>NC_087365.1:62372437-62702374 GCF_030014295.1 Loxodonta africana | reverse complement strand
TCAGAGGTCAAGTCTCCACGTCTGCTCAGACTCTCTGCTGGTGACACCATCTGCCGTTCCCACCTGGAAGCACCATCCTCACCCTCCATGTGCCCCACTTCCTGGTCTCCTTGTCAGGCTCCTCCATACCCCCCACCTTCAAAAGTAGGAGGCCCCCTGGGATGCTGTCCTCAAACCTCCTCGTCCACCAGTCACGAGGTCCTAAAGACCGTGGGGGCAGGGGTGGGTGGGCACAGTCCAGCCTGGGCCTTCCCGAGGAGAAGCCAGGGAAGTGCCTGATGTCCCACAGCGTCTCACACACACTCTGTCATAGAAACCACTGGTCAACCGGGTATCAAGCAGGTGAGGGGGGACAGCAGAGACGTGGCAAGTGCGCTGGGTGGTTCTGGGTGTGAAGTGTGCCTGGGGTGACGCCGTAGGGGGTGCTACCTGCAGGGGAAGAGTCCTGACACACACACACACACACACACACACACACACACACGGGGGTGGGGGGTGGGGTGCCACCTCCTCTTCATGGGGGTGGGGCAGGAGAAACGGTTGAAGTGCATTTTCAGCCTGACTTACGGTGAAAAGTTTCCAAGCCCGAGAAAGGAGAGAAAATGTGACCCACAGACGCTTGGAGGATGTAATTAATGCTAAATGCGCTGAATAATTTAATTGGAGTTGTATTTTATGTCCCTGGTCCCTGGCATTTTTAGTGGCGTCTCAATCCGTTTGTCCTTGGCAACAAGAGTGACTCTTGGGTCAGGCTGCCACCTCTGCGGAGCTGCGATAGCTGGTTGTGGGTAGGGTGGCCACTGATGGAGTGGTGCTAGGAGCTCCCCAGCTTCCCGCCGTCCCACTGTGCCAGCCCTCCAGCCCACTGAGACTCCCCCCTTGGCCCTCCCTTGGGGTGCTCTCTGCTGGTAGAACAGCCTCCCTTCCCTCCCCCCCAGGCTTGTCTGACGGGCTTGAACCCACCTGTCCTAAACTCCTGTCCCGAGGGGTGAGAGTGGGAGACAATTCTAGGATGGAGCCTCTGGTCGATCATTCTGGAATCTTCTCCAGCTCTGATCCAGTTGCTATTGCTGAGAAACGAATCTTCCCAAAGCTGATTTGACTTCGCTCAGTCACATCATCCTCTCTGCCAAAGTCTGTGGGTGGGAATTTGGGAGGGCCTGGCTGCTCCGTCTCAGGTCCCTGCCCACCCTCTCCTCCTGTGTCACAGCATGCACAGGTGCTGAGCCCCCAGGGCGAGTGTCCAGGAGGGCCATGTGGAAGCTGGTGGCTCCTTCTAGCGGGCAGGCCTTGGGAGTCCCCAATCCCAGAAGCAGTCACAGCCCATCCAGATTCCAGGGAAAAGATTTGGGGCCCAGTTTTAAAGCCATCTTGGTGTTCAAAGCAGGGCTGGTCCCTCCCTTCCTCTGTCCCCAAATCCCCCCAATACAGCATACAGAGATGCCCAGTCAGTGCTGGGACTGATGGACCCCAGAAGCTCTGCAGCCCAATCTTGGGGACCTGTCCCCAGGTTCCTCTTGATGCTAGGGGCTTCTGCCAGGTAGAAAAGTGGGGAGAACACAGAAAAGTGCAGTACCCTGGTGGGATCTCTGGGCTGCGTTTAGTCAGTGACATCACTGACTAGCCCCTGGGCTGGATGGGCAGGGCTGAGGTACCAATACTCCTTGGGGTAAGTCTTGCTCTGTGGGAGCCTCCAGACCAGGGGAGACTTCTGCCCCGACCATACCACGTGACAGGAGCCCAGAGCTGAGCCCTGAGTGGTGGCAGCCTGGCTGCTGAGGTCCCCACCCTCGGGGGGGCTGGGGGTGCTGGTGGGCCTAGAGACCAGGTCGTCTCTGGGGAGCTCGGCAAGGGCCAGCGTGAGGGGTGAGTGGACCTCCCTCGGTATCTGTGACAGGGGCTGCAAGGGGCCAAGTCTCCCAGGGTGAGGCTGCCACACAGCACCCCCAACTTCTCTGAAAGTGGGGGTATCTTTTGTATTCCTGAGGCTGGCCCAAGCTTGCCTTTAATTAAAACTCACATCCTTTAATTAAAGACCTGTAACACCTGAAGGACATTCACTGAAATACGATGGGTGATATAGTCATTACCCTGCTGTTAATTACTAATTAATGAAGCTATTTCAATTAATAGCTTCCCAGGACCCCTGAGGGAGCAGGAGATCAGTTGGATGCAGACCCCGAGTTCTCATAAAAGGACCAAACTTAATGGTCTGACTGAGACTAGAAGAATCCCGGCGGCCATGGTCCCCAAACCTTCTGTTGGCCCAGGACAGGAACCATTCCCGAAGACAACTCATCAGACACGGAAGGGGCTGGACAATGGGTAGGAGAGAGATGCTGACGAGGAGTGAGCTACTTGTACCAGGTGGACACTTGAGACTGTGTTGGCATCTCCTGTCTGGAGGGGAGATGGGAGGGTAGAGAGGGTTAGAAACTGGCAAAACGGTCACGAAAGGAGAGACTGGACTCATTAGGGGGAGAGAAAGTGGGAGTATGGAGTAAGGTGTATATAAGCTTATATGTGACAGACTGACTTGATTTGTAAACGTTCACTTAAAGCTCAATAAAAAGTTATTAAAAAAAAAAAAAAAAAGCTTCCCAGCGCGCTCCCCCGCTGAGGGGCCCCTTGCTGGGGCAAGTCCCTGAATCAACTACTGTGTGAATATTCATGCCGAGACTCACGCTTCTCCATTACACAAAGTAAAGTCAATGTGTGTTTCCAACATGTGGCCTCCTCCTTCCTGCCCCTCTGGGCGGAGATAAGCCCACAGGTGAAGGGGCTGGACAGGCCTTTCCTGCCGGAGTGTAGTCCCCAGAGGCACCCCAACTAGGGGCACCGCCGAGCATTGTGTCCGTCCTAGGGCGGCCCCTGGAGACCCACCTGGCTGTGGGGATGACCCACCAAGAAGACTAAGGCACAGAGGCCCTGAGGCAGACAGGCAGGGACCCCCAAGGTGTTAGTGTTCAGCTGAAAGACTGAAGGACAGGGGGAAGCAGCCCTAAGGGATGGAGGTGCCTTTAACACACTAAAACGAATGCTAAGTAGCTGTTAAAGAGCCTACTTTAAAAGGACAGAGAAGTATCCAGATGACTAGGAGGGGCTGTGGGGTCTGGTGGTTGGAGGGGGAGCAGGGCCGGGCCCACCGGGGATGGAGGGATATGGCAGCAGGGATAGCAGGCAGGACTCCAGGGCAGATGGTGTGTGCTCAGGGGAACATGCCAGGGGAATGGCCGAAGGCACCTTTTCAGGGGAGACTTGTCATTCTCTCTACATTTTCCCCTATTTTCCAGCGTTTCAAAAATGAATGTGATAACAGCAATTATGTAAAACCTAACTCTGCAAAGCCTGCAGCAACCCAGCCTTCTTCTCCCCTCTCCTCTCTCTTTCCCTCCTCCCCCCTCCTCCCCTCCCTGCCTATACACTTTGGCTCCATCAAGTCAGCTGTTTGTTGAACCGCCTCCTTTGGGGTTTCCCCTCTCACTGTCCCTGGGAAACCGTACAGGCCTCTGTGCCCCCTGGGGTCTCTCGTCCTGCTGTCTGGGCCCAGCCCCAAGACCAGCTCCTCCTCCTCCTCCTCCCCTTCTTTCTCCTCTTCCTCCTTCTCACTATGGTGACTCAGCCCAGGAAACAGGGGTTGGAGAAGGGGTTCCTGTGGCCAAGAGCCCCAAAATTGGAATGGGCCCGAGGTGCCGCCCACACACATGCACACACATGCACAGCTCCTGAGAGGTCCCCTCGCCCGTACTGGCACCCCTCCACGCAGATGTCCCCCTTACACCCACCCTACACCCTGCCAGGAGCTGCGGTGACTTTCCTCTCCCCTGGCCAGTGCCCTTGCTGTCCCTACTCCCTGAACGTCCTTCCAAGGTGATCTAGAAGCGTGTGAATGCTCTTTCAGTGTGGACACTGAAAGGGCTTTGCCACACGGGAGGGAGGCAAGGTCGAGATCCAGACAAGGAACAGGCAGCCAGGTGGCCTCACGCCCGTCTCCAGGAAGTAGACACAGCCCTGTCTTACAGTGCCCTCTGTAGGTCAGTAGGGGAGAAACAATGGCCTCGTCCTCCTGCGATGCCCCTCCACCCCCATGTGGGCAAGAACACGTGCACACACACACACAGGCTTACGTATTCATGCACACACACTCGCACACTGCTTCTCGTACACATTCTCACACTCATACATACACACTGTCATGCATACACACACCCACCGTTCCTCCTATGTGGCACACACACACGTAAACACACTCACATACACAAACTCACACACTAATATGCACACCTTCTCACACCCACACCATATACTCACATGCGCACAATTGCCAACCCTTGCACACACACACGTTCACACATTCTCTATCACACACATGGCTTCAGCCCACCACACCCTCTTCTTTTGGAAAGTAAACAGGCTGCTTGAGGTGGGTGTGGGCCCCTTAGCCAACTTCCAGAGCCAGAACCCAGTCAAGCAGGGGCGGGTCAGGAGCTATAGCTGAACAGTGCGGGAGACAGCAAAAGAGTGAACCAGTGAGTGAGAGAATGAATGAGTGAGTGAGTGAGTAAGAAAGTGAGTGAGTGAGAGTGAGTGAGTGATGAATAAGTGAGGGAGTGAGTGATGAATAAGTGAGGAAGTGAGTGATGAATAAGTGAGTGAGTGAGTGAGAGAGTGAGTGATGAATAAATGATTGAGAGTGAGTGACTGAGCAAGACAGTGAGAGCAAGTGACGCTTAAGTAAGAGAGTGAGCAAGTGAGGGAGTGAGTGAGCAAATGAGAGTGAGTGTGAGTGAGTGATGAATAAGTGAGGGAGTGAGTGAGTGATGAATAAGTGAGGGAGTGAGTGAGGGAGTGAGTGATGAATAAGTGAGTGAGAGAGTAATGAACAAATGATTGAGAGTGAGTGACTGAGCGAGACAGTGAGAGCAAGTGACAAGTAAGAGAGTGAGTGAGTGAATGAGTGAGTGTGAGTGAGAGATGAATAAGGGAGCAAATGAGTGAATGAGTAAGACAGTGAGCAAGTGAGTGAGTGATGAATAAGAGAGGAAGCAAGTGAGTGACTGAGTGAGAAAGTGAGAGTGAGAGCGTGAGTGAATGAGAGCAAGTGCATGAGAGACTGAGTGGGTGAGTTAGTGAGTGAATGAGTTAGTAAGGGAGTGAGTGAAACAGAGTGAACAAGTGTTTGAATGAGTGAGTGGGTGAGCAGACCCTCTCCCAGCTCTTGCTGGACTGGGGCCATTCCCTCATGGTGACCTTGTTTTATCCCTGGTCAGGTCAAGCAGGGGCAGAGAACCTGTATGATGGTGCACGGACAGTGTGGAGTTGCCTGTGTAAACCAGGTAAGGGACGTTCCTCTCAGTCTGGCTGTGCCTAGTAAGGGCTCACTACTCACCAATCTCCACCCGCGAGCCACCCCCTTCTGCCCCCAGGACCCTTACACACTCTCCCCCTCTCCCCCACGCCACACAAGCCACCCCAGCCCCAGCATGGGCCTGTCCCAGAAAGCTCAACTCTGACAGTGACCTCCCAGACATCCCACATGGACCCCTGTCTGCTGTACATTCAGCCTCCATTCAGCTATGACATAGAACAGTGACAAGATGTGGACCCCAGGAAGCCTGTGAACACAGCTTTGCCATGACTGAGCGGGTTACCCCGCTCCAGGCCCCTACTGTGGTAGGAAGGACCCGCCCACCTCAGGTGGCCTGCAGAGCCCCTGCCACACCCCCATCTTGGGGGCTCAAAGCAGTGGAGACCCCAGTAGACCGTGGGCTCCCATGGAAAGGGGTGGCTCCTCTTTCACTTTATAGTTGGCCGTGGGTTAAAAAACAAAGATGTTTCTAAAGGCTTTCATTTAAATAGTTTTTTTAATAGTCAACATTTAAATAAGGCTTTGCGGACTTTTATAGGTTCTTTACAAACTCATCTTACAAAGTCCACCACTTGCTCATTCATGATCTGGCCTGCTCCTCGGGTTATAGTAACAGGGGTCGATCTGGGGGGCCCCACCCACCATTGGGTCCAGCAGAGGGTAGGGGCAGCGGTCAGGTCTGGCAGGGCTGCCGAGGACGTCCAGACACCCGCCCACTGGACAGCGGGCAAAGCAGTATCCCCATACAGCGTGCCCCCGAGAGTGCACATCTTGGGGTGTCTGGGAGCCCTGGGCTCATGACGGGGGTGGCGGGGAGGATGGGCCCACAGGTCCTGAAAGCGGCTTCTCTGAGGCCTTCGCTGCATTCTCAGAATGCATAGTCAGTACCAAGAACCCACACGGGTGGAGGCAGCCAGGGGTACCCAGAGATGGGCCGGGGCCCTTTCACTGGGGGGAGGGCAACCTGCTCCTGGAAGGAGCAGAAACACGAGGCCCCTCCACGGATGGGCCTTTGTCTAGGGCTGTGGGTCTCGGCCGGGGCAGTTTCCCTCACAGCTGAAGACATTTGTGGTTTTCAGGACTTGGAGTGGGGGCTACTGGCATCGAGTGGGCAGACATCAGGGATGCTGCTCAGCACCCCACAGTGCACAGGATGGTTCAAGCCAGAGAAGGATCCTCCTGTCAGCATGCCACCATGGGGAGAGTCTGGTCCAGGGGAACAGCAGAGTCGCCTGGGGTGCAGGGGCAGCCTCGCCTGGCCCGGTCCTTGAGGTAATAAGCATATGATCCAAGCAGCACTCATCTCCCAGGTGGGACCCCCTCCAACGAGGCTTGGTTCTATCTACTGAAACGGGGCCGTGTCTGCAGTGAAGCTGCCGCTGCTAGAGTGATTGCACCCCGAATCCCAACCTCGTGCAAGGGCAGGATTGCTCCATTGCTGGTGGGGAAACAGGCTCAGAGCGAGGCCAGGCCTGGTCCTGACCCAGTCCTGCTGGACTCGAGGCCCACACACCTGTGACCCACGCCTTCTTGCCTGCACCCCCGTGCTCCCGCATCCAGCATCCCCTTGTCCCGCACCACTGCACCCCTGTGCTCCCACATTGGCTTGCCCTGGGCAGTGGGAGGAACTAGAGGTCTTCATGGGCGGGGCTCAGGTCCACCCGCTGGGCCTTTCCAAACACCAGGAAAGTACAAAGCCCCAGGTTGCTGACGACAGCCACCAGGTTGAAGAGAGAGGTCCAGGAGCCTGTGGTCTCGATCAGGTAGCCTCCCAGGTACACGCCCACCACACCTGGACCCAAGAGAGGAAGAGGGCCATGTGGGCCAGTGGAACTCAGGGCATCCAACAGCCTCCTGGCTGCAGGCCACCCCAGAAAGGCCCCATGTGGGCTGTTCTGGGGAGTGCAGCTGGGTGGGGCCCAATGTAAAGCAGCCCCACGGTTCAGAGAGCAGAATTCCTGTGTCCGAGGGACCAGGACAAAGGCGGGTAGCCTCAGACTCAGAGGGTCTCGGGGGGTAGAAGCCCACACTGACCCAGGAATGGTCCCCCTGGTGGGGTCCCTGTGCCTGAGCCCCCACGAGCCCCTGCAAAGAGAAGCCAGGGTGCAGGGCACTGTGGGGCTGGGGCACTGGGACCCTGGCTGTGAGAATGTGATGGGTCAGCCTGGGTCCCTTCCCCACATCCCAGTCTGGGCCACATCCACCGTTGGTAGGCGCGAGCAAACCCTAGTGATCTCCTTTGTGCCCCTGATCTGACATCGTGGACCGCCATCTTAAGGGCACACCCCTCCCACCCCAGTCAGGCTGGATGAGCCAGAGGAGTGAAAGAATGCAATGGGGTGGGGTATAGCAGCGGGCACCCCACCTCTGGGCTCATCTTGGGTAAGCCTGACCCTGCGGGGGACAGGTGTGGAGCCCCCTTACCTGCCAAGGCCCCTGCTGTGTTGGCCACACCTGTGAAGGGGCAGAGAGCAGGAACAGGGGCTGGTCAGTCAAAGAAGGCTGCTGGGACCCTCCGTGCCACCTTCAGGGGTGTCCAGGGTGGGGCTGGGGGCTGGGTGTCCTCACCAAACAGAAAGCCGGCACATGATGGGGCCAGGTCCTGGATGTTTACAGAGATGCCACTGCAGAAAGATGGAGAGATGCGGAGCATGCCGCAGGCTGCTGCCCCCACCTTCACGGGCTGACCTTCAGCCTCGGACATGGCAGCCAAGAGGCCGGTGGTGGAAGGAGGGCTGGGCGTCTCAGGAAAGCACCCCACCCACTGCCTTACGTGGGGCCTTGGCTTCCTCATCTCCCCTAGAGGACTGCAGCAGGAGCTCCCCACCTCCACTGCCAGGAACACACAGACGGTGGGCAGCGGGGGAAGCATGGTAAACACCCTTTCACTGTTTAGTTCATGAGAAAAGGGACACCAACTGCAGATTCCCCAAACAGCTCCCCGCGGGGCTTCCGTGAAGTGCTGCAGAGCAGACCAGGCAGGGTATAGCAAGGTGCAAAGACTCAGAGGGCAGGACACCCCCTGGGGACCAAAGAGGCCACGTGGCACTGGAGTGCAGAGATTAGTACCTCCTCCCCCGATTCCCGCCCCTCCTGTGGTGAGCAAGTTCTCCCAAGCAGCTGGGCCCACCTTTCCCTCCTGGACTCACTCCCTTGTGGGAGCTGCTACTCACATCCCTGTCCCAGGCCAGGGAGGAGGAGGGAGGCCTAGGGCAGGGGGCCCTCACCTGTGGTTGAAGGTCTGGAGGCCAATGGCGGCTGATGCAAAGACCATGGACTTACAGAAGCTGGAGGTGTGACCCAGACACAGGGCAAAAACGCTGGACAGACCGAGGCCCATGGCCTGTGGGAGAGAGGGTGTGGAGACAGGGACACTCTCTGGCCACCCCACCCTGCCTCTCAGCTGTCTGGGCGCCTTGAACAAGGGCCTGTGTGTCCAGTGGTCTGACCACAGAGAGGGCTGGCCTTTGTCCTCCGTTCTGGGAGTGACCTAAACCCTTAGGATTTCCCGAGTGGTAGGAGTGTCTTTGTCACTTATGTTGGGCTCTTTGGACCCCATCTGATAGTTTATGCTAACGAGGGGATTGGGTTGGCCCCTCGAGCCATCAGCCTCACCTCCTGGGGAAGTGAGGGGCTGGAGACTGCACTCAACCACGTGGGCGATTAATCAGTCATGTCCACGTGGTGAAGCTCCAATTAAAATCTGGACACCGAGGCTTGGCGAGTTTCCTGGCTTGGCAATACTCTGTGTGTGTCACACATTGTGGCCAGGGGGAGGTGGCGTGGTCCAGGACCCCTCCTCATTTCATCTGGACCCCTCCTAGATCCCACCCAGCATGTCTCTTCCTTTGGCTGGTTTGTCTGTGTCCTGCTATAACAAATCTGTCATTGCAAGTGTGATGGTTCGTCTTGTGTCGCCATGGCTCGGCTGTGGTGCTCAGCTGCAGGTCAAACACTAGTCTAGATGTTTCTACGAAGTGGTTACATGTGATTAAGTCAGCTGGCCTTAAGTAAAGCAGACCACCCTCCATCAGCTGAAGGCCTTAAGTGCAAAAGAGAGACTTCCTGAGGAAGGATTCTGCCCAGGCTATAAAGAGACATCCTGACAGAATGCCTCTCTCCCCGACAGCCTGACCACTGACTGGCCTGGAACCCTAGACTGCTGGAATTCCTGGCCTCTTGCCTGACCTGCAGATTTTGGATTTGCCAGCCCCCACTATTATGTGAGCCAATACCTCAAAATAAATCTCTCTTTATATATGTGTGTGTGCATGTGTCCTGCTGGTCCTGGGACCCTGGTGGCGCAGTGCTAAGAGCTCAGCTGCTAACCAAAAGGTCAGCAGTTCAAATCTACCAGCTGCTCCATGGAAACCCTAGCGGGCAGTTCTACTCAGTCCTATGAGGTCTCTGTGAGTCAGAATCAACTCAATGGCAATGCGCTACTGGTCCTATTTCTCTAAGGGTTCTGATTACTGAGTATAGCGCTGTCCTGGCTTCTGTGAGTCATCCTAGCACATTATCCACCTGGGGACCCTGGAATTTGCAGCTAGTGTCTGAAGTGAAGGTGTCTTGTGGGGACGATGCCCCAGACTTTGCTGGTCAGATCCGACCCCTGTCCCTCCTGGGCAGAGTCCTCCTGGAAGGCATTGGGATGTGGTGCTCCACGAGGAAGCCCAGCCCCTGGTCAGAGCTAGGGGAGGCCACTGGACATGAGCTCAGGCCCAGAAAGGCGCACAGGGTCCATGTGGGGAGCCCAGAGAAGAGTCTCCAGTCAGCCAGACTGTCCCCAACACCAGCCCCACAGAGTCCTTCCGCTCAATGCTGAGCCAGCCGCCTCTGGGTCTTGGTGCTGGCCCCTCAGAGCGCCTTGGTCCTAGAAACTGCGGGATTTGGAGGCACAGTTCTCAGGTTCAGAAAGAAGCAGGTGAACAGTTTCCTACCTGCATGAACTTCCGCACCATGATAGTCCTGTAACCTAGGGGTGGGGTGAAGGAAGGGGCTCCCGTTAGCCTGTTACTGGCTGGCCCATGGACTGCACCTGGGGCATGGTCTGGCCAGCACAGCTGCAGGGAGGGAGGCCACACTCCGCCAAGCTTCAAAGCCGGGGTCGGGGATGACGGGGCCTCGGTGCTCAGAACAGGGGTGTCCTGTGCCTTGGCGAAAATGCATGCACGCACACGTGTATGTACGTGTGTGCATATGTGTCACGCACATCTATGCAGCATGCCACACGTGTGCCCTGGGAAATTCCTGAGGCTGCGATCCAAGCAGCAGGCATGGGAAGGCCACATGAACGGACACTCAACAGTCACACCGCAACCCACACTTTCTGTTTCTCCCGATTGTCTGGTTCTCTACGTGAGCACCTGTCGGTTCACGGTTAGGAGAAAGCACTCACCCACCCTGTGAGAGTGGGGTGTGAGCATGCATGTGGATCTGCACATCTGTGTTTGAGAGGACGTTGCTATTGTGGGGGAGAGGCTGGACCCCAGGGTGGGTGGTTGCGTTCAGGGACAGGATGCCCCCAACCTGGCCCCATCAGCAGTGTGGGTGACCTGACTGCTGACCCCCAGGGGTCTGTCCTCTGGGACAGCAGCACAGCCACAGCTGGGCTGGGGTCTTCTCACTGCTTGACAACCCCCTGCCCTTTAACAAACGGGGAAACTGAGGCTGGAGCAGCACTCCGAGGCAGGCACTGCCCCCTGCTATGTCCATGCCTGAGGCCTGGGCCGCCTCTGAAGGGAGGGGGTCCCACTCTGTCTCAGCGGGGGCCTCCGGGGGTGTGGACCTCTTCCCGGTGTTGTAGCTGCATTCCTAGGAGGGAGCCACCCTGGGCACCGAAAGGAGGCAAACCAAGGGCTTGGCTCATGGCCCAGCCTGTCCCCATTCCCCTGGCCCTGATTCCTCTCACTTCCCACCCCCTCTCCCTGGGGGCTCACCGTGACTGATGAGGTGATCCGAGAGAAACCCGCTGAACAGACTGGCAGGGATCGCCACCAGCCAGGGCACCACATTGAAGACCCAGCCCTGTGTGGAGGCAGCTCAGAAGGGTCAGTCAGGCCCAGCACCCTGGGAGAGGCCCCACGCCCAATGACACCCATGGCCACGGCTGCCTGTGTCTGCCCCCATCCATGCCTGCCCCCGCCCATGCCTGCCCCCCCCATGCCCACTGCCCTGGGAGAGGCCCCATGCCTGCTGACACCCATGGCCCCGGCTGCCTGTGCCTGCCCCCACTCATGCCTGCCCCCGCCCATACCTGCCCCTGCCCATGCCTGCCTCTACCCATGCCTGCTGCCCTGGGAGAGGCCCCATGCCTCCTGACACCCATAGCCACAGCTGCCTGGGCCTGCCCCTGCCCATGCCCGCTGCCCTGGGAGAGGCCCCATGCCTGCTGACACCCATGGCCACTGCTGCCTGTGCCCACCTCCACCCATGCCTGACCCCACCTATTCCTTCTGCCCTTGGAGAGGTCCCATGCCTGCTGACACCCACAGCCACAGCTGCCTATGTCTGCCCCTGCCCATGCCTGCCCCCACCCATGCCCACTGCCCTGGGGGAGGTCCCATGCCTGCTGACACCCATGGCCACTGCCATGCACACCTGCCAACACCTATGGCACTGCCGCCCACATCCACCACCCATGCCTGCCCCCAACCACGTCCCTTGCCTTGGGAGAGGCCCCATCCCACTCAACGAAGCCACAGCCACAATGGGAGCCATGCAGCGGCCCAAGAATCCCCAACCTGCTTAAGAACAGAGACATGCCCAAGGTGGATGAGGCATCTCCGGCCACGAGCCCGTGCAGGTGCCAACCACCACAGGGTCCCCATGCACTCCACACCAGGCCAGGCACCTCGAAACCTGTCTCCAGCCCCAGCCCAGCCTGTGTGCACCGTGGGGCCAGCAGACCCACCTTGGAGCTGGGGAAGGTCTCTCTGAAGAAGGTCGGCAGCCAGGAGAGCAGGATGAAGAAGGCGCAGGCCGAGGATAGCTGAGAGAGGATGGCCGCCCTGGGGCAGCCAGGCAGCAGATTAGGGCTGGAGGCTCAGCCACAGCAATCCGCCATGGCTGGGATAAGATGGCCGCCCTGGGGCAGGTGGGCGGTGACTCAGGGCCAGGGACCAGTGGGCTTAGGCACTGTGCCCCCTACCCACAACCAGGGTGGCCATGCCAGGAGGTGGGCCAGACCCTCTGTGAGTTGGCCTGGCCATGGGCATGGACCTCTCCCCCCTCCTCCAGCAAGGTGTGGCCCAGTCAGAGAACAGTGCATGCCAGCTCTGGTCAGTCAGCACTGGGGCCCACGCTGGCTCCACTGGGGCCAAATCCCCTGTGCTGCCCCTGCCCCAATGTGGGACTGGCTGGCCTGACTCACCAGACAGCAGGCTTCTGGAAGAGCTGTCTCCAGCGGGCTTTGGTGTGTCTGGACATGGGCGGGCCTTTTGCCAATGCACCCAGGGTCATCACAAGATCTAAGGACAAGTCATGTCAGAGTGGCATCCACTCTGGCCTGGGCAGCAGGCACTCTAGCAGACCAGGATGGAGCGGCCCAGGCCCTGCTGGCTCGCTGAGCCACACTCGCCCTCAATCTGCTCAGCCCCCTGGGCCCACCTCCTCCTGACCAAGCAGCCTCCACCCCGTGGGCAGACCAGGGGTGTCAGCTGTCAGAAGCGAGACCTAGCGAGCACCCCAGCATCCTTCCTGGACCCCGAAGGCCTATCTTGTAGTCCCTCAGTCCCCTGCTCAGCTGCCTCTGCCTGGAGGCTGCCCTCTTTCCTGCGCGGCTACTTTATCTCCAAAGGGAATATTCTGGACCGAATGTGGTGACTGTGAACAGGGCTCAGAGCTTGGCACTCAGGCATTTTTTTCTAAAGCTCTGGAGCTAGTCTGGGAAACCCCAGTGGCATAGTGGTTAAGTGCTACAGCTGCTAACCAAGAGGTTGGCAGTTCGAATCCACCAGGTGCTCTTTGGAAACTCTATGGGGCAGTTCTACTCTGTCCTGTGAGGTCGCTATGAATTGGAATCGACTTGACAGCAATGGGCCAATAGGGTAGCTAGTTTGGGAGCAGTGGTGGTCCAGGATGGAATCCTGGCCTTCCATGTGGGAGACCTGGGTTCGATTCCAAGCCAACGCACCTCGTACGCAGCCACTACCCACCCCTCTGTTAGTGGAGGCTTTGCGTGTTGCTGTGATGCTGAACGGGTTTCAGCAGGGCTTCCAGACTAAGACAGGCTAGCAAGAAAAACCTGGTGATCTATGCTAATAGAAACCCTATGGACCACAGTGGTCTGATCTGTAACTGATCATGGACATGGCTCAGGACCAGGCAGGGTTTTGTTCCATTGTTCATGTGGTCCCTATGAGAGCGGGCTCATCTGACAACAGCCAACAACAGCCCAGCTAGACTAGAGGATTCTTTCTGAAAGGTTACAGAGCCGGCAGCCCCAGGCCCTGCTCTTCCGATGCCCATTGGCCCCTACAGGGGAGGGTCAGCCAGGCCCTAGCCCTCCCAGGGCAGCCCGCCGCCCCGCCCACCCACCTGCTGTTACCTTTTTCGTTCAGCAGGTACCTGTACACGTAATACACCCACAGCAAGGTGAGCCCACCGGAGAAGTAGAAGACACTTGGCCAGCTGTACCGGTCCAGGAGCAGGGAGCCCACACCCCCGGTCACCAGCGTTCTGTAAGGACAGAGCCGTAGGCCACACCTCACTCAGGAGACGCCCTGGAGTCCCCAGCCTGGGGCCCAAGGGCAGCTGCTGGAAGCCCCCGTCTTGCAGATTTGAGGAGGATTTCAGGCATTCGACAAATGACCTTCCCAGGCACAGCCCCTACGGGTGTGCTTGGGCAGGGCCACGTGGGGTGGGCATATTCAGGGGTCTCTTGGCACCCCTCTGTGCCCCTGCCTGGGGGGGCTAACTGCAGGAGGCCCGGTGAAACCCCAACTTCCCGTCAACAGGTGTCTTTTTAATGCAGGTACGTCCTGTTGTTCACCTGGAATTCACATTTAACCTGCATTATTATTATTGGCTAAATCTGGCCACCCCTGCCTGTCCAGGCTGCTCCAGCCACACTCCATGCCCCTATGCCCCCCTGAGCTCTCTCCTCCCTGACCTCACAAGGGTCCTGAGCTCTGGGCATGGGGGTGGGGCATAAGGTATCCATCAGCCTGAGCATGTGTCCACACTGTGAAGTCGCCAAGGGGTGGGTGGACATGCTACCCCACCCCGAGCAAGGCCTCAAACAGAGACATGCCCACATCACGGAGGCCCAGAGCTGTCTGAGGGGTGGGTGCTGGGAAGCGGGCAGAGGAGAGTGGCTTCTCTGTGGTAGATAGTCAGCCCGCCAGCTCTCAGCCTGCAGCCCCTCATCTCATCCACCAGCACAGGGGAGCGGAATGAAGGGTCCGCTCCCCCAACCCAAGCATCCAAACTCCCCGTGTCACTGCCAACCGATCCCCAAGGCCGGACATGTGTAAAAAAATGCCACTCTTAGCCCAGGGCAGCAGCAGTGCTTAGGGCCAGCACCTTGGAGGGTGGAACCTCCCCTTGCCCATCCCGCCTGGTGGTCCTACTCACCCAACCTGGGAGCCAGTGCCCACGGTGCTATAGGTGAAGGCCCGCTCGCTGTCCCGCACCTTCTGCGACAGCAGGCTGGTCAGGGCTGGGAAGTAGACACCTGCAACAGTAGGTACAGAGGCCATGGCCGGGAGCGGTCACTCGGGGCTCTGGAGAGGACCTCATGGGTCCCCACCCAGTGATGATGACGAGAAGGTAGACAGCTTGAATTTGGACAGTGAATTCGGGCGCCACCAGGCTAAGGAACCGGGTTCACATCCTATGACCAGAAGGCTGCAGGGGCTTTACCACCAATGCCCGCTTCCAGCTGTGCTCCACGGAGCCCTTGCACTGACGTGCGTGCTCACACACACGTACACACACGTGTATATGCACATACATATAACACGTGTGTATGCACACATATAACACGTGCACATACACACACACTCCTACCGCCGCCATCACACCCACTTCCAAGTGTGCTTCACAGAACCCTTGCACAGGTGCACACATTCACTGATGTAACACATGTACATGCACACACATACATACACACACACACAAACACTCCTGCCACACATACAGGCTCCCTGCTGTGCTTCGTGTACATGTGCTCACACATGGGGACACGTAGCTGCATGCACATACATACACACGTGCACACAGAGATACACGGGGCAGCTCTGTCTTTACATGTTGTAGGTATTGAGCTTCCTCCCGGGATTTTGTTTGGAAAAAGGGTTCTGCAGCAACTTTAAAAACTTTGAAAACCACAGTCCATGTCTCCTCTGTTCAAGAGGGAAGAAGAAATCCCTGGGCTGGGAGAGGCTCTGTGAGGGGTTCACCTGGGCCTGCAGCTTCCTCGGGCTACTGGCAATGCAGCCTCGTCCAGTGTGATCCAAGGGCTGCTGTCCCCAGCTGTCAGTTCTACGCCTTACCTTATCACTGACCATCTTAGCACACTTGGGGGGTGTTTGCCTGGTTAACTCCCGGGCGTTTTTATCACAAACTATTTACTGATATGGTTATGTCCCTGTTCAGGCTAACCTTGCTGCCCCGGAGCCTGAGACAACCAGCGTCAGGGGCACGAGAAGGAGATAGTGAGACAGTAAGAAACCTCTCTTGGAATGAGGTGCAGACAAGCAGAGGCCCTCGGGCACCTGCTGAGGAGAGAGCACAGGGGTGGCCAACGTAAAGGGCACAGTCAATATTGACCATGGGTGTCTACGCAGCAACAGAGCAGGGCCGAAGGGAGTGGATGGGAGCGGAAACCCCAAACGCTGACAGTGGGAGCTCAGAGAGCTGGTGATGGGAGTTGCACCACTTCCTCCTTTCTGATTATGTGTGTTTCTACTTTTCTACAGTCACGCTAGGTGTCTTTCATAATAAACAAACAATAGAAGTGTCGACTGTCTGCTTTTAACACAGCCACACAAAGCTCCTTTGTTGCTGTCTGCCTCTCCACCCAGAGGTAGGCTGCTGGGGGGAAGAAGGTGAGCTTTTGTGTATTTGTTTATTTTTTGCTCCAGCATTTGTGCTTTTAAAGTGTGTGGGCAGTGCTTTTGCAAAGAAGCCTGAGCAAGTACGTTTTGTAGATTTTTAAACACCTGCATTGAGTTCTGCATGCTGATTGTGGTGGTGGCTAGACAAACTCGCACACGTGATAGAAATGCCTAGAGCTGTGCACACACACTCACACTCAGCTGTACACAGGATATACACTCTTACACACATGACACACTCACATGCACGCACTCTCACACATACACACATTTGCACACATGCTCATACACTCACTACATACATATAGTCACACTCACAAGCTCACACTCATACATGCATGTACAGCTGGCAGAATCCGAATTGGCCTGTGGGGGGCACCAGAGTCAGTTCCTGGATTCAGGCCACATCGTGGTCTGTGTGGTGACCACAGGGATGGACCTCTCCACAGCTTCCTGTGAACCTAGTTGTCGCAAAGCAGAGGGTGAAATAAAGCTGCAGCTCCTCCAGTTCTGTGCGTCTGAGGTCTGAAGGGTACCCTCTCAGCGAGCATAGGGAGCGGTGAGCGCCCCCACTTGCCTGGAGGGAGCCTGAGCAGGGGGTGTCAAGGACAAGGAGCGCCCAGGGGCAATCCAAATTGCCTCCCCCCATTTCAAGGTCAACAGACGTGGATAGCAGGAATTCAGCAGAAACACCTTCCCCCTCTTGTCCGACTGCCTCAGTCAGGCACCTTTCGTATTTGTGGCACCTTGGAATGTCATTCTGTGCCTAATCTCGCACTCCCTGGACTTGTGCCCAGGGGCAAGCGCCCCCCTCTGCCCCCCTCACTACACCTCTGAGCCTGAGCCCAAGGGGCTGAAACAGAGGGGACCCCGCCTACCCCTGGGGCCAGGCCCCTGCCCATGGGCTATGCTCCTACTCACCCAGAGTGGCCATGCTCACACGACTGGCTACATGTGGGCCCAGCAGTCCTGGTGCTGCTGGACACGACACCCTTAACCACAAGTGTGGCCTCTCTCTGGAGACACAGAGGTTCAGGGGTGACACTGTCAAGGTCGGAAACTCAGTGAGCTAGGAGGGGAGAAGCGGGGGGAAGAGGCCTGGGAGGAGGCCGCCGGACTGCCGGACGTTCAGAAGACAGAGGCCTGGGCTCCAGCTAGCAGGGAGTCCCCAGCCCCTGACAATCATGCAACTCCATGTCATGGGGATGGAGGGATCCTCAGTGTTTGACCAACACGGAAGTGTGAAAATCGGAATCTGAAGTGGGTCCTGTTGGCTGGAATCTGTCATTTGCAGGGCTAACATGTTTGATGACAAAGCTGGGAGCCGGCGGGGCATTCGCTGCATGTGCTTCACTGGTCCTCACTGTGTTGTTCCTGAGAGGGTCTGAGAGTGCCCAGCCACACGTACGAGCATGCACGTGCAAACGTGGACAACAGGCACACAGGTGAACACAATACATGACATGCACGCACACACACAACACACGCACATGCAAACACGTACACACATGTGAGCACAACACACTTGCACACACAAGGAACATACATGAACGTAACACAATGCACACGTGCACACACATGCACATATGAACACTCGGATGAAACACACATGCATGCGCACACATATTCACACATGCACACACACTCCCCTGCTCTATCAGCTCTGGCACCAGAGAGCCCAAGGCAGCAGTGTTGGGCTGGCCACGTCCTCACCTTGGAGCAGACCCGTGAGGATGCGTGAGCAGGTCATGAAGGCCAGGTGGGCACTGCCGAAGTGGGCAAGCAGGGGTGTGGCAGCTGTGATGAAGCCCCAGGCGGAGGCAGACAGCAGGATGACCTTCTCACCTCCGATCCTGGGGAGAGGCAAGCGGAGCAGGTGAGAGGTGAAGCGGGGGCCATGGGGGGTGGCGTGGGGTGTGGGGAGCCAGGAGGGGGAGGGGGACAGTGGGAAGTGGGGCCTGTCTATCCATCCGTCTCTGCATGTCCACTCTGCCACAGAGCCACTTGGCTAGGACACTGGGTGCTCCCTAGGGCTGCCACGTGTGTAGACCCCTCGGTCCCTCCCCAGCTGGCCACTTCCTCCTGACCATATGGGCCCTTTCCTTCCCCTCACTTCTTCCTCTGGTGGGGGCCTCTCCCCAAATTTAGTCACCAATGGCCCTTCCCTAAAGGCCACCTCCTACTCCCAGCCAGCCCATCCTCTCCCTGCCTGGTGGGTGTGGGGGAGGAGAGGGATGGGGCAAGGCGTTACCGGTCCCCGAGGTGGCCGCCCACCACCTGCGTCAGGCAGTAGCCCCAGAAGAAGCTGCTCAGCACAACACCAGCCTCCTTCTTGCTCCAGCCGAAGTCCTGGCTCATGGACACGGCGCACACGGGCATGCTCACTCGGGCACAGTACAGCAGGCATGTGCCCAGCAGCAGTGTCCTCGTCCACGCCTGGCACTCGGGCCTGCGGGCACAGGGTGGCAGTCAGGGCTGGTCCCTTCTCCATCATTCCCTGAGCCTGCCCATGGTGCATGTGATGTGGCCACACTGTCAGGAGGAGAGCAAACGGGTGGCCTCCCTGGACACCAGTGGGGCAGCCTCCCAAACGCCCCAAGCACCTCTGGTGACTCCTAGCAGGTGAGGAGGCGCAGACACTGCGGATACTGCCTCCTCACAGCAGAGGCAGCCCAGCCCAGCGGTCGTCCTTAGGGCAGCCTGCAGACAGTGGACACTGCTCACTGCCAGAATCGGTCGGGGCCAAAGCTGCAGACTGAGGGCATCTGATACTCACATTCTCCAGCACTCCGACCAAGGGTCCAGGTGGGCTGACAGTGTAACCCATGAGGGCAGCCTGCTGGGCAAGTGGGCCCAGAGACCAGAGGAGGCAGGGCGAAGGCAGGTGGAATGTTCCCTCAGAGCCCACCCAAGGCCCCCATGAGAGCCGGCCCAGCAGAGGGCCTGGAAGGTGGAGCTGGAAGGTCACTTCCACGGGCTCTGCTGGTCCTTCAGGAACCCAGGCAGGCATGGGAGAGTGGGGGACCTGGTGAGGGGCTCCAGGGCTGTACACTGAACTCAGAATCTCTGTAAGGGGAAGCTGTTTCACAATCAATGAGACACGGGAGACATCCTTCATTGCTGAACAGTGGTAATGGGAAGGCCCTTTAGCTAAGTTGTCAGTGGCGCTGGGTTCAAATCCCTCTGCACCTGGGGGTGACCTGGGGAGGGTCCCCACAAGGCCTCCTCCAGCCTCAGGTGGCTGGGGGGGGTCCAGGCAGTGGGGTGCAGCCGCGGTCCACAGGAGGGTGGGGGGGAGGAAGAGGAGGGAGAGAGGGGGATGGAAGGAAGAGGTAAGAATGCGAGAGGAGGGGACAGAAGAGAGACAGGGAGGGGGCGCCCCACCCCCAGACCAAGAGCTCAAGCCTCTGACGACCTCATGCCCACTGCCACCCACCGTGGCTGGTGATTGACCCAGAGTTCGTGAAAGCACTGCAGAGAACGTGCTGGCTGTGCAGGACTCGGGTTCCATAGCGTTGCTCAGGGCTGTTCTCACTCTGGGACAACTGCAGGTCCCCGAGGCTTCCTGGGGCCACCTGGTGTGACATGTGGTAGGTCCCTAGTCCTCTCTGGACCTCTGTTTCCTCCTCTGAGAGTTGGCTCATCCCACAGTGCCCTCTAAGGGCCAGGTTAGTCTGCGAGCGCCTGGAGGACAGTGCCCGTGACCCCATGCCAGGCAGGTAACAAGGAGCCATTGTGACTGGCTTGGAGGGAGGCCTGGCAACAGGGCACTGTCCACCTCCTCTGGCCAGCATGCCCACCCAGGCCCGTGCCCACTTTGCAAACCAAAGCTGTACTTTTCCACAGCTGGGTGAGCCAGGCCCAGCCCCAGGCTCAGGCCTTCGAAGGCAATGTCCTGAGGGGGTTCTGTCCTCCCTGTGCACGGCCACACCACCAAGAAGGCCCCCAGGCTGCGCCCAATGCCCACACTGCACTCATTCCAGGGAATAGGCCCCCCTTCGGCACACAGGCCTTCTGCCCCCAAGCACTCCCTTCCAGAGGACTGGGGTCTGGAATCTCCCAGAGTGGGTGCTCCTCCAAAGAACGTAACAGCCTAGAGGGTGAACCTTCAGGGAATTATCACATGGGTGAATGTTCTGGTTCCAAACAGCCTGCCTGATGTCCCCCACACTTGTTAGGCCAGGGCCCCCATTTGGGGGTTGGAATCACAGATGCCCAACTGCTGTCGGCTTCGGAGACTAAACCAGCTACTGTGGAGTCAACTCAGCTCACGGCAACCCCATGAGTGTCAGAGCAGAGCTACGCTCCACAGCATTTGCAAGGGAAAATTTTTCAGAAGTAAATCACCAGGCCTTTCTCTCAAGGTGCCTCTGGGTGAACTTGAACTTCCAACCTTTCAGTGAGCAGCCAAGTGTTTTATGCTCTGAAGCACGTGTCCGGGAGCTGAGAGACCCAGGACCCATTTTGGGCCCTGGCAGGACTTGGGGAAGCCCTTCCCTTCCCTGGGCCTGAATTCCCCCATCTGCAGTGACCAGGGTAGACCAGGCCAGGATTCACACTGGGTCTCTTAAACACTCAGGGGTGGAATAGGGATGGGGGAGGGCCCTTCTGTCGCCACCTCTGCCATGCATGGGAATATCAAGTGAGAGTCCAGTGGAAGAGGGTTCCGTGGGGAATAAAGGCCAGCCCCAAATTCTGCAATGCCAGGGGCCCAGCCTCCTGACCACGTTGCTGGGGCCAGGGGAAGGTGCTCCTCTTGTAAACATCCCAGTGACCCATCAGTGACTGTCAGGGAGGGCCCCGGCCACCATCCTACTGACGTCCTGGTTATTAAAATCTCAATGAAATGATTCGATGCCCAGAAAACGGGGGTCAGCAGCATGGTGGAGCTGTGGTCCATCCAGGCCTCATTTCTTGCTCCAGGAGGGCCAGCTCTGGCTGTACCCTGGAGGGCCGGTTCTGATTTGGACCCTGGGCAAAATTCCTGGAGGCAGCTCTCAGCCCCCTCCGGGCCTATGGCCCAAACGCTTGTTTTCTTTACAGAATCAAAGCCTCTGAGGCAGTTGTCGGGGCAGGGGGGGCAGGTTGCACTTTGGAGGCTAGCCAGCCCTCAGGGGCACTCAGGCAGCCAACAAGGCCCTCACTTCGCACCTGGACAGTGGTCAGGCAGGAAGGGGCCCAGGGCTGGCAAGACCTGGGGAGGCCAGGCCCCGCAGAAGGGACCCTCCCACGCAGGGAGTTCCCACTCCACACCTAGACAGCCGAGACCTGCAGTGAGAATCTGCAGCGGGGAGCGGAGAGAGGCTTCACTTGACCAGTCTTGAACTCTAGCAGTTAGCAGCACTCCAGGAACCAGGGTCTTCGCCCTCCCGCTCCAGTCTGGGTCTGTATCATGGGACCCCAGCCCAAACCTGAGAGAGAGGGCCGCCCTCTGGGGGCCTGAGGCAGCAGCGGCCTCTCCATAGGGTGGATGCCCCAGCTTCTCTCCAAGGCCATTGCTAGGACTTCCTCAGGCCTGTCCAGGATGCGGCTCCTGAGCAAACACGTCCCCTAAGGCCACCAGGGAAACGTAGCAGACACAGTTCGCACCATCCAGTCAAAACAGGTCCACCCAGCTCAGTGTCCACCCTGTGGGAAGCAGAGCTCAGCGTCTGGCAGGCCTGTCCTGGGAGGCCACGCAGGCCCGCCGTGACAGGCCCTCTGCCCTCAGGGTCTGTGCCCAGTGGCCCTGCCACAAACCTCTGGACACGGTGTTTGCACAGATTTGCTTTTTAACTGGCTGATTGCAGAAAGGTAGTGACAGGGTGTGGGACCAAGATTTCAAATGTCCCACAAAACTCCAAAGTCCAAATGTGTCCTCAGCCCTTTAGTGACCCAGTTCCTTTCACCTTTGAATTTTTTGTTGATACCATGCGTTTTCGTTAATGGAAGTGTGCTGAATCACTGAGCGTGTCTAAATTTTTGGAAGGTTGTATGGATTTTTTTTTTTCTTACCCCCTCCTACAAGCCTACCCTTAGTGTCCTTTGGTACATCTGATGTACTATTAATTCTGCCCCATAGCCCCCACCGGGCTCTACACATACACAACAAATAAAAATTTGTTTTTTGTATTTTTGTACCAAAAATTCAGACACTTCACAGAGTGCCCTGCAGAAACGGTAACTGCTAGCGTATGCCCGTTCCTTTGGTTTCAGTCATAACGGCCCCCACGGCCTTGCGGCAGCACGTACATCAGCAGTACACCAGCTTCCCCAATAAACCTTCACAGGCTGAAAGTTCATGGTCACCATTTGCGCCACTGGGCACGAAAGGGTTAAGAGAAGCTGTGTTCCTTACACGGAAACGACAGTGTCAGCTGCGGTTCAGGTCTACCCCAGAGCAACCCAGCTCCCCCTCAGGCTTCCCTCCAAGCAGCCCTGGCTGGCCTGGCCCCGGCTGCTCTCTGGGTGAGAGGTGCAGTTAGAAGTAGCCAAGATGGACCCTCCCTCCAGCCTGTTGGAATGGAACTGGGGCCACTTTTCTGACCAGGAGGGGCCTCCTCAGAGGCTACAGGTCAAGAGGCTCCCATGCAATTGTCATCATCACCCACACACAGGTGGTGGAAGGCTTTCCCCACCCCCTCAGCCGAGCCCCATCTACTCGGGACCCCAGCAGGGCTGGGAGACCTGGGGGCCCTTCTCCAAGTCTAGGTTGTGCCTCTTTCAGAAACACCTCGGGAAAGGAGTGAACAAAGCAGCAAAGTTTATGGATCGTTCTGCAGGCCCTAGGGCAGCCCCCTGGGCAGCTTCCGGTGAGCAAGGAGCCAGACTGACCTGCTGGGTGAACACAGGCCAGGCAGACCCACCTGGTGAGCTGCAGGGTGGGGGAGGAAGTGAGCGGAGGGGCCGGTGCCCCCCCATCAGGGTGCTCCAGGGCAGCCACTTCCCTCTAATTGGCACCTTGTGGGGAGGCTCATGAGGCTGGGATTTCAGATACCATTTCTGGGTCCCTGCAGGGTGCACCATGCTGCTCTTCCTATGGGCTTTTTGGCCTTTGACTGCATCTCCCACCCGGACCTCTCCCCTCCTCCCCGCCAGCTTTGCCTCCAGGTGGCCCCAGCATCAGATGTCCTGTCACTTGTTGCCCTCCTAACGAGGCCCCACCTGCAGCCCCTCCCAGCAGCTGAGAGCCCTAGGCCCTGGCTGGGCCAGGAGAAGGCAGCTGGGAAAGGTGCAATTACCCTCCTTTTGCTGGGCAGAGGCTGAGGGCAGGATCCCTGGGCCGGTGGCAGACAGGCCAGGAGTCCCCGGGGGGCCTGATCTTAGGCTCAAGATCCGGCCTGGCCGAGGGCCTGTTCCCACAGGAGAGCAAGGATGAGCCATGGCGTGGGGGCTTTTCTGGGGCTGGGGACCTCTCTCAGGGTGCCCACCAGGCCCTCTCACTGGATGGTTCAGCAACGGGGCACCAGCATTGGCTTCCTGGTGTCTGAGTGTGTCTCACCCCCAGCTGTGAGCACAGTCCCTGACTTGATGCCCTCTTTTTTTTTTTTTTGGAGGGGGTGGCCGTGGGAACAGGGCTCTGACAGAAGGGTGTCCTGCCCTGGATGCGGTTGGAGGAGATGTCACTGTGAGTCCCCTGGGAGCCTCTGGGCACAAGCGGTGTGAGAGGCGGTGAGAAGGCCAGGCACCAGGGCCAACACCTCACCAGCCTCCACCATGACCCACGGGGGAGCTGCTGGTGACTGCCCTGGGAGGGAGTCACTGGTGGGCCCATACCCACGCCCAGGGGTGGACCTGCCTGGTGGTGTCAGGTCGGGGACACAAGGGGGTGTGTGCCTGTGCCTGCACCCTGCCTTGCCTCCCAGGGCAATGTCAGGCCTGGAGGATGCCCACCACCTCCAGGGTCCCTGCCTGGGGAGGGCTCAAAGGCTGTCAGGTCATGGAGGGGAGGCAGGGCCCACAGGCAGGGGTCCTGTCTCCTCCTCCCTCTCCCCTGGCAGGGCAGCCCCAGGCTGAGTGCAGGTGGCCCCACTGTGGGAGGTGGAGGGTCCCAGCAGCCACCCTTTCCTTTCCCCCTCTCCCTCCTGCCCCATAGCCGCTGAGCCTGCCCAGACCCCGCAACCCAACGCCCCGAGCCGCCGCCCACCTGGACCACAGGGCGTCCTGGGCCTCGTCCCTGCGGGCCTCGTCCGGGGCCGGCTGCATCGGCGGCGGGCGGGTACCGATCTGGCGACGGGGCTCAGCGAAGCCCACGCGGCAGCGCCCCCGCCCAGGGCCACGTGTCAGTCCCGCGGTGCTTCCGTCCGGCGCTCCCAGGACGTGTCGCCCCCGGACGGCCACCCGGCGAGGGCGGGGCGCGCCACCTCGGGTCCCCGCCCCGCCCGCGCCGCGGAAGTCTGGGGTCGGTCCCGCGCGCCCGCGGCCCTGGCCACACCTCCCGCGCTCCCCGGGGCCAGCCGGCGCAGCGCCCAGGGCGCCCACCCGCCCGACCCAGGAAGTGGCCTCAGGCGCCAGCCTCGGTGGGCGTAGCGCTTCCTCCTGCAGCCGCAGGGTGCGGAGCTTTGGGGCGGACGGCCGGGCCCGCGGAGGGAACCTTGGCCACGACCAGCCGGCACACTCCGGGCAGTGACTATGCGCCGGCCCCCCACCTACAAAACGGGGGGATGCGGTCTCCGCCTGGCAGGGCTTCGGCCCCCACCTAGAAAACAAGGGATAGGCGGCCCCCACCTATAAAATGGGAGGGGCAGTCCCCACCTCGTAGGGCCCCGGCCCTCACCTGTAACCTCAGCACCCCACCTATAAAATGGGGAGCCAGTCCCACCTCGCAGGCCCTCGACCCCCACCTATTAAATGGGGGGGCGGTCTCCACCTCGCAGGGCCTTGGCTCCAACCTATAAAACGGGTCAGTCCCCACCTGTAAAACGGGGAGAGGGTGGAGGGCAGCGACAGCAGTCTGCACCTCACAGGGCCTTGGCCTCCACCTATAAAATTGGGGGGAGTCCCACCTGGCGGAGCCTCAGCCCCCACCTATTAAATGGGGAGGGTGGTCTCCACCTCGCAGGGCCTCTGCCCCCACCTATATAAACTGGGAGGGGCAGTTCCCACCTCACAGGGCCTTGGGCCCCACCTATGAAATGGGAGGGGTAGTCCCACCTCACAGGGTTTTGGCCCCCAACCTGTAAAATGGAAGGGGCAGTCCCAACTACCAGGGCCTTGGCCTCCACCTATAAAAGGGGGGTCAGTCCCCACCTCGCAAGTCCTCAGCCCCCCACCTGTAAAATGCGGGGGAGGGCAGGGGCAGCAGTCTGCACCTCACAGGGCCTCAGCCCCCACCTATTAAATGGGGGGGCAGTCTCCACCTCACCAGGGCCTCTGCCCCCACCTATATAAACTGGGAGGGGCAGTTCCCACCTCACAGAGTCTTGACCCCCACCTATAGCATGGGAGGGGCAGTCCCAACTACCAGGGCCTTGGTCCACCTATGAAATGAGGAGGCTGTTCCCACTTTGCAGGGCCTTGGCCCCCACGTGTAAAATAGGGGGGGGCCTGGCGGCAGCAGTCTACAACTCACAGGGCCTTGGCCCCCACCTATAAAATTGGGGGCAGTCTGCACCTCGCTGGGCCTCGGCCCCCACCTATAAAATGGGGGCCAGCGGCAGCAGTCTGCATCTTGCAGGGCTGTGCAGATCACATGAACATTAGGGAGGACACCTTAACCAAGTCTGAAGACTGTTTCTCCCCATCCTTCCAAGCCTGCCCACCTCTGAGACCCATAACGGGCCTGGAAGAAAGCCGGGGGGGAGGGGTGGTGGCGGCAGTGGTCACTTAGCAGAGTGCTGCTGGAGGAGTCAAAGGCAGCTCCCAGGTCCCTGAGTCCACCCACTCAGTAGTCCTGAGCACCTGCTGGTGCTGCCCTGCTCTGGGTGGAGCCATCCACCTAGCCAATGTCCAAGTGATAGTGTCTGCAGGAATGACAGCCACCATTCAAGAACTGTCACGAAATGCAATAATACCAGCCCAGCAAAGCTCTGTTCTCTTCGTGGCGGTTCACCTGTTGCCCTGGTAGCAACTCTGTGGAAGACCTGGCATCACACTGTGTGGGCGTTTCGGCAGCTCTTTCCACAGGAACCGATGCACTGAGGGTGGACAGAGAACAAAGGGAAGAAGAGGCAGGCAGGCTGGGAAGGTTTCCATGATGAGGAGATATTTGGGTGGTGTGCAGGTGGGTGTGTGTTTTGGAGGGGGCAGCAGCTTCAAGGGCAAAGGCCTGAAGGTATTGTCAAGGTCAGCGCAGGGGACCTTGTGTGCCCAGGCTGAAGATGGGCAGAGGTGGGAGGTGAGTCAGAGCATCGGGGAGGGCTGGTCCCACGGCCTAAGGGCAGGTGAAGACCAGCTAGGCTTCAAGTCAGGAAGCTCCTCTTTTACAGGACCACCTGGCCGCAGTGTGGACCACGGTATGGGGACAGGGAGGACAGACCACTGCACTTAAGCCAGGTTCCAGAGGCAAGGGGGCTCTTCCAGGGCAGGACAGGGCAAAGGGACAGTGGGAAGTGCCCTGAAGTGCACAGGTGTGTAGTAGTGCAGGAGGGGCGCTGACATGCACAGGTGTGTAGGAGACTGAGGGCGGCCGACATGCACAGGTGTGTAGGAGGCAGGGGAGGCCAACGTGCACAGGTGTGTAGGAGGGTAGAGCTGATGTGCACAGGTGTGTAGGAAGCCAAGGGCAGGGGCTAACATGTATGCACAGGTGTGTAGGAGGCCAAGAGGGGCCAACGTGCACAGTGCGTAGGATGCTGAGGGGAGCCGATGTGCACAGGTGTGTAGGAGGCAGAGAAGGGGGGCTAACGTGTACAGGTGTGCTGGATGCTGAGGGGGTTCGACATGCACGGGTCTGCAGGATGCTGGGAGGGCCGATGTGCACAAGTGTGTAGGTTACTGGGGCAGGCTGACGTGCACAGATGTGTAGAGGGGGCTGAGCTAGGAGCAGCGCTGTATCCTCCCTTGGCCGGTGCTGTCCCTCCCTGACCTGGGAGACCCTCCAGCTGTGTGTGGAATCCTTGGGTGAGGTATGCCTGCTTTGCTTTCAAAAGCCAGTTGGGAAAAGCATCACTACTGTGAGGCGTGGTGATGTGGCAGGAAGAGGAGACCTCAGTTTGTAGAGAAGCCCACTGCTGCCTCTGGAAAATGAGCACTTCAGCCAGGTGGAGAGTGTTTCCTGGCGGGCAGCAGCTGGAGGCCGTAGCACCTCCATTCCTCTCCCTGGTACTGAACTCATACAGTCCACCCCAAAACACAGCGACTACCCTGCACACAGTCACACGCACAGCATGTAACAACTGTATCCTGTTGTCTTCCTCCAAAGCTGCAGATGGGTGTCCGGTCTTTGCAAGCTTGTGTTGTAAGCACGACTCAGTAACGGCAGATGGACAGGAGGGTGTTTAGAAAACACATGGATTCCAAAAGACGGTCTGAGACAAAGTCCACTTGTCTTCGCTTGTCGCTTATTTGGGTGAGAGGCTCCACCTGGACTGAGAGCCTGGCTGCCCAGTAAGGAGAGTTCAAAACGCTGCAGCCAATCAGAGAACCACATACCTGTTATGCAGCGCACACACGCAAGATGCCACAGCAGCCAGAGCACCACGTACCTGTTTGCATTACACACACACACACACACACACACACACACACACACACACCAGCCGAGTCAGAGCACCATGTTCCTGTTATACATCACTCACATTCTCTCTCTCTCTCTCTCTCTCACACACACACACACACACACACACACACACACACGAGACACCAGCCGAGTCAGAGCACCACGTTCCTGTTACACATCACTCACACATGCACTCGGAAACGAAGAACACCCCACCCTGCAGATGCGGGGATACTGTTGTTACCAACCGGCATTAGCCACAAACACCTTTCCCATGCTCCCTCCTCACATGACTGGGTTCTACCCAGCGCTTCTACCCTGGGCTCTCTGGCACTGGCCTATTTACCTCCAGGCCACTCCTCTGGATGCTGAAAAGGTCAAATGGCTCAGGCTGCTCCCCCACGTGAGCACAGGCTTATAGACTCTGCCAGCGCTAGCTATACCGACAGCCCATTCAAGCTGGTGTCCTGCCTTGTACAAGTAAAACACTGCAGGGGAGGAAAGAAACTGAGGCAGCATTCCAAAATTAAGGCACAGCATCCAAGACAGGCAGGCCCGACATGAAAGAACCACACGGCTCCTGCCGGCCTCTGGATGGCCGTGTGGAAGCTGTGGGCTGAGCAGATGCAGGCACTGGGAGTGGCGGGGGCAGTGAGGCAAGGGCTCTCCTTTCTCTAGTACAAAGCAGGCATGTTCGTGTCATCTACACCCCACAAGGCCCTGCTTCACTCCAGCCCGACGCCTCACCAGCAATGTGTAGGCCAATGAAGAAGTCTGCTGAGGACCCCACGTTTTCCCCAACAACACGGGAAGTACCCCAAGGTTGGATACCCACACATTCTCCAGCAGGGCTCACAGACGAGTGGTTGGTGAAGCCTGGTGATAGACACATGGGGGCGTCATGGTCGTCCCCCTACTGTGATATGTTTGGAAATTTTCACTGAAGGAAAAAAAAACTACTTAGGTTATTCCAATTCAGCTTAAAACCATGCAGTGGGTAGCTCGGATAGTTCTGACCTATTTCCTTCACAGAAAGGAGGCTAGTTCATGACACTTAAGGGCCACGCTGTGAACTGATTACAGATTTCCAGCCCCACTACAGAAGAGGGCGTGTTCAGAGTGGAGAGAGAGCAAAGCCGAAGAAGAAACTGCACAAAATCAAAGCTTCCTTCGTCCCCTCTGACTCTAACAGACCAACTCTCAATACAACTGTGGTAGTAGAGCATCTAATACTTGGTTATCAAAATATCTTTACAGAAGCAAAAAAAAAAAAAAGAAAAGGCACTTTCAGATGTCCATTCTGTGAAAACTTTTACTATCAAATTAAGAATAGGCAGCAAAAGCAGCAACCTGCTGCATATTTTCCAAAAGATATGGGGTGGCGGGGGTGGGGCAAAGACACCTCACTGGAATGAAGCAGAACTACAGGATTGATTTGGACAAAAGCAAGACAGCAAATTATATTTTTATCAAGGATTTAAAATGACAAAAACAGCCAGTATAGTTTATTGTAAATCTGAAATGGTCTGAAACAAAAACTGCCGCTGTGAAAACAACACAGGCCCGCAGTGTCAGAATAGAGCCTGTCAACAAAGCGGCAGTCGCCAGGGGCTGAAGGGGATGATGAGGTCCACCACCTGGGGTCTGCCATCTAGGATCCCATACCACATGGTGCCCCCCTGTGCGCAGGTGGCCATCGTCAGCAGGCACGAGAGCAGACCAAGCCCGCGGTGCCCCTGACACACCTAACTTGGTCTTTTGTCCACACCAAGGCTGGATCGGACAACCTGGAAAGGACTCTGGTCCAATTTGCACAAAGACTTCACTGTCTTTAACGTAAAATACCTAAAGCTCCTTCTGATACCCCTGGTTCCGTCACTATCCAAGATGAACAGTGTATAGAAATAAGAAAATAAAGACGTCACGTTGCTTTAGAAAAACTGTCCTCAAAACATGCCGTCTGCAAGTTTCCAGGTTACTCTTGTGCTCACACATGGGTGAGGGGATGGTTGGATGAAGAGATGGATGTTCACTCAGGGGCCATGTGACTTCCAACCTCTAGTTTATAGCAAATGTCCACGGTGCCATCATTGCACAGCCACATGCTAGTTTTTGTCTCAAATACTAGTCCCAATAAATGCTTACCTTTTCTAAAACCCAGAAACCTTAATTCAAGTGACAAAATACATTAGTTCTCATTTGCTTTGCAAAAATCCCCGTTTCAGAAAGATTCCACACTAGGGGCTATTCCTCACATGAGTTCATGGTATCAGGATCATAGAGTACCAGAATACTCTTAAATTGTATTTATTTTAAGGCACTTTCCCAATAAAGCATAAATAAAAAAACACTGCCTCTGTAAAACATAACTAGATTTTAATAAACGTAACAGTGAGAGCCAAATCTGAGACAAACCAGGGAAATCTAACTGTACTGTAACGTTCATCACCTCAAAATGGCTTAATTTCATTTGCTTGCTGAAAAAGAAAAAAAAGACTATAAAAAGGCAGCAGAGGGAAAAAGTCCGCGGAGCCATGACCCTGGAAGGAGGTTCCAGGCCACTCACAGATCAGACGGAAGTTAACTCCATTCTCCAAAAAACACTACACAGTAACAGGTAGACTCCCTGGTTTCACCAACTGCACTCTCTCACTGGTTTTTAGCATTGCTTATCAAGCTGTTCAAGGACTGAACTAGTAAACAAAACACTGCCATTTGTCTTACAAGCACCTGGTAACATTTCATGCCCGTGGCAAACGCCATTTGTGCCCTGCTAGTTTGTGGATCACCCCATGTACCGAGGACTTCCCATCACCATACAGTTGATTATATATTATATAAACAATCTTGTATACAGTAACCATAAGGACAGTTGGGAATATACTGAGTGCCTGTGCGTTTCCAGAAATGGACACTTTTGCCTCTACTTCCCTCCTAATATTTGTCTTCTAACTTCTGCCATATTTAACCCATTAATCACTTGAGAGTAAAACTCCCTTCTCCTCTAGCGTCTCTTTATCCTCAAACCTCAGAGAAAATAACCCACAGGAAGTCACTTCCGAGGATGGCAGCTGAGACAGGTAAAACACATTGTTTCTAGGTCTAAGATCAGGACACACCTCTCTTCACTTAGTCTCACAAAACCTAGATACATCAGTCAGTCTGGAGGCTAGAACGTCCTATAGTGGCCTCAATAGTTTCATCTTCACACCTGCTACTAAATTCATAAACTATACACGTAAAATTAACACTGTCAAAGCCCCACCCACTGCAAACAGAAGCAGAGAACTTGGAAAAACGTCACCAAACTCCAGGTAAAACAAGCCGGGCAGCAAAGGCACCAGGGTGCATCACAGACGCCCAGTGGAGTGTGCTACCATGTCAGATGCGCAGACCCACCAACGGCAGATGCCAACGTCCACTCGCCCACTCCAGCACTGAGAAGCTGCAATCCCACACCCCACATGAGCTTGGTCACCAAGGTACCTCTTGCTTCTCAAGACAAGGCAAAGACTCCCACAGTCAGCGGTAGCAGCGTTCTCTCCCAAGCCTTGGTGCCAGGACACGTTTGAGCGTTAGCAGCCAGGGCGATGAGTCATGGCACCCACAGCAGAAGTGCCCAGGTGCGTGAGGGCCCACTCACCACGTCCTCCAAGATCACTCTGAATGCTCATTAGTTCTAGAATTCTTAATGGAGCTTCCAGCACTGTCCTGGAAAGGCCATCAGTGCCCAGGAGCTCCTCACAGTAAACTCCCTGCCCAGAGGCTCCCTGCAGAGAGCCCCCTGCCCAGCAGCTCCCCAGTGAGCCCCTGTGGCTCCCCGTAGTGAGCCCCCGCCCAGTGGCCCCCCCCGTGAGCCCCCTGCCCAGCAGCTCTCCACAGTGAGACCCTGCAGCTCCCTGCAGTGAGCCCCCTGCCCAGTCCCCTGCAGTGAGCCCTGTGTGTCTGAGCTATGGTCACAGGGGCATGCACAACACCATGCACAGGCCTCTCACAGCTCGCCTCCAAGCAGGGCAGGTGTATGGGTGACATGAGGACGCGATAGTGAGATGGACGGCCGCTCTGAGATGCTGCAGTGCAGCCTGGCCTAGGCTGCCCATGCTGGCTCCGAAGAGGCTCTGATGGACCAAGGCCTCTCCCAGCAGCCTCTCACCATCAGTCCTGGTGCCCTGCGCTCAGACAACTGTCACCATCAGCACTGGGCAGCCTTGCCTTGTGAGGGGCCACTCCCCTGCCCATGGGTCGGGTCCTAAGACATGCTACCGCCATCACCACAGGGGAAAGCCAACCCCAGGGCATAAAAAACCTGTTTCAGCTGAGAAAAACCTCCTTAGAGGCCATTTTGGTAATTCTTAAAATCAGAGAAGCCTTTATTTCAAGCAAGACTGCCTTAAAAAGATGGCTGTGGACCCACTGTGAGCGTGTCTCTCACACACAGCACCAAAATATACGTTAAAAAAATAAAAATCACGCAGCCTGTTCCTCACATACGTATCTCCCCAGAAGCCACACAACCCAAAAACAAAAGAGGAGAAAATCAAACTCCATACCCTCACACATGAGTCTTTGAATTAGAATTTACAAATTTATATATTCTGTCCTATGAAAAAACAAACAAAAAACCAAGCGGTAAGAAAAAGTTTTAGACGAAAGTTGGACAAGCCTTAGAATAGAGAAAGCACACTATCTGCCTCCAACCTAACAGAGAGCGGCAGACCGGTGCTTTCCACATCCTGAGCAGGAGGCTCGTGGGACTGATGTCCCACAGGACACAGCACTCGACGTAAACGAGTCCTCCAGCAGCCAGAGCCTGAGAGCAGGAAGAATGCACGGCAGACACAGAGGCTTTTGCTGCATGGTTTTCCAGCACTTAAAAGAGCCATTTTCCTCTTCAGAAAAAATGCCGATTCAAAAAAAAGGGAAAAGGGGGAAAAGGAGTTCTCTACTGCAGTAAAGATCCCGTGGCCACCAGCAGCTGTGACATGTCCTGGGTGGTGGCCGTGCGCGGGTCCCCGGCACAGGGTCTACTTGGGCTCCTCGATCACGCCCTTGCTGAGGTCGGTCATTTTAGGGTATTTCACTTTCTTCTGGTCCAGTTCATTCTGAGCCCAAAGTAGTAGTTTCAGTAATTTTGCCAGCTTGGGTGTCGACTCACGATTCTCATAATCTAGGACAGCTTGGTTAACTTCACTCCACACCTAGGAAATAAGTATACCCAATAAAAACAATTGCATATATAAAGCACCAGAAATAGAGCAAGGATCTATTAATGAACTCATTTTAACACCCTCTGGGACCCATTCTGCATGAGCGTGCTTTCTAAAGGCTAAGCCTGTAGCTACAAGGTACTCGGGACACCTGGCACAGTCCTGGGCTCCACTGAGGCGGCCAGGCCCCTCACCTTCTGCCGCTGCATCATGTTGAGGAGGTCCCCAAAGGGCGACTCCTCGGGGCTGTCAAAGGCCAGCAGGGCCAGGGTGCGTTCCATCTCCGTCAGGCACTCCCGGCTCTCCTCGCCCTGCTCCGCCAGCTGTGTCTGGGCAAACTCCAGTGCTGCCTCCGTCTCCCGCTGCCGAATCAGCTCAATCAGATGCTGCTGCTGCTCAGGGGCAAAGACAGCGGCTGAGGCGGCACGCGCCCAGGCTGGCCCGGCAGTGCGGGCTTGTTTCTAGTCCCAGCACCTCTGAGCGATGACGTGCATTTTCACACAAGAAATTATTTCTGAAATACATGACCAACAGCTAACTCCAACCCCTCTCCACATAAACTGAAACGATACCTTGTTAGTACAAACTGGCCTGGTTATTTTCTGAATTCTTACAAATAATCCTTACTTAGCGAACACCCCAAACCAGATGAATCTCACCTGCAGGTGAAAGTACAGGTACCGGTTTGTGTCTAGGAGCTCCGGGTGGAGGCTGTTGATCAGCGCGATTGCCTCCTGGATCTGGCCTTTCAGGATCATCTCTCGGATTTTGATTCGTTCGTCAAGTGTCTCGAGATCCACGCTAGGTTCAATCCCAGACTCCATTCGAAACTTTTCCGCTGCTTCCTTAAAACCCTCTGAAAATGAAACAAACACAAAGACTTTTTATTCCAGGAAGCCCACTTGCTTCCATTAAATAACCTCTGACATAAAAAGCGCTGTCTTGGGATTTGCTATTAACATCTTTGTAATTTACTACTTTTACAGTTTTGGAGTCCTGGTGACACAGTGGTTAAGAGCTTGGCTGCTAACCGAAGGTCGGCAGTTCAAATCTACCAGCTGCTCCTTGGAAACCCTGTAGGGCAGTTGTACTCTGTCCTATAAGGTCACTATGAGCTGGAATTGACTCAACGGCAACAGATTTTTTTTACCTGATACAGAAAACGAAAAGGCTGTTTTAAATTCATTCCCTCCCATCTCGTCCATGGAAACGCTGGTGGTGCAGTAGTTAAGAGTTAAGGCTACTAACCAAAAGGTCGACGGTTTGAATCTACCAGGCACTCCCTGAAAACTCTACGGGGCAGTTCTACTCTGTCCTATAGGGTCGCTATGAGTCAGAATCGACACAACAGCAACGGGCAATGGGGTTCATCTCATCCACACACTCTCTGGCATCTCAGCCAGAGGCTTGGGACAATGACTCAAAGCTCAGTGTTTTGGTGAGGATGCCTCTAAGAGATCAAGACCGTATAGGTGCTCAGAGGCCACAGAGCTGATTCCAGGTGACTCAAGACAGACCAGCTGAGACACCAAAGTGCCTGTGGGCCTGTGTGCCAGCTTAGTGAGCACTGACTCAGTGAGTTCCACCTCCAGTAAGTCCACAATTCTTTACAACATCAAACCAGAGTGTGCGCACCTCTCTCACATGCAGCTAAAGGCCTGCATTTCCTGACCACTTTCCAAAATGCTTTTAAACGGACATTAATTTGGGGGAAAAGAACTGGGGACCAAAGGGAGGGAGACTAACTTTTCATTTTATACCTTTTGAAAACAGCTGAATTTTCTTACCACATATATATAATTACCCCTTTTCCTCCCAAATATCAGTGAAAACTGTCTGAGCCTTAGGACAACAGACCACTTTTATATGCTTCTGGCCAGGAGAGATCAACTATTTGGAATTTTAACATACTTCAGAAAATTCTTAATTATCTTGATTATGTAGCTTTAAAAACAACAAAGGTCAAGAAACTTTTTTTTCTTAGGTCTCAGAGACTGAATAGCTGATTTCCCGAAGAAGCTACTTTAAACAGGATAATTTGTATATTTATTAAGTTTTCACCATCTTTATATCATCTTTTGCAACACAACATAACTTTACTCTTGACTTCAGTAGTAAAGCTCTATCTGTGTGTACAAAAAGGGAAATTTGTGTCCAAGAATTAGGGTCCTTATTGCAAACCATTACCTGTGACGAGGTAGTTCATGATGAGCCGATTCATGTCTGCTCGCTGAATATGTAAGTTATTGAGTTTTTCCATCCACTCATCTTTTGTAATTTCATCAGGTTTTTCTGCATAACTCATTCTGGTCAATTTCTACAAGAAAAAAAATTATATCTTAAGTGGTGAAGAATTCTGACAATCATGACCATTTCTGAAATAAACACACAGCCACATCACAGAAATGAAAAGGAGAAAGTCGAGAGACTTCAAATCTGGAAACCAGGCCTGAGGCCTCCCAAATGTATATCCCGAGACCAGGAAGAAGCCAGGGTGTTTATAAGGCAGGATAAATCTGAGAGTGCACCGAGATGTCTTAGAACTAAAAGGTCGAGAGGTCGGTCGGGGTCAGGTCAAGTAAGGCCCTATAGGTGGAGGGAAGAGCTGAGATTCTGCTCTAAGTGCAAAGGACAGCCACTGCAGAGTTATAAGCTCCAAAATTATACACTAGGATGTATGTTCGAAAAAGGCTACAATCTGTACTAACTAGGCTGACAAAAATTAAGAAGTCTGACAATACCAAGTGTAGGCAAAGACATGGAGTTCTCTTGAACACTTTCATACTGTTGTTAGAATAGACTGGTCCTGCGGAAACAACGTGGCACGCTCTTGTAACGGTGAACGTGGGTACTCCTTGTCATTATTAGCTGCCATGGGGTTGGCTCCAACTCATGGCCACCTTATGTACAACAGAACAAAACACTGCCCAGTCTTGTGCCATCATCATAATCATTTGTATGTTTGAGGCCATTGTTGAAGCTATTGTGTAGTGCCTTCCGATTTCGGAGGCTCATCTTCCAGCACTATACTGGACAATGTTCTGTTGTGATTCATAGTGTTTTCACTAGCTAATTTTCAGAAGCAGATCATCAGGCCCTTCTTTCTAGTCTGTCTTAGCCTGGAAGCTCCCCTGAAATCTGTCTGCCATGGGTGGCAGACATACCAGAGACATAGCTGGTATCTGAAATACCAGAGACATAGCTTCCAGCATCACAGCAACACACAAGCTACCACAGTACAACAAACTGACAGACAGGTAGTGGGTGGGTGTTCTCCTTACAGCCCAACAATTCTACCCCTGCTAGATGTACATACTCTAGAAAAAGTTACAAAAGTGTGCCAGGGGACACACAAGCCTGCTTGCAGAAGCACCATCGACAATGGCTAACATGTGGAAGGCACTCAATGTCCAATCAACAGCGGGATGGACAAATGGACTGTAGGATACACAGCCACAATCCCATGTCTAAAGCCATCCGGTCAACATGATCTGGAATTCAGAATTCTTCATATTATAGAACAATTACATGGCACAATTTACCACACGTTACGTAACATCCTCATTGGTGTCTGAGACAGCACCCCATAATCAAACATTATTTCTTCAGTGAAATGCACAAATATTCAACTTTAATGGAATAAAAGCTATTGAATACCCTTACCCAGATAAGGTTTTACTCCCAAATGGGTTAAAAACAAAGTTTTTGGTTTTCAGAGCTGTCTGGATTTCAGAATTGCTGAGAAGGAACTGCAGCTGTTCACACAACAGAATTTAACAGAGCAGCTACAAGGAGCTCACGCAGTTACAGAGATGTCTCTTAGGAACGACGGCAAATGAAAAAGCTAGTTGCAGAGACCTAGGGGTGGCATCATAGTTTTGTGAAAACCAAAAAACAAGGCAAACTAAATAATACGTGTTTTAGAAATAAATGCGTATGTGGCAGACCCATTTTTTTAAGTAAGGGCATGAAATATAAAACTCAGGGGGATGGTTACAGGTGGGGGCGGGCTGGCAGCTCTGACAGCTTCGGGAGCTGGAGTGCTGGAGCGTGACTTCTAGGATGTATGGTGAGCACACAAGTGTCTGGTTCATTTTTCGGTTTTGTAACTTACATACAAGCTTTGTAACTTACCTACAAACTATGGCTATTACTTTATGCACAGCGAAGCACACGATAAACTGTTTCAATAAGAGAATTGAAGGATGGCTCTGGTTTTCTGGCAGAAGATGGAAGGTAGGCAGTATGGCAAGAGCTGAGCATGAAGACCAGGAGGAGACATGCAGGCTGAGAGGATGGCCATGTGGACTAAGATGGTAGAAGAGGGCAGAAAGACGGGCCAGATCCAGATTCTCTGGACACTGAGCCAATGCGACTTGCCGATGGCCTGAAGGTGGGGTGATGGAAAGGAAGGATCCAGGAAGATGAGGTGCCAAGTTTGAGACCTTGAAACGTGAGGCCATGGATAACAAGGACAGACAGGGAGTGGAACAGGTTTGAGGAGTGGGGCAAGTTTGGGGAGACTATGAGACAAGCAGGTGGAGAAGTCAAGCAGGCACCTGATCACAGGTCCTGAGCTCAGTGCTGGAAATGTTAATTACGGAAACATCCACGAACAAATGATATTTAAAGAAGGTTTGGCAAAGATCGCCTAGGGAAAAAGCGTACATGGGGAGGCAGGGGGAACCAGACAAAGCCCTCAGGTCCTTGGAGGATACCAAAACGTAGAGGCCATGCAGAGACGGAGGTGCCAGCAGCAGAGTATGAACAAAAATCACTAAAACCAACACGTGTTGTCACACACACACACAAGACTTATCTCTTGTAGCACTAGGCCAACTGCATCACTAAGATGAAGTGTATATCCAGAGACAACAACTAAAGGTGACTTAAGGACCTGTTGTTTGACTCCACCAGGTGCTCCTTGGAAACCCTATAGAGCAGTTCTACTCTGTCCTATAGGGTTGCTTTGAGTTGGAATCGACTTAACGCCAATGGGTATGGGTAAGGACCTATTGGCCCAGTGGTTAAGAGTCTGAATGCTAATCAAAAAAGTCAGCAGTTTGAATTCACCAGCCTTTCTTTGTAAACCATATGAGGCCGTTCTACCTGTCCTATAGGGTCGTTATGAGTCAGAAGCAACTCAATGGCAATGGGTTTTAAGGACCAATATGAAAAGCCCTTTACTAAAGGCCCCCTTTCAGTTTCCATTTGGCAATCAGCAATCACAGAGGACTACCTGGGGGAGGTGAGGGTGATCTTAAAAAGCAGCACCGTGCAGAGCTGACCCTGTTCTTTGCAGGAAGAACTGCCAGCCTCAACCTCCAACAGTTACATATTCCACAGAAACAAGCCAGCATCAAAAATCCTTTCTGCCAAGATACATTCCCTAGACACCGAGAGCCAGAACCACTTGCTTTCCACGCCATGACATCCGTGCTTACCAGCTCAGTTTCTGCTTTTAAAAAGCAGATTCGTTATAAAAATCGTTCGCTTGGCGAAGTCAGATATAAGAAGTCTGAGTAACTATTGCTATTCTAGTTGACGGTTCTTCCTGAACGTCAGCACCTTCACTTCAAAGACGTTCTCTTTAGGAAGAGAAACAGGGTGACAGCTCCGAGGTACAACCAAGGTTAGGTGTCTACTTCGGGAGGGAAGAAAAAGACCGAAAACGAGGCAAACGAAATAATACGTCCACCACCTTCCAGCATCACAGGTCGAGAGGGTAAACGTCCAGCTGCGGAGAACGCGCCCCGTTCTCAGGCCTCCGCCCCGCAAGACTTCCACGCGGGACTCTTTTTGGGACCGTCCCTCCCGGCCCCGACCTGCCCACCAGCCCCGGCCCCGACCTTGGCTTGCCCACCGGCCCCGGCCTCCCCACCGGCCCCGGCCCCGACCTTGGCTTGCCCACCGGCCCCGGCCTCCCCACCGGCCCCGGCCCCAGCCTGCCCGCCCGCCCGCCCGCCCCGCGCTCCCGGTGACGCTCGGCCGGCCGCCGCAGCCATCTTACCGTGTGACCCACCTCCCGCGCTGCACGGTCTCGGCAGCAGCGGCGGCTCCGTGGCCGCTCCAGGGGGCTGGGGCCGGGCTGGGGAAGGGGCGGCGGCGGCGGCGGCGCCGGAAGAGAGAGAGGCGGTGGCCACAGCCAGGCGGGGGCGGAGAAGAGGAGGTGACACACGGGCGGCCGCCCCCTCAGCCTACTATCGCGAGATCCCGGGCGGCAACCAATGGAGGTTTCCTGCGAAGGGGCGGAGCGCGACAGTCACCCGGAAGTGCAAACACCAGCTTCCGTCCTTGCGCAGAACTCCCTCGCGCGGAGCCTTCGCTCTACGGGTTGGCGCGAGAGTCAAATCGCATCGATCGCTTCCAAGAAAGATGGCAGACCCCGCAGCGTCGAGGTGCGGATACTTCGCGCGGGGATGGCGACGCCTAGACTGAGTCAGAAACGAAGGCCCCAGCGTCCTTTCCCGTCGTTTGTGTGAGGCCGGGGGAATGGGGCAGGGGCGGGGGAAAAGATGCCTGGTGCTCCTAGGCCGCCCCGCAGACGGAGTCGCCTCCCGACGGCCTGCTTCCCAGGCGCTTGCCTTCCCACGGCCCAGGGGCGGAGCCATTAGGTCGGGCCGGGAGTGGGCGCTCTCGAAGGCTGTTGGGGTGAATTCCTTGTTGATTCCACGAGTGTCATTGAGCGCGTGCTCCCTCGAGGCCAGATAGGCCGGACCATCGTGCCCGCAGGGAGCCTCCCGTCCAGACTCGTCACGTCGTCTCACGAGCGGCCGCTTGGGCCGCCTGCGCCGAGGGAAGGGTCGGGGGCTTGCGGAAGACCACCTTGAGAAGGCGGCGCGCCATTTTCCCCGGCTGCCGCTCGATCCGCCGGACGAGGCCGTAGCGCATGTTCGCGGGTTTATTTCCTTATTTCAGTCTGTTTTCTGAAGAAGAATGCTGACTCCTCCAGGGCAGGGTCTTGATTTCCCATTGCTGGAGATTCAAATTAAAAGATTTAAGTGCGCTTCGGGAAAAAATGTTAGAAATGTTGAGGGGGCAGCCCTTTACATGGTCCGGTGAGAATCTCACGGCAAGTCTTTAGAAGTCAGGAGTGAGATGGTTTCGTGTGATTGCTTGTTCAGTTTTATGAGATCTGAATAACCACCAAAGTGATATCAAACTTTTTCAGACAGAAAGCACGTCCAATTGGCAGTTTGGCCATGAAGAATGGTTATGGCCATTTTGCATCCTTTGCAGCTGTTTATACCTATAATAAATAACTTTAGAGATCAACTTAAAAACGTGCCGGGGGTTATAGAGTTTTAAAATTCTTTCAGGATTATACAAGCAAAAAGCTTGAAGGCCCAGCGTCCTAGGGAGATAGACTATTCCTGACTAAAGAGGCTTTAGCAGTGCTCACCTGTCAGCTGTGCTTTCCCTGTGGGTAATAATTTTTTTTTTTTTTAATACAGTTAATAGTCCCTCCTCTCCCCCTCCAGCCAAGTAGTTGTCAAGTCCTACTGATTTCACCTCCTTCATCGCATCTAGAAAGCAGCTGCTTTTTATTGTTTTCCAACTTTTCCCCTATTGAGGAAAAATTTTGTTGTCAAGTGCCATCGAGTCACTTCTGACTCATAGCGACCCCACCGTGTACGAAACACTGCCCGGTCCTGCACCATCCTCATAATTGTTGCTGTGTTTGAGCCCATTGTTGCAGTCACTGTGTCAATCCATCTCCTTGAGGGTCTTTCTTATTTTCTTTGATCCTCTACCAAGCATGATGTCTTTCTCCAGGGACTGATCCCTCCTGATAACATGTCCAAAGTACATAAGACCAAGTGTTGCCATCCTCCTTTCTAAGGAGCATTCTGACTGTACTTCCAAGACAGATTTGTTTGTTCTGGCAGTCTATGGTATACTCAGTATTCTTTGCCAACACCATAATTAAGAGGCATCAATTCTTTGGTCCTCCTTATTCATTGTCCAGCTTTCGCATACGTATCGGGTGATTGAAAACACCATGGATTGGGCAAGGCACACCTTAGTCCTCAAGGTGACAGCTGTTTAACACTTTAAAGAGATCCTTTGCAGGAGATTTGCCCAATGTAGTGAGTCTTCTGATTTCTTGACTGCTGCTTCCATGGATGTTGATTTTGGATCCAAGTAAAATGAAATCTTTGAGAACGTCAATATTTACTCCATTTATCATGATGTTGCTTGTTGGTCCAGTTGTGAGGACTTTTGTTTTCTTTATGTTGAGGTGTAATCCATACTGGAGGCTGTGGTCTTGATCTTCATCATCAGTAAGTGCTTCCAGTCCTCTTCACTTTCAGCAAGCAAGGTTGTGTCATCTGCATAACGCAGGTTATCAGAGAGTCTTCCTCCAGTCCTGATGCCCCGTTCTTCTTCTGTAGTCCAGTTTCTTGGATTATTTGCTCAGCATACAGATTGAATAAGTATGGTAAAAGGATACAACCCTGATGCACACCTTTCCTGACTTTAAATCGCGCGGTATTCCCCTTGTTCTGTTCAAACAGCTGCCTCTTGATCTCTGTACAGGTTCTTATGAGTACAGTTAAGTGGTCTGGAACTCCCATTCTTCACAGCGTTATCCATAATTTGTGATGATCCGCACAGTTGAATGCCTTTGCGTAGTCAGTAAAACACAGGTAAACATATTTCTGGTATTCTCTGCTTTTAGCCAAGATTTGTCTAACATCAGCAATGATATCCCTCATTCCACATCCACTTTTGAATCTGGCTTGAGTTTCTGGCAGTTCCCTGTCGATGTATTGCTGCAAGCGTTTTTTAAATTATTTTCAGCAAAACTTTACTTGTATGTGATATTAATTATATTATTCAATTATTGCTGCATTCTGTTGGATCACCTTTCTTTGGAGTGGTTGCAAATATGGATCTCTTCCAGTTGGTTGGCCAGGTAGCTGTTATCCAAATTTCTTGGCATAGACTAGCGAGCACTTCCAGCACTGCACCTGTTTGTTGAAACATCTCAATTGATACTCTGTCAGCTCCTGGAGCCTTGTTTTTCGCAGGTGCCTTCAGTGTAGCTTGGACTTCTTCAGTACCATCAATTTCTGCTCATATGCTACCTCTCGAAATGGTTGAACATTGACCAGTTCTTTTTGGTATAATGACTCTGTATTCCTTCCGTTTTCTTTTGATGTTTCTTGTGTCGTTTAATATTTACCTCATAGAATCCTTCACTATTGTAACTCGAGGCTTGAACTTTTTCTTCAGTTCTTTCAGCTTGAGAAATGCCAAGCGTGTTCTTCTCTTTTGGTTTTCTATTCCCAGCTTTTTGTGCATGTCATCATAATACTTGACTGTCTTCTCAAGCTGCCCTTTGAAATCTGTTCAGTTCTTCATCATTTCTTCCTTTTGCTTTAACTGCTCAACGTTCAGGAGCACGTTTTAGAGTCTCTTCTCACGTCCATTTAGGTCTTTTCTTTCTCTCCTGTCTTTTCAATGCCCTTTTGCTTTCTTCATGTATGATGTCCTTGATGTCATTCCACAACTCTTCTGGTCTTCAGTCATTACTGTTCAACGTGTGGCATCTATTCTTGAGGTGGTCTCTAAATTCAGGTGGGATATATTCATGGTCATACTTTGGCTCTCATCTGCTTGTTCTAATTTTCTTCAGTTTCAACTTGAATGTGCATAGGAGCAGTTGATGGCCTGTTCTACAGTTGGCCCCTGGCCTTGTTCTGACCGATGATATTGAGCTTTTCCATCGTCTTTTTCACAGATGTAGTTGATTTGATTCCTGTGTATTCCATCTGGTGAGGTCCATGTGTATAGTCACTGTTTATGTTGGTGAAAAAAGGTATTTGAGAGGAAGAAGTCGTTGGTCTTGCAAAATTTATCATGGGATCTCCAGGATCATTCTGTCACCAAGGCCGTATTTTCCAATCACGGTCCTCCTCCTTTGTTTCCAGCTTTCGCGTTCCAATCACTAGTGATTAGCAATGCATCCTGATTGCATGTTCGATCCATTTCAGACTGCAAAAACTGGGAAAAATCTTCAGTTTCTTCATCTTTGGCCTTAGTGGTTAGTGCATAAATTTGAATAATACTCATATTAACTGGTCTTCCTTGTAGGTGTATGATTATTATCCTATCACTAACAGCATTGTACTTCAGGATAGATCTTGAAATGTTGTTTTTGACGAGCTGTCATTTCCAGTGAAAACCTTAGGAAAAGTTACTAAAAACAGAATCTACTCTCAGCCCTGAAAACCTCTCTACAAAAACAGAAGAGAAAGAAAAGTTTTATTACTGTTTTTTTTAAGCTTAACTGTGGTGCACCACAGGCATCTGCTGAAAACATTGCAGAGATGGAAAGGAATCTTAATTAGCGTGTAGCTGAGGGGATACAGCCCGTTACACTCATGTTGCCACGATAGGGTTAGTGTCTTTACGCAGGAGGTAGACTTGCAGTTTCCTGAGGTCTTGTTAATCTTTTCAGGAAATGGGAAAGTGAGAAAAGTTCTTCCGAAATTACATTTCAAGGTGGTGGCTGCCAGATCTTGAGAAGACCTCTTAGGTTTACGGACTTTTCAGAGAGAGAGAAAGAATTTACAAGTTATCTAAAGTGAATTCTGAAAGGACAGGGTGGGAGGGGAGCCTCTTTCCTTATTTTTAACAGAGAATTAAAGCCTCTTATTTTTAATTTGTATTTTTCCTTACACCCCCATAACATTGAGACCATTGTCTTTGCTCTTTGGATTGCCACAGCCGCCTCCTAACTGGTGCCCCTCCCAGAAGTCCTGCCTGCTCCTCTCTGATCCCCACACAGCAGACAAGGTGATCCCTCATTGTTTCTGTCCACCCCGGCACACCCTAGGAACCCCCTATTGCCCAAGCAAGTTAAGCCGGCTTTGGAGTCTCAACCCTCCAGTCTCATGGCCCTTGCCCTCTGCTCCCCCCAGACTCACCTGTCTGAGGTTCTCTTCATTCACCAAGCTCATAAATCTGTGCTCTTGCAACCTGAGCCCTGTGGGTAGAGCACTTTCCTAGGCCAACTCCCATGACCTACTCATCCAACTGAGATGTGGCTTTCTTGTGCAGACCTTCCCTAACCAAGCTGGATTTAGTTCCTCCATGATGCTCATCTGTGTCCAGACTCATTGATACCTGAGAGTGTGTAATGAATCTCCTCGGGCGCATAAGCTTCTCGGAGCAGGGACATATCTAGTTCTAGCTGAAGCCCTTAGTACGTGGTAGTTCAGTGGACGTTTGCTGAGTAGATGAAGGAACACATGAGGGATTGACAAGAGGACCTTAACTGGAGGCAGTGGAAGTCAAAGTGGAAAGGGGCAACCCTCGATGAGATGGGAGAGCCAGCCATCCTTGGTGATAGATCGTTTGTGGGAGCTGGGGAGAGAGTCACAAGTGGTACCCAGATGGGTAGCTTGGTCTTTTAGCTCAGTGGTGGCAGCACCAGCTGAGGGAGAACACAGGAGGGAGCTGGAATAGGGGAGGAAAGGGTGAGCTTGGGCTGTGTTGAGTTGGAGATGTCTGCAGGACGCATCTGAAGCTAAGGGAGAGAACAGGCCTGGACTGAAGATGTTTGTGTGAGAGTGAAGTGGTTAAGTATTCAGGGAGATTAATGCATAGAGAGTGGATTAAGCCTAGAATCCAGGAGAACACAACTGAGGGAAAAATTGCCCCTTAAGGCAACAGAAGAATGGCCAGAGACCACTGACAAGGACGAGGGAGTTTGGAGGGCTGCCCCAGAAGCCTTCAAGCAAAGAGAGTTTGGATCAGTGGTGGCAAATCCAGCAGAGGCCTGATGTGATGCTCAATGGAAGCTGGCCCTGATGGTTGTTGGTGACTGGAGCAAAGTCCAGTGACCGGTGGGAAGTTCGACTGCAGTAAGTTGAGGTGATGGGGCGAGGTGAAGACCCTTTAGGAGTGGTTCAGGCTGCACACCAGGTGAGCAGGTGGGACTGCGGCAGCAGGGTAGGTGGCTGAGGAGCAGGGCAGGCCTGCCAGGACAGTCTTTGGCTTCTGCTTGTGTACTCAAGTGCCTGGTGGGGAGCACAGAGGAGACCTGGGTGGGTGGGAGGCTCCTTTCTGCCTGCTTAGATTTTGAGAGGTATTTGAGGCATCTGAGAGAGAAGCCAGGGAGGCAGTAGATGGAGGGACGGGTCCAAGAGTGAATGAGATCAGTGAGGGGTAGGGCAAGGACAGAGGGCAGGGCTATGTCCCGAAGAACACCAACATGTGGTGGGCCTGCTCAGTGAGATGATGGGCAGAGAGGTGGGACCACAGACTTGGAGAGAGGTAGATGGGTTCAGGAACAAGGAAGGCTGCATGGCCAGTGACCAAGTTGACCAAGATTTCAGCCTGATGAGAAAGGTGGGTGGCTGGGAGAGGGAAGCCGTAGGGCCTCCACTGTTTCCCAGCTAAGGTGGTGTCTTTGAACTTGAAAAGTTGTTTCTTTTTAAGTGAAGTGATGGTGGTTGGCTGCCCTCAAGTCAATTTTTGACCCATTGTGACCCCATGTGACTGAGTAAAACTGCCCCATAGGGTTTTCTAGGCTGTAACCGCAGAGCCACTGGGGGGTTTGAATGGCTGACCTTTCAATTAGCAGCTGAGCACTTAACTACTACACCACCAGACCTTCTTAGAGATTAGAAGTTCAGTAAAAAGCGTTGAAGGCATATTAGTTTTAGAAGAACACTGATAAGGTTTTTAAAAAGGAAAAGCATCTTGAGAATAAAATACACAATGTTTCCTTTACTGAGATCATTAAAAATAAAAAAACACCGTCATCGTTGAGTTGATTCCAACTCATAAACAGAAAATCAGCCGTTTTACAGATTTGGGAGATGTTTCTGTTTTATTCTCAAAACCCAAAAGTGTAAATCCCTATGTACTGAAGCCCTAGGCTTTCAAAGAGGTCTGACAAAAACTGGTTGCTTAGGGTAATGCATGAATTGATCATTTGTGGCTGTTCAGGATCATTATCGCATATAAGCGGTAAATACCTAGAAGCCAGTTTTCCTCCAGTTAACTCGTCACGATGTTATTTATAAAGGTTTCTCCGTGAGAATGTTTGAAGAAATGTTTTTATTTAGCACATATCCTGGGTCACGTGTCTGTGCTGAACTAAGACATTAGGTGGCACAGATGGTTAAGTGCTAGACTCCTAACTGAAAGGTTGACGGTTCAACCCCACCCAGAGGTGCCCCAGAAGAAGGCTTGGTGATCTGCTTCCGAAAGGTCACGGCCTTGAAAACCCTGTGGAGCAGGTCTCTGCAGATGGGGGTTGCCGTGAGTCAGAAGTGAGCGACAGCAGGGAACGACGACGACGACGACGTGCTGGGTGGGATTGACCGACAGCAGGGAACGACGACAACGCGCTGGGTGGGGATTGACAGCAGGGAACGACGACAACGCGCTGGGTGGGGATTGACCGACAGCAGGGAACGACGACAACGCGCTGGGTGGGGATTGAGCGACAGCAGGGAACGACGACAACGCGCTGGGTGGGATTGAGCGACAGCAGGGAACGAGGACAACGCGCTGGGTGGGATTGAGCGACAGCAGGGAACGACGACAACGTGCTGGGTGGGGACTGCTCGTATATGCCCCCCCCCACTCCCATCTGCCTGATGGGATTTCCTGTTCTGGCTGAGACTACTAAATCAGGCAGCACAGGTTATGTAATAAGTGACTACATTGCTTGGGTTGGGTCAAAGCAAGAGTTTATATTTTCCTTGATTTTTTTCGTTAACCCTTAACACCTGCTGAAGTCAGAGCAGCCTCAGCTGAAACTCTGGGCCCATCATACTCTTACGTGGAACAGGCACTGATGCACTAGCTGCTCTTGGGAAGAAACTCCTAAAACGTAGAGCTATAGCTGTGGGTGTATACTATGTGTATATACGTATATGTATATGCCCACACGTGTGTATATGTACACACACATTGCCCCCCAGCAGGAGAGTCCAACAGAACACTCTTGAGTAGCAGTTATATCATTTGCCCAGTCAGGGTACCATGTTTATATACTGTTGGATTTTGAATTTAATTATGCCCTCCAGATGTGGCTGGTCAAGGATTTGATACATTTGTTACTGCAAATTGTGGATTTGAGCAGCCTGCCACAAGCCAATAGTGAGACAGGAGGAGGTAAGCAGCAAGAGGGCTTTATTGAACACCGTGTTTAAGAGACAGAGGGGGCAAAGTTTCCCCCAGATTCTGTCTGCCCCAAGAGGGCTACAAAAGGGTTTTGTAGGGAGAGGGTCAGGGTTTAGAAATTCCCAGGAATGTTGATTCTTCTTTGAGGGGGACATAATGACAAAGTGACTTATTGTTAACATCTTGCAGGCCTCTTTACGCCATCCTGGTTTCGGTCACTGGATGGGTCCGGGTTTTGCTCAGTTATCTCGGGTGCTGATGGTATCGCCCATTGTTTTTGTCACCTCGGAGAGAAACATGGTTTAATGAACAACAAAAATCTTGATTACTTTGTTTTTCTACAATGGAACAATCGTGAGACAGATTCCAGAGCAAATAATCGACGTTTTTAAAGACTAAAGATTTTAATCACAGCTTATACAGCTTAAACTAGAAAATATATTCTCTTAATACTAAAACACTACAGAAAATGTATTTTCTCTACTTCACATTGGCTTGGAATTGGAGCTTTAATTAAATTAAAATGTGTGTGTACATATATACGTGTGTGTACATATATACGTGTATGTGTACATACATGTGTACAAAGTATGTGTACGTAGGAGTTTCTTCACACGAGCAGCTATTCTATCAGTGTCTGAGCGGGGAGGGGAAGTGAGTGTGTGTGAGAGAGTCCTGAAGGAAGACGGGGCCTTCCTAAAGCCATGTCCACACTTTACTTCACTTTACACACTTGAACATTTCTGCTTTTTTAACTTTTGATTAACAGCCTCTTACACTCACTCTTCAAAGGCTTATTTTTTATTGAGAGGAGAGAAACAGACTGGGTTCAAAGATTCTCTCAGCACAACCATAAAAGGCAGCCTTCTTGGCCTCCAGCTTTCCTCAGGCAGATTTAGGCAGATCTTATTTCTCCTTTGAACAGGTAAGATAATTCCTAAATTTTAGAAGCAATTGAAGCAGTTTGGATTACTTCTGGCGCTTATGGGTATTGATTTTGTTGAAGTTCAGAATAAAAGTAAAGTTCCCTTTTGGATATCCTATTGATCCTACTGAAACCCCTAATTGCTCAGCCTCTCTTATCATTGGTCTTTCCTGTATACGCTTTCTCACTTGCGCAGTTTTTTTTGGCAGGAGCAGGAGTTAATTTATGCAATTACTGCTTAAAAAAAAACACACACACACAAAAAAACACTGTTTAGACCTGACTTAAAACAGTCTTTTTCACTTTTTAGGTATTTTCATTTGGAAAAAAAAATTTTTTTTAATTTTGACCTGGACAAAAACTGTAGCTGCATCCATACCACCACATACATCTCTGTGATGCTGTGTGATAGGATTTCCTTGAAGGTTTGGTTTGGTTTTGTTTTCTAGCCCTTTTCTATCCTGCCAGTTCCTCTTACCCGCCCCCTCCCACTCTTCAGCTGTGACCGTTTGCTGCCTCAAAAGAGAGCATTCCAGAGAACTCACCTGGACAAAGAATTCTGGGACATTGCCGCTAATGGCTTTAGGCACATGTGCTGTGTGCCCTGCTGGCCAGGAGCAAAGTTCCGGTGAAGCTTGGTGACTGCTGAAGACTGGTGCTGTATCCTGTCAGCTTTAGCAGGCAGTAAGCATGTTGTTTATTAAGCATGTTGATTTTAAAACTTTTAGCATTTTTGAATATGGTACTATGCAAGTAGACTTATCTAAAGTTAACTGTTAAAGCTAGCTGGCTGTGAAAGTAGTGAAAATCCATGTTTCTTAAAAAAAAAAATGCAGTAGTTGAAGCTTTTGTTTGCAATAAAAAATACTCGATTTACCTTTCCCTGTGAATGTATATTCTATCCCTGGGATGGGGAGGGGCGTTTTATAATTACCTTTTCATTCACCTATTTAAATCAACAATTGTTAAAGAGCCCAGCCGGCCTGGGTGCCGGGCACCTTGGGGCCCTGGCGATGTGGTGCCAGGCCAAAGGCTCGGGAGCGGTGTCGTGGGAGGGCTAGCCCCTGTCACGGGAGGTGGCTCCTCCGGCCTGGTCTGGCTGGGTTTGGGAGGGCGGACGGCCTCCTGGGGACCTGGACCAAGGCCGGGAGGCGCGCGGGCTGGGGGCGTGGGGGCGCCTCTGCATTTGCAAAGGTCTGTGGGTTTTGGGTCAGAGGTGAAGGCCTAGTGCCCTGGATGCGAGGTCCAGTCGGCCGAAACGTGCCGCCCCGGCGACGACTCCGGGGGCTAGTCCGTTGGGTTTTCTGCTCAAACGGACGACGGAGCCCAGGGGGAGGAGCAGAGTAGACCGAAGCCGCGTTGCCCAGGGTCCGCGGCGCGGGGTGGGGCTATGGGGCGGGGCGCAGCTCGGGCCCGCCCCCAGCCCTGAAGGCTGAGTCCTGGCCCAGCGGCCGCGGAGCAGCGGTGCCGGGGACGTGGCCAGGTGAACAGCCGCGGAGGAGGAGGTGCCCCGGGGACGGGCCGCGGACTGACTGGAAGGCGAGGGTGGGCGGAGAGGACGCCGCGGGGCTGCTCCCGGCCGCCTGCCCGGGGGCGGGAGGGCCAGCCTCGGACTCGGCCGGGCCGGCGTGGGGCCCGCTGCTGAGGGCAGCCGAGCGGTCAGTGCTCGCTCACCCGTTCCTCGTCCTAGCTGCGCGGCCTCTCTGCATTCCAGCTGAAAATCATAATAAAACCGAACTTGCTGGTGTTTGGCCTGATAGTAAAATTTTTTTTAAGGGCGGGACATCCCAGTTAAAGAAATTAAGCAGAATCACGAAACGATCAGAAAGAACATCGTGTTCTACCGAATAGAACGCGCGCTCTGCTTGGGACGGCATTTCTGCGGGCATATTTTTGCTCTGGGGTTGGAGTCTTCAGCTCATGACACTGGGTTCCAAAGGGCTGTTAATTCAGGTGTCAGAGGGCAAGCACCTGGAAGCACTTTTTAAAAAAGGATTATTGTGCTTTTCTGATTTTATGAACTTCATCTAAACTCTCTCTGGGCTGGAAGTGGCAGAAACTTGTGTCTACACATGACGCCTAAGTACTGTTTACACATATTTGTGATACACACAGTCAAGTTTTTTTTTTCTCAGAACTCCGTCCCCTCCCGCCCCTAAGGCTTCTTCCTAGGCTTTGCGCTGCCCCCTGCAGCCTCCTGGCCCCGCGCGTTGTAGGACGCGGAACTACTCTGGGTTTTTGATTATGGGTTTGGGAGTACTTGAGGAAGAATTTCTTAAGACAACTGGAGACTTGTCATTTTATAAAACATCTGGGCTTAGCTTTTAAAATAAGTTTCACTAAGAAGAAGTCTTCCTTAGCTGGTAGAATTTAACTAAACAATGCCCAACTGTTTATTCTGAAAATGCCCTTTTCACCAAGGAGGGACACCACCTGAGGAGTGGCATCCGGTAAACTGGCTGTAGGCTCCCTGAATTTACCTGGACAGGTTGGGGGGTGGGGAGGTAAATGCTGTTTGTAGACCATCCCAGTCTCAGATCAAAGTGGTGTGGACCCTTTCTCCTCCTCTGGCAGTAGGTGGGTTTTGGGTTTTGTCACTCCCCACACACCAGTGAGCCCTGAGAACAGACTCCTGTGTGTCTGAAGAGGCCCCCTAAGGATCACTGAGGCCTATAGTGACAGGTGGGGTATGTCTGCTGTTCCTTTCCGTATGTTTCTCTCTGCTTTTTCCCATCCGTCTGCGTGGTTTAGGCTCTTGAGATTTCTCATGCTCCTTCTCCACCCTCAGCCTTGTCCTCGGTGCCCCTTTCATCACCTTGAATACCCTGCTTGAAACTACCACCTGAGAGTTGACACCTCTCACCTTCTTGTGGAAAGAAATTGCTGCTGGTTTTGCTTCATTTAAACATCCTCCTCAAAAAGGATAGGTGTCAATTCCCCGACAGTAACAGCTCTAGTAACAGCTCAGGTTGAGACCCCTTTGACCTACACCATGGCCCCAGCAGGTGCATGCTGTGTCCCCATTTTGCAGACAACTCGGCTGAGATCACACTGCTTGTCCCTTAGGGCTTCAGCCTGATCTGATCTTTAAACTTTGCACCACGCCATACCCGAGGGCAAAAGCCATCAGACCTCCCTTCTCAACCTCAAGGTAGAATCTAGACAGAAAAGTGTTGAGACCCTCCCTGCAAGATTGCATTAAGGCATTTCTAAGTGAATCATACCAACATAGCCCTCAATTTGTTTAGAAACAAGCGTCTTTGTATTCCTTTGAAGAAGAATGACAATCTGTCTGAGAAACTATCAGGCCTTAGAATCTTTAGAGGTGTTTGTTAAACAAAAACAACAACAAAAACCCCAAGCCCATTGTCGTTGTCAATTCCAACTCATGGAAACCCGTGTGTTAAAGAGTAGAGCTACTCCATGTCCACGTTGTTTTCTGGGCTATAATCTTTATGATTACAGAAAGCCTGGCCTTTCTTCCAAGGTGGTGCTGGGTGGGTTTCGGCCTCCAACCTTTAGGTTAGCAGTTAAACACAAGCCGTTTGTGCTGCCTAGGGACCTGTTAAACACCCACCTGTCCACAAATCCCGGTTCATTCAATGGAAACGCCCCTGCAGGGCCTCAGAGCCCACAGATGAGGTCAGTGATGAGGCTTTACTGTGCACAGGACATCTTTCTGTTTTGTCCAGGGACTGAAACCAAAGTCCTGCTTCCAAGGACATTGTCACCGTTCGTAGAAGCAGAGGATTGTAGAGGCAAGTTCAAGTGGCCAGTGTCCACAGTGCCCCAGGGCAGCAGCCATCCTACCCCCTCCTAGGCCTGTTCCCCAAGATATTTAGGGACAGGCCGGTGATGGGGTACCGCTCTTGAGAGCGCCGAGTGAACTGGAGAAAACCCGGGTAGATGGTCGTTTTTCCTTTTCTTCAACCCCTATGGGCAAATCTGCCCGCGAGTTGTTGGAGCTCTAGTGCCTCAATAGTTATGAGTGCGAGCTTGACCTCGTTGCCTGGAGGCAGGGGTTTGGGCAGCATTGGGTTTGGAACCCTGGTGAATTGCACGTTGTTGCTGAACCGCCCCTTACTCTCTCCCTCCCTGCCCGCCTCTTGGGGATGGGGGTAGGATGGGGTCGGAACTGAAAGCCCTGGAGAAGCCTGTGCCTTGGGCTCTCCACGCGCCTTCTGCCCGGCCTGCCCATCGCTGTAGGACTTGAACGATTGGGCCCCTTTAAAGTGTGAACGAACCATTGCTGGTTCTGCAGAGCGTCGCGGGGCAGGACCGGGAAGGAGCTGAGAAGTGTAATCGGGAAAAGAAAAACGGGCCTTTACTTTATCCTGTTGCCTCACGTGTCCCGAGTCCCAGTATCGCTCATCCGGAGCTTCCGCAAACTTTGAACGTTAATGTGTGTTCTCCATCGAGGGCTGGCAGATTGACGAGAGGAGCGAGTCCCCTGCCTGGCCGGCGTCAGCGCGCACCGGGGGGAGGTCGGCTGTGACGGCGGGCGGAAGGGCTTGGGGGGCCGTGGGCGAACAAGTGCTTTGCCCTTTGCCCTGCCCGGGGCGGTTCGGAAGAATCCTGGACGCGGACTCTGCCCCGGCTATAATTTCGGCCGTCCGGACCGTGCAGACCCGAAGACTTCCCGCCGGAGGCGCGCGCGTCAGGCGGCGGCCAGCGCGTGCGCACTGGGCGGGCAGCCGGGCGCGGTCCTCCGGCCGCGCGGGGGCGCCGCTCAGGTCGGGCGCTCTGGCCGCCGCGGCGTCATTTCAGTGGCCGGCGCCGCGCCGACTCCCGCCCGCCCTTCCGCAGCGCTCAGGAGGAAATGGCTGCGAGACCCTGGAGGCCGTGCGGCCTGCGGTAAGTCGTGTGCGGGGTGCGAGCGGAGGGCTGGCGCGCGGGCCGCCCGGGAGCGGAGCTGGTGGTGCCGAGGGCCGTGCCTCAGCCCGGCCGCTGGTCCCGGGATGCCCGCGGCGCCCCCGCCGAGAAAATGGCGGCCGCCGCCCAGGGGGGAGGGGAGGAGGGAGCGCGGCCAGGGGCGGGGGGGACCGGGGGCATCGGGGGGACCCGGGGCGGTGGGGACTGGGGACCAGGGGGACCGGGGGCGGGGGGGGCCGAGGGCCGGGGAGACCGGGGGCTGTGGGGACCGGGGACCAGGGGCGGTGGGGACCGGGGGCCGTGGGGCCGGGGGCGGTGGGGACCGTGGAGACCGGGGGCGGTGGGGATCGGGACTGGGGTCCCTCGGGCGCCCTGCAGACTCGTGGGCCTGGCGCCCGGCCTCAGGGCGCGGCGAGAGAGCCTCCGGCCGCACTCGGTGAGCGACGCGAACGGACTGGGTCGGGGCGGCCCCCTCGTGACGCTCTGCTGCGGACGGGGCGCAGTGGGGGGCGGGCGGGCGCGGGTCCGAGTCGGGCTCCGCTTTGTGAGTCGGACTGAAGGTGAAAAGCAGTTGCTTATTGCTGAGTGCCGAGTGGCTGTGTCCTTGTCGTTATTCGGACCAAAAGAGAGTAAGGATAATAGTAATATTATCCGTTGACCCAGATCAGCAGTGCGGGAGGCAGAGTAATGCCAAAGGTACTGAGGGGGAAATGCCCTTTCTTAGAAGGTCCAAGACTAGCTGGGTTTATATATGTGGACGAATATATTTCAAGTCACGTTAGCTGGGTTGAGGCCCCCCCCCCCCGCTTTTTTTAAACCAATACTGTCCCTGTAGACAGGCTTGGAGGGAGATTTTGTTGTAGATCTTTTAAAAACGTGGTTTCTTCTGCTGCTTTCATTTAACGTGGCGGTTTTGACTCCTAGTTTGCTGCTCTGGTAAAAGATAACATTACAGTATTTAGGGAGTGTTTGGCGCTTTAAGAAGTAAAAGGCTTTCAGAAAATCGGTTTCGTTTTCTTATATACCTAAACTTAAATTATTGACTTACAGTTTTCTGTTGTATGATTTGTTTTGTTAATGTATACTAGCCATATTTGCATCATATTTTGCCCCCTCACCCCCAATTTTGAAAGTAGAAAGGGCTGCTTTTGCATTTGGTGGAGAGGGAACCTCTTGGTTGCCCCCTTTCTCCATCTCTCACCCAGCTCTGACACCCAGCTTCGTGGCACCCTCCCTTCTCTGTTGTGGTGTCTGCTGTGCTCCCCAACTAGGTGGTGGGACTGGAGGTCAGAGCTGGGTGTTCTGCTTTGAATATGGCCTCTCAGTCTATAAGCTTCGAGTCTGAGCCTTAGGTGACGGCAGTTTGGTGAATTAAATTAGACTTTATGTCTTGGCTATAGATTTGCATCATGGAATTCCATTTTGGCCAAAAATACCCTAAGGAACGTTTTACAGGAGGAAAAGGCAACTTTTAAGATCCTTACGGTATTCCACATGACCTCGTCGTACCCATAAAACATTACCAAGTGCGCAACAGAGCCTCGGTTTAGTGCGCAGTAACAGCTACCCTTGAGAGTATGTGGAGCCCTGTTCCCAGTGGTTTGTGTGTCAGCTCATTTGTCGAGCAGGGTGCTAGTATACCCATTCTCACCTCCGGGAAGCTGAAGCACAGGGCAGTAACTTGCCCAGCGTCTCGGAGCTGAGAATCGAAACTAGGCTGTCTGGCTTGAACTCTAAACCAGTACACGAGACATAAATATTTTGTGGTTTCCCCAGAAGCACACGTGCTCTGGCTGAAATAAACTTCCAAGAAAGGTGCGTTAGCCATACATTTTAAGGAAATAAAGCCCATGTGACTTTATTTATTCAGCGGATACTTACTGCACGCAGCATTGCTGCGTGCCGCAGTGACTGACTGGTTCTCCTGAAAACGGCTTTAGTGGGAAACTTGAGGTAGGTTGTTCCAACTATTTCCTTTTAAGTGTTACCAACCAGTCAACCTCTTAGTGCCACTTCTGGTCGGAGCGTCCTCTCTCTCTGGCTAGTTACTCCTTGTTTTCTCATTTTAAACACAGCATAGACATCTCAGTCAGTGAACCTGTTGTGAAACTTCTTGCCTGCTTCGCTTTGTGGAGCACTCCTTCTCTGCTTGCCTGTGTGCTACATGGAGAGCGGGCGTCTGCTCACGCGGAATCAACAGTGAGCTTCAGGAATGAGACACCTCCTACCTGGTTTTTGGAATAATATGTATCTTTAATTTTCTTCTAGTTTTTTGCCAAAAGTTGCCCCTTATTAGCATTTGGTTAAATTCGGGCTGTTTCAAGCAAAGTGAGTTTTGTTTTAAAAAAAAAAAAGCACAATTAAAATATAAACTTGTGTGATTGGCTGCCACCTTCCCCTCTACTGATATCTGTGGTTACTGATTTTCTTCCTGCAAACAGTGAAGCTCAGAGTTTGTATGTGTGAGCATCACAATGGCTTGTTGAGAAGTTGTGTCACTGGGGCTTGGAGAAGGGGGCTCTCAGTGCAGTTTGATGTGGCCTCGAAGGGCAAATGGGCTTTGTCTTCATGTGAGCTAAGTAGCGATTAGAGTGAGGACTTTGGCTCCCATTTTCCTTTGGTGGTCAAGTTTGCAGGTCCTGCTGTTGACACTTGTCTTTCCAATGCCATTCAGCACCTAACTCACAGTCGATTCCTGTCCAGCACAAGGGAGTAGTTCTCTGTAGGTATTTGTCATCTGTTCAAGGTCCTGATTGTTTTAAACTGTGGTTAGCACTGATGATACCAAGTGACTTCTTTGGGCTCATAGAGGAGCAAAGATTGAAAGTATTTACAGGCCAGCTCACGATTGCCGTTGAGCCCCTGCATGTGTGGCCCCGATCTAATGCGCCTGGCGGACGCAGGAATCCCACTGAGCAAGTTTTCCCTAGATGGAGTCTCTATTTTGCATTTCCTTTTGTTTAAACAGTGGATATTTAACATTAGCTTTTTTTTTTTGTGGTTAGTATCAAATGATGTGTGTTCATTCCGTTGCAGAGGTTCAGTGATTAACGGTTAGTGGAAACATACCCATTGAGGAAAGGAGGTCAGAACCAAAGCCTGGGTTTTACCCACCTAGTCATCTGAATGCAGACCCCTACGTCTAGGATCCCCTGTTTTACATAAGCCTCATTTTAATTTTGAGTAGTAATATTGCGAGTAGGTTGTCACAAGAAGTTGGATGTGTAATCGCACATATGTTAATGAGAATTCTTGGAGCCACAACTGTAACACCTTTAAAGTGGTAACTGTCATGTAATTTGTAAAGCAGATGTTTCTCTTAGTGTCAGGTTTGTTTGCTTTGGTTTTGTTTTTCATATGCTCATACAGGCATCTAATCTGCCTTTATGAAAAGATAGAGGAAAATTTGTTTCTAAAATGCAGATTTTACTGTATTTTTGGTTACAAAGATAATACATATATTGAAAATTAAGACATTGTGGAAAAGTATAAAGACTGAAGTAAAACAGACCAGAGTACCACCATCCAGAAGTCCCTGTGATAGCTGTTCACGTAGCCGTGAACATGGCTATGTGGGTGTGTTTAGAGAAGGCACCACTGTGCACAGCTGGTTTGTAACCTGCCCTTTCCGAGTCCCTGAACGGACCTCACCTTTTTAATTGTGATCTTAAAGGATTCTGTTGCATAGCCGTTTCTTGCTTTTTCAAACTAGTCTCTTGATGATGGGCATGTTTGTCACTGTTGTTCAGAGTGTGGCTGTGAGCACCCCTATAAACACATCCATATGTACCAGTTATTTCTGCTAGGTCAAAGTGAAGCACACTCTCCCTCTCCTGGGAAAAGGGCTGTCTCCTGCTCTGTTCCCTGTGCTGGGCTTGTAATGGGCTCTCGGTAAATATTTGTCAAGTGAATGGACTCACCTTTGCCCAAACCCTCACAGCATAGCGTTGACATTTTCATAGGTGATAGTGGCCGTTTGTTGCATGCTTGCTGTGTGCAGAAACGTGCTAACTTGACTCTTGACACTATGTAATTTCAGAAATACTCTTAAGAAGCCTTGTGAGGTCAGTGTTACTCCATTTTACAGGTGGGAAAGTAGGGTCCAGAGGGAAGCACACTTTGCCAGTATACCTAGCCGTTACATGCGCGACTGGGCTTTAAGCCCAGGGACATCCTGAGGTTAATACTCTGCTCTTAACCTGGGCTTCTCCTTGAGGGCTCCCACTTCCAGATTTACTTAACTGGGTACGTTCCCCACTTGGAAATGTCTGAGGTAGTCTTGCCGCAGTCGTGGGGCTGGGTGCCACTGGCTGAAGAGGTCAGGACCAGGGAAGCAGAACCTGCCCAGAGAGGAGCAGTGCCCCCTGGAGATGCACTGGGCTCTGTGGAAGCTAGGCACTCGCACTCGGGTTTGATGGATTGTAATTTAAACAGTGTTTTTACATTCAATAGTGTATTGTTGGCAGTAAGATATCCTTTCTTTTCACTTCTGCCCACCCATGCAGTAACAACATGAGTACTGTGAAGTTACATCATACACGTTACTTGACTTTCAAATTCAGACATACGTGAATCCATGCAAGTGGATACAGAAAAGCCTGCTATTTAATTCCATAACTCTTTTTCTTGAGCTTGAACCTCCTCCACCATCACCAGAAACAAACAAAACTGGTGTCCCAGGGAAGGAAAGGAAGAATCTAGCTGAAATATAGAGTTAATGAGTTTCCAAAGTCCTGGTGCTTTTCAACAGTAATTGGACTAAGTGCTTTTGCCCCTCAGGCTGTGGCATATCCCGCTGCCTTTGTGAGGGACAGCTCCCCTCTGGAAGGAAGTGTTTTGAGAGAAGGCCTTTCTTTTCTCCTTTCATTTTCAACCACGTTCTCTTTCACTGAACTTACTCACTGAACTTACTGACAGTCTTGCTCCGAATGCTACATTTTCATAATTGGAAAATCGGCACCGTCTTACTTAAAACGTAATCACAAAACTGTGAATAAGAAAAGTCAGAAAAACCAAACACTAAAGCAGTTCTTACTCCTGTCTTCACAGTCCTCTCTGAATGTGAAAAGGCCTCCAAGATTTCTTTTGGCATGTGGAGTACCAGCCTTCTCAGGTCGCTTGGGGTGTAAACCTGGGCTTTATGTCACCTGATTGCAAATCTTTTGAACTCAAGCCCTCTTTACAGTCCTAAAAATTAAGGACCCTGAGGAGCTTTCCTTTATGCAGGTTTTATCTATTTACCATAATTAACTTTTAAAATTGTTATTCATCTTAAAATGATGATAAATCCTTGCATGTTGACATAAATAACGTTTAATGAAAATGAAGTATATTTTCCAAGACAAAAACAATTTAGCAAGAACGGTGGCATTGTTTTACATATTTACAAAGCTTGTTAATGTCTGGCCTAACAGACCGCAGCTGGATTCTAACATCTGCGTCTGCACTCGGTCTTTTGCAGTATCACACATCCCTTAGTTTATGGAGAACTGTATACTCCTGAGAAAGCGAGTGAGAAAAAAGCAAGTGACTTAGTGGTGTTGTGCAAGAGGTTTTGGCCTTGCAGACCTTCTGAAAGGGCCCCTGGACCATACACACTTTGAGAGCTGCTGCTCTGAATGGCAATTAGAAATTCCCTTATTGGTGAGAAATGAAGAGTTTAAAAAATGAGTTGATGCTAAACTTAACACCTGGCAGCGCCCTTGAGCTATTTTTCATTGGCTCAGTGATGTCCTTGCTTTTTGGGGAAAGTGTGGAGTAAGTCCACTGTGCTGTCACAGGTGAGGGTGGCGTTGGGTTACGCAGCTCGGTGATGCTGCATCGGCTCCACATAAAACCAGAAGCCCAGAGTGTGAGCAGGGTGCCTGCTGGGTGGGAGTGTTACAGAGTTAGGACTTCTGAGTGAGGTGTTGAACAGGAGAGGCACAGTACTTGTGTGCGCCAAATGGCAGTTTGCATTTATCGTAAGATAGCACAGCCTCTCACTGGCTCCCTAACAACCACGCTGCTGCAGTAATGAAGAGGTAGTGAGAATAGCCTGTATTTGCGGTTTGGAATTAGGAAGTTCTAAAACCAGTACCCTTATGAGAAATAGCCAAAAGGATAACCAGTGTGAACAGAGGCAGAATGTCAGCACAGGGACCAGTGTGGGTGCAGGGCGTGGTACCATGCTGTTGGTGCTCTTAGCCAACCAGTAACCCAAAAAGATAGACCTGGAGCCAGACAAAAGTGGCCATAAAAGCAGTGGGGTGCCAGCTGGGGAGGGGACTTATGGAGCATCAGGGCTATGAATTAAGAGTTAAAGACTTAGTGGCTCCGAGGGGACGCAGCCCAGGTGTGCTGTAGGAATGGCCTATTACTTTCAGTGCAAGTAAGTGTCTGTCCTGTGCAATGACCTGCAGTGCACCCAGGACCCTCTGAGCACCCCACCCCTTCTCCCAGTCCGGGAGGTCATCCCCACTGTTGTCCTTGGGGATTAGCAGCCAGTCCTGTCACACGTGGCACGTGTCCTGATGAGGACAAGGAGCTGTACAGTTGAAATCATCCTAAGACCTAAGCAAGGCCCTTCACCAGGAGCAGCACAGCCCCCGGAGCATGGGATTTGGACAGTGTGTGAAGCCAGATTTTCTTACTCACTGAGAGGGGAGAGGAAACCTGTCAAAGGTAGAATTTGAAGAACTTTAGCATAGAACAGTGAAAACCTAATTTTTCCCCTCTTACTTGACCTTGATAAGTGTATTTACTGTGAGGCTGCTCTGGTTCCTGATGCTTGTTTGGAGAGTTGAAATTCCCATGAGTTGCCCACCATGGTCCCAGTTCTGTGCTTTGCATCAGAAACTGGGTAGAGAGAACCGGCAGGACCCTTTACATGCTTGAGAGGGTTGCGGGGGTGTGCGAAGCACAGCGTGTGCACAGAGCTGGTCTGCGTTCCAAGCTACAAGTTACACGTTTTGTTTCCATTAGTTTGGAAAGCAAAAATACCTACAAAATTTTTGGTTCAGTAGAATTGTTTCTGGATTTTTCTCTGTATTTATCTCTCAAGGACTTAATTATTGTGTTGTAGGCACCCTGGCTCCATCATTTTGTTAGTGACAGTTTGGAAACACTGGTGGTGTAGTGGTCAAGTGCTATAGCTGCTAAGCTAAAGGTCAGCAGTTTGAATCTACCAGGCGCTCCTTGGAAACTCTGTGGGGCACTTCTACTCTGTCCTATAGGGTCGCTATGAGTCGGAATCGACTTGACAGCAATGGGTTTGGTTTGGTTTAGTTTGGTAAGATAAAAAACTTTGGATTAGTTGTGATCTTCCGAAGGATTTAAGTGTAAATGTAATTCACGCGCTCCGTCATTCTGTAGAAATTAAAATCAGTGGAAGCTGACTCCCCTCGCTTACTCAGTGCGCCCGCCGCTGTTCCCTGCTCTGCGTACAATCGTGGCACGCTTTGGTGCAGATTTGAGACTGAGTGAGCATGGGGGGGAGCATGGGTGTTGCCTGCCGATGGAACTCCAACACTGCGACTTCTGGGATAAGTCGAGCTGTCCGAGAAGCCTAGATGTGTTCCCCCTAATGACCCTAAAATCTTTTTTTTGAAAGTTTTCTTTCTTTTTTAGTAGTTTAACTTTTAGCCATAGTATTCTCAGCCTTCCCTCACCTACAACAAAGGATTAGTTTCTGATAGAGAAGGACTTTTAGAAAATATTAAAAAAAAAAAAAAAAAGTTGCCATGGTGTCAATTTGGACTCTTGGTGACCCCATGTGTTCTCCATAGGGCTTTCAGTGGCTGATATTTATGGAAGTAGATCGCCAGGCCTTTTTCCCAAGGGCGCCTCTGGGTGGACTTGAATCTTCAACCTTTTGGTTAGCAGCTGAGCGCGTAACTGTTTGCACAATCCAGGGACTCCAAAAATAAGTTTAAATTTTGGCCTAGCCTGTAAGAACTAACAAAAATTCTGAGTCCAGAATAATGAGGTTTTGTTTTAGCATCAAATATAATTTCTGACTGGCAGGTTAGAATTGTTTTGAGATGAAAATTTGAGGCCAAGAACTATTTTTTTCTTTTCCCCTACTGCTGCTTTTGAATACTGTTTCAGGGGAAAATAATTAAGGTGTGAAGAAATACACTGTTTTGCCACCAGGTGGGGCAAAATAAGCACTTACCTGTTATCTTTTGGTAGGAAGCCCTAGCTTTTTTCCAGGGGTTGCCTGCTTGAGAATAGGAACTTTATTGTGGTTGTAGATCATTATCTTTAAGTGTCTTAGAACTAATTACTAAGAAACTACTCTCTGAAGTCTGTGAACTAAAAATTTTAGGGTATGCTTCTACTGTTCACTTTAAGCATATTTTAATAGTAAAAGCTGAGTCTTCAGTTTTACAGTGGTTGTAAAATCATGTATAACTAATGTTTGTGGACTTGTAAAGTTTTATTTAATAACATGTAAGACTGATACATTTTGGGAGACGGTTTTTTGGTTTGTTTTTTAAGAAATTCTGTTCAGGAAGCTTAGCATTTTGATAAGTTGGGGAATCTGGAGGGAAAGTTGATAGGCTACTTTAGAACAGCTTGTGCCCAAAGCCCAGATGGGTGTGCTGGAATTGCACTTAGCCGACGTGCTGCTAAACTAATACAGACAGGGGGCCCCTTCCAGCCCGGCTGTGTTCCCAGCGTTAGACACCATCAGCCTGGCTCCTGCGCTGACTTTGGACCCGCGGTGCAAAAGCCCCTCCGGCGGTAAGGCCACCCTGCTGTCTACTGTTCACCACGCATGCTCATTGTTTTAAAACTTAGTTTCCCTCCAGAATGTGGTTGATGGAGCAGTCAGAATTATTAATTTTATTAAGTCTGAACCTTCAGTACTCCTCTTTTTACGTTCTGTGTGATGGCATGGCAATACCTGTAAATGGGGTGTTGTCTCCTGGAATGGTGGTCTGAGCTGTATGCTATGCCAACCACTCTTCCCGGCTCACCGTTCTTGCTGAGAGGCACACCACCTGACTCAGACCTGGGTGTCTGGCAGTTGTTTCTGGAGAACGAGCAATGCGCGAGTCAAGGAAAGCAGCTGACGGTATTTATTGCTCGTGATAAAAACTCAGACTTTCAAGCAAAATTTAGAATTTTGGAAAACTTTTATCTGCCATCATGAGCTTGACAGCTTCTCAATACTTAGACTTCTGATGAGAGCATTGCTGATACTAACAAACCTGATTGATATTGTCTAATAAAACGTGTCAGCATCTGGAACCGCTGCATAACTCAGTGAACCAGTGTTTTCCAAATGGCCCACACACAGTGCACTTGAATGCAACAAGCATGGGAAGTTCGTTGTTGCGGCTTCAGATTCCACAAACCATCACTTGTGGAGTTTTGGCGTACTACCAAAGAAGAACATCCACAGTTATCTGAAAACACCTACAACGCCCCTCCCTCTTCTAATGATAGATCTGTGTGAGGCCAGGTTTTTATAGATTTCAACCCAAACAGTTCATGGCAACAGATTGAATGCAGAAGCGGGTATGGAAGTTCTCCTGTCATCTATTAAGCTAGAGAAAAATGTTTCTAGTTTTTTAGTATAGTAAACGTATATATGTTTAAATATATATATTTTTAAACAAAAATATAAGACAATGTTACTCTTACCACTGTGTTGTTGTGGAAAATATTTACTTTTCATTTTAAAAAGTGTTAATGTGTAATGGATTTTTTTTTTAACAAATATTTTTAATTTTGGAAACACCAATTAATCAATACCACATAAACTTTTGAGGGCACTCAATTTTTAACTGTGTTAAGGGACCCTGAGACCAAAAAGTTTGAGAGCCACCAGTTCAAGGTCTGAAGGTCGCTTTTCACCATTCGTTACCATCTGGACCCCACGTTAACAGAGTATTGAGAAGCACTGGCCACTAGGAGTTTTGTGAGGCTGAGATTTCATAGCATTACCCCCGCCTCGCACTTGCAATGTAGAAATGTTGAAGTTTTTCGGTACAGTGTTAACCTACAGTTTCCCTTTCCTGGTGTTGGAGATGCCGCCTTCCCTGTCCCTTCTGGGGAAGCTTGTTGTTAACACGATGCAGTTGCAATTTGTTTGCTGTAGTTTGTAGAGTTACACACAAATTTTAAGTCGTGCTAGGATCGCAACACTTTTTTTTTTTTTTTTTTTTGCCTTGACGTGTATGTTTTTATTTTCACACGTTGTCCGGAATTTTTAGAATTTGTGTTGAAGAAATTGTGGAGAGAAACCAATATTGCAAATCTAAAGTTCAGATTTAAAAAAAAAAAAAACCTGTTGCTGTCAAGGCGATTCTAACTCATAGCGACCCCTATAGGACAGAGGGGAGCTGCCCCGTAGAGTCTCCAAGGAGCAGCTGGTGGATTTGAACTGCTGACCTTTTGGTTAGCGGGTGAGCTCTTAACCAGTGCACCACCAGGGCTCTAAAAAGTCGAGATAGTTGAACCAAATTATTTAAAATTATCTGACTTGTTCTGAATATGTACTTTATGTCATCCCACTTAGTAGAAATAACTACGTTTCCTTCTCATTAATTATTCAGAATGCCAGTCAAACCTAGAAACAAGTTTATTTTTCAGATTAACTTTGAAATTGAGGTTTTTTTTTTTTTTTTTCCCCCTGAGAACATCTTAATTTCTTTGCCTCTTTTTTTTCTGTAAGTACTTGGTGTTGTGAAATACAAAGGTAAGATTTATCTCCAGTTTCTTCTGGAAAGTAAAGTTTCTGAACTCTTGAAGCATCATCAGTTTGGGGCTGGGTTTAACACGCTAAAGAAATTGTGATCATGGTAGTGTCACTTGGCTAACCAGGGGACCCTGGAACAAGTAGAAGACACTGTTAAATGCTGTGTTTGTTGTCTCTTTAAAAGGAGACCAGGCGGAGTGTTTGCACTCCTTTGTTCTGAAGTCACCAGGGCAACCACAGTTACAGGGAAGGCAGTTGGAGTGAGGCTGAGGGAGAGGTAAGATGTGGGTTTCAGTTCCAGGAGTGTGGGGCTCTGGGGAGGAATGGTACTTGTGTTAAAAAAGATAAACCTCCAGGAACAGTCTGGAAACCCTGGTGGCATAGTAGTGGTTGAGAGTTCGGCAGCTAACCAAAAGGTTGGAGGTTTAAATCTACCAGGCGCTCCTTAGAAACCCTATGGAGCAGTTCTGCTGTGTTCTGTAGGGTCGCTGTGAGTCAAAACGGAAACCAAGGCATCTTTAGCAAGTGTTTAAAGTAGGTATGGTTGTTTAAGAGAGGGCGTGGAAGGAGAAACGGGTTTTAAATCACACCGATGAAAAGAAGCCGCATGGATGGTTAGTCTTCTAAAATTTATCTTAATTTAAGTTGTTAACATGGCTACAGTATTAAGAATATTTGAAAGAAAACGCCAGGAATTCTAACGACCATTTTCTGTTTTTCTCTTCTGTGTTAATATTGCTCTCTGTGTCAATACTGTTTCTGCCTACTTGTGGTAGCCATCTGAGTCCGTTCATAGACAATATGTACTGTTCTGTTGTTCAGCTTTTTCACTTTTTGTTCATGTTTCTCTGTTCTGTGGAGGGTCTTGTTGAGCTGTGTCTGTCTCAGAAGTAGGATGGTAATTGGAAAGAGGCTGATACCTGATTACAGATTTCTAGAACTCTCCTCTCCACTGGTGGCATGCCTTCGGCCAGGGCGCCACCAAGACCAGCCTTCTCCGTTTAGGGTGTATTAATGCTGTCTTCCGTTCCTTGTCTTTAAAGAAGGAGGTGTATATTGCACTTGTTTTTTGACTCTCTGTCTTTGTAGGACACGCAGTATATATTCAAATAATATGTTAAATGGAAAGTTTGGTGCCCCTTTCTCTTGGGCAGGGTGGGGGGAGTATGTGATTTTAGTTATAATTAACTTAGATCTGTAATGTTTTCTTTCTTTTCCTAGGAGCTCACTGCACAGGAGCAGTTGGTAGATAATTTGAGTTGTTGAGACCACAGATCCTGTTTTTTGTGAACAGTGACTGACGACAGCCTTTTTTGAGACCAGCTGTTGATGACTTGGACCAAGTGATTTCATCGGCCAGATTTTCCATTGTATCTCGAACTTCAGGAAAGAGTGTCCACGCTTTCAGCGTTGGGGGCAGGTAAAGTGTTAGTAGTGTTGAACAAGAGCAAAATTTAACTTCATAATATTTCCTGTTTCTAAAGTGGGTTTTTTTGCAAGGGCTGCTAACCAAAGGGTCTGCAGTTGGAATCCACCAGGCCCTCCTTGGAAGCTCTCTGCGGCAGTTCTACTCTGTCTTACAGGGTCGCTGTGAGTCGGAATTGGCTCGACGGCACTGGGTTTGGTTTTTTTTTTTAAAGTGGTTTTATTTGTGAAGAAACTAATGTGATGTAGTATTTGTGTTTGTTCTACCTTTACCCTAGCGTCCTTGGAAGGTTTGATCGGTTGAGAATTTGTCGGGAGTGTTCCTTTATTGTGCATTGGTTACTTGACTAATGCGTGTATGTTGGCCTCGCATGTTCTCTCTCTGGCGAAAAGTGTACTTGTAGAGGAGTTCTTCCTGCTGGAGGCCACCCTACTAGATGGGATGGGTTTTCCGGGCCTGCTTGAGCTTCACGGGTCTCATAAGGGCCCTCTGGGGTGCAGGAACGCATCCCATACGCTTGTTGGGGAGGCTGGTGCTGCGGCCCCTCAAACTGCATCTTCAGTAGAAACTGAGACTGTAACGTGAAAACCAGCGTTGGCCGCTTCTCTGAGACGGCAGTCAGATTTGCTGCAGGTTGGTTTGCACAAGTAGAAACACTGTTGTTCCCAAGGGTAGAATTTCTAGAGAATGAACAGTGTAGCCTGTACCTTTGTAAGAAGCATGTCCGTTTTCCAGAGGGATTTTGTGTCATTTATCACATTTAAAGCCCACACCATTAGGGATGAGCTGCCTTTGAGAGCAGTGTGGTGTGACTTGCTCAGGATCACCTGCAGGAGCCCACCTTTTAGGGCAGTTAGTGCTGCTCGCTGTGGTCACGTGCTCCTGGGTGCTCTCGCCTCTGCTCCAGGCACCTTCAGGAGCATTCCCTCTGAATCAACCATCCGGATTTAGTTCAGCTGTGTTCTTTTACATGTGGGTCCCCTGAGGTTGTCACATCCTCTCCCTTGAGCTTCTGAGTGGCCTGGGAGTGTGGGACAAGTTTACAGGACAGTGGAGGTCACTATCTACAGCACTGACAGCTGGGTAGGAAAATGAAAGCAAAAACAACAACAAAAACACACAAAAACTTAGGTTGCAAGCAAACTTAAATTTTTACATTTTATGTTTTTAAGGTTTTCAGTTTATGCCAGTCATTCCCTTAGGATGGAACATGGCATAAAATCTGAAGTGTCATTAGCGTTTAAATGCGGTTGAAGCCTGGACAGCCCGGAAAGGAATCCTCAGGTATATACTGCCCTTTTCAGGTCTCGTCATTTTAAACAAGAGCATAAAGGTTTTACAAGCCGGATCCTTCAATAATCTGTTAGAAAGTGCAGAAGAAAGGTAGAAGTACTTTTTACAAGTAATTGCCTCAGTCAGTATTTTCTAAGCGTTCCAGTGAGCTGTTGCTACGCAATTACCCCAAAGCCCAGCAGCTTAAAAAGCAGCCATCTTATATCTCACTGACTGTAGGTTAAGGACCTGGCAGGACTCAGCTGGGCAGTTCTTGTCTCTACTTTGGTGTCAACTAGCCTCGCTGGCACTCAGCTGGCAGCAGAGCCGGTGTGACGGGTCTGAGACAGCGTTACTCCTGTGTCTGGCGCTGGGTGGGGTTGCTATTAGGCTGGACTCTGGTGGGCACTCTGTCTCCACGTGCCTCTCCAGTGGAGCAGTAGGACCTCAAGAGCCCAGGGTGGACGTGACAGTCCTCCTAAAGGCTTGACCCAGAGCTGGCACAGCTGGTCCCCAGGGAGGGAGGTGGACCCCATCTCTCTACACAGGAGTGCTGGAGAACAGCAGCCAGCAGCCTGTTGACCTTGGTGGTTTGAGTCATGTCCTTGCCCCCTCCCCCTCCATGGCCTGTGAAGCCTTGTCCTCAGCAGTGAAATGGTGACAGGGTAGATCTAATCTGCTAGCTGCATTTTTTCTAATAAACATTAAATATGGAACTATTAAAATTTTCTTCATAAGTCACTCAACTCATCTCACGTACCACACGTAGAGAAACACTGGCCACAGTGACTTGCTGTAAAGTGAAGCTCACTCTTTTAATAGAATGCTTTTGTGTCTCATCGGAGTTCATAGACTTAGACAATGTGGCCAGTGCTCCTCCTTTGGAGGACTAAAGGTGGTCGTCTTTTAGCTCAGTGGTTTTATTGGTCAGTCACCAAGAAATGTGAACTCATTACATTGGTTTTATCATCAGGCATGGATGATAAAGGAGACCCAACAAGTGATGAAACACCCAAGGCCATCAAACCCACAAGTAAAGAGTTCAGGAAAACCTGGGGCTTCCGGAGAACCACGATAGCCAAGCGTGAGGGCGCAGGAGATGCTGAAGCGGACTCTTTGGAGCAGGCACCACAGCCGCCGCAGCAGAGCCTTTCCTTGCGACGCAGTGGGAGGCAGCCAAAGCGCACTGAGAGAGTAGAGGAGTTCCTTACGACTGTCAGACGCAGAGGAAGAAAGAGCGCTCCTGTCTCCCTGGAAGACTCAAGCGAGCCAACGTCTTGTCCAGTCACCGATGTCGAAACTGCCTCTGAAGGCAGTGTAGAAAGCACCCCTGAAATCAAAGGTGGCCCAAAGTCTGGCGCCACAGGTGTTAAGGAACGACCAACCTCTTCTGAAAAGGCAAAGGGAGGTGACGAGGATGACGACACCTCCGATAGCGACAGTGATGGGCTAACTTTGAAAGAACTTCAGAATCGCCTTCGAAGAAAGCGAGAGCAAGAGCCGACCGGCAGGCCCCTGAAAGGCATACAGAATCGCCTGAGGAAGAAGCGGCGCCAGGAGGACCCCGCCGAGACTGTGGGCGTCGAGGCAGGCAGCGCTGTGGAGAGTGCACTGCCTAGTGGGCCTGAGGCTGGCCAGGTGACTGTGTCCCACGTGGCAGGAGATGACAAGGAGAGTAAGCCGGAAGGGAGAGTGGCTCAGGGACTTAAAGAGGAAGAGCCCGGAGAGTTGGTCAAGCACAAACCCGAGTGTGAGGTTTATGACCCCAACGCCCTATACTGCCTGTGCCGACAGCCTCATAACAACAGGTGGGTCCGGGAGAGGAGGGTGCGGGCTGCCTGGCTTTCATAGAAAGCCAGGTGATGAGAAGAGCAAGAGAGAATTTTGCATTCATTTGATTTTATTAAAGAGTTCAAAGGCTGGGCTGGGTGAACAGTTTGTTCAGTTGAAAAAGATGACTCAGTCTCCAGAAAGAAACGGAAGGCGTGGACAGGGAATACTGAGAGCTGCGCTGCCCACTGCAGTCAACACTGGACACACGTGGCTCCTCGCAGCCACAGAGGTGGGCCTGAATGAAGTGCAAGCTCCCACGTGGCCAGTGGCCGCTCTACCAGGCAGTGCAGACTAGAACATTCTCACCACCCCACAGGTCTCTACTGGGCACGCTGGTCTAGATTCTTCTAGAGTAACGCATGCGAGACCCAGCAGGGTGCTGTGTGCAGGCCTCGGCCGGGCCCAGTTTGGACACGTGGGACGACTCAGGGTCTTTGACCACGATTGGGTGCCAAGAGGTGTTAGAGAATCGCTCTCTGGTTTATTCGGTGGTACTGCTATGTTGTAGAGATGGGGGCCTTGAAACCTATGGTCTACTCTTCAGATGCTGCAGTCAAAGGGAGAAGGGTATATGGGTGTTCTTTTTACTGTTCTCTTTTTTTCTGTATTTTTTAAAATATATATAATAGAAAATTAAAACCGGTATGACTTAGGCATATTTCTGAGATTGTTTGCTGTTTGGTGCTTGTTTCCCACTCTTACTTTGGCTGCTGTCTAATTTCAGGTTTATGATCTGCTGTGATCGGTGTGAAGAGTGGTTTCACGGCGACTGTGTGGGCATCTCTGAGGCTCGAGGGAGGCTTCTGGAAAGGAATGGGGAAGATTATATCTGCCCAAATTGCACCATTCTGCAAGTGCAGGACGAGGCTAATTCAGAAACCACAGATCAGCAGGAAACTAAATTTAGACATGGAGACGCCGATGGCACAGAGTTTACGAGCATAGGAATAGTAGAACAAAAATCTAGTGAAGACCAAGGAATAAAGGGTAGAATTGAGAAAGCTGCAAATCCAAGCGGCAAGAAAAAGCTCAAGATATTTCAACCTGTGAGTATTTTCTCCACAGAGGTAAACGTTAAGGGGTTGACCTTACGGTTTTCAGACTTGCAGACCCAGAAGGTGTCTTTGGTCTGGAATAAGCTGTGTTTTCACAACACTGCCATGCAGGAGCTCAGGCATGGCCTCCACTCCGTGGCTTCCAAGCAGCCTCCACATCACATTGCTTGCCGAAACTGTCAGTGACAGGCTTGCCACTGCCTCCTCCCGTACTGTTACTTATCTTGCGTTTTTAAGTGGACTCGCTTTTTAAACATTTGCTACTTTTCAATATTAGTCTCTCTTCAATCATTCAGATTAATGAAATCTTGAGCTTGATGTAGTTATGTATTTTCATTTTAGCAAAATTTCTATTTTAATGATTAAAGTAATTGTCTGTCTCTGGGCCACTTAATAGCATCTTGAGACAACTCGTGTCTCCCTTTGAGGAGGCCTGAGGGGCTGGGAGTAGCTCCCGCGTGGATGTATGTGGAGGGTGAATCAACTCAGCGAGGAAGTGCCACTCGGGCTGGCTCCTGCTGCCTTGATCCCGCGGTGCTCTTGCATTCACGGATGCTCGTGTTCAGTGTCTTTCTGCTTCCCTGGCTTTGGTGTATGCCTTTCTCATAACAAGTCTTTATGCGTCCCATGGCCAGAATCCTTTGCTGTGTTTTCCACGTACCTTTTCCTTTTGCTGCAGAGAGCTGTCTCCACTCAAAATTCTCCTGTGTCCCACAGGAGGGGACATAACTCAGCGTGTTTTCTCTATAGGCCGTCCTGGACCCCTGGCCAGCCACGGACCGGAGGCCTGCCCTTCGTCCTGCCTGCTGGGTTGAGGGAGTTGGCCTGCCCCCACTCACCCCGTGGCCTGTCCCCTGGCAGCTGCTGGGAGTGCAGAAGGCTTGGGGATTGCTCCCTAGAAGCATCCTGGCCACACACTCTGGGTTCACACAGAGCATGTTGAGAGCTGCAAGGACAGGGCTGTTTAATGTGTTTGCTGAGGAGGTGTTACCTGGAGGTGTGCCATGCAGTCACCAGAAGATGAAGTAATGGAGATGTAAACTGGATAGGAAAAGTTCTCTTGATTTTATGTGCTGAGAATGGGAGTTCTACAACACTTCATTGTGCTCATGAGGAACCTGTGCATAGACCAGCAGGCAGTCATTTGGATAAAACAAGAGGATAACGTATGGTTTAAAATCAGGGAAGATGTGCGTCAGGGTTGTATTCTTTCACCATACCTATTCAATCTGTATGCTGAGCAAATAATCTGAGAAGCTGGACTATATGAAGAAGAATGGGGCATTAGGATTGGAGGAAGACTCATTAACAACCTGTGTTATGCAGATGACACAACCTTGCTTGCTGAAAGTGAAGAGGACTTGAAGCACTTACTAATGAAGATCAAAGATGATAGCCTTCAGTATGGATTACACCTCAACATAAAACAAAAATCCTCAAAACTGGACCAATAAGCAACATCGTGATAAACGGAGAAAAGATCGAAGTTGTTTGTGAAGGGTTTTGTTTTGCTTGGATCCACAATCAACACCCGTGGAAACAGCAGTCAGGAAATCAAATGACACACTGCATTGGACAAATTTGCTGCAAAAGACCTCTTTAAGGTGTTAAAAAGGAAAGATGTCACCTCGAGGACTAAGGTGCGCCTGATCCAAGCCATGGTGTTTTCATTCGCCCCATATGCATGTGAAAGCTGGACAGCGAGTAAGGAAGACCCAAGAAGAATTGACACCCTTAAATTATGGTGTTGGTGAAGAATATTGAATATACCATGGACTACGGAAGAGTGAACAAATCTGCCTCGGAAGAAGTGCAGCCAGAACGCTCCTTAGAGCCTTAGAGAATGGTGTGACTTCGTCTTACAAACTTGGGACATGTTATTAGGAGGGACCAGTCACTGGAGAAGGACATCCCTCTGGTCAGCAAAAAGGAACAGCCTCAAGGAGATGGGTTGACACAGCGCCTGCAACAGTGGGCTCAAGCATAACAACAATTGCGAGGATGGTGCAAGACCGGCTAGTGTTCCATTCTGTTGTACACAGGGTCACTGTGAGTCAGAAGCGACCCGACGGCACCTGAAAACGACATTGCGTGTTAGAGACTTAGGCTAAACTTTATTGTAAGTGAAACTTAGATTCTGTGGAGGAAAAACAGTTATTCTAAATATTTAAATAAGGTTTTGCTCTAGCACGTTTGGAGGAAGACGTTCGTGTGTCTTTCACCTTGACCACGAAAACATACGTTAGTAACTGTAAGAGAAGCAACCACGTTTAGACCTAGTGCATAACAGGCCTAGTGGCTCACAGTGACGCAGGTGCGTTGTCACCTCACAGAGCCAGTGGGTCAGGACCGAGGCTCATCCGGCGCTTCTGCCCAGGGTCTCAGGAGACTGCCGTCTCATCGGAGGCTTAGCTGGGGAAGCGCCACTTCGGACTCTCGGGCTGTTTGGTATAAGGACCCCCCCCCCCCGCCCCGTGCAATTTCTGTGGCATGTTTCTGCACCAGAATATTATTTGTTGTTTATTTGAAATTAATTTTAATTGGGTGCCCTGTATTTTATTTGGTAACCTTGTCCTCAGATCCTTGACATGTGGCCGTCTCACAACATGGCAGCTCAAGACAAAGCAGTAAGGGCACCTTGTTTCTTCTGAAGACCCAGGCCCTCTTTACTTGGTTAAGTCAGGCCCCTCTGTGAGCACAGACTCGGCTCGTGTGGAACCTTAATTACGTCTGTAAATCCCTGCATGTTTGACATATGAGGGACCCTAACGGTGTGAGGAGTCCTGGTGGCTCAGTGGTTAAGAGTTCAGCTGCTAACCAAAAGGTTGGCAGTTTGAATCTATCAGCTGCTCCTTGGAAACCCTGTGGAGCAGTTCTCTGTCCTTGAAGGGTCCCTATGAGCCAGAATCAACTCAAGGGCAATGGATAATGGGTGTGAAAACATATCGTATTCCCAGTCCCTGCTCACACTCAGGGCAGGGTTGTACAGGGTGGGCACCAGGATTGGGAATATTGGGGTCTTCTCAGAATTCTGCCCAGCACGGGTGGCATAAGGAACAGTTAAGCTTGTGCATGTCGTACATGTGGGAAATAGATCTATGTCATTTGATTAAACAAAGATAAAATTTTACATGCATTAAAAATACTGTTAATGTCTCTGAGTACATTTAAAGGCAGAGGGGCCTCAGTGCTATGAGCAGTGATCTTGCAAAGTGTTTGAACTGCTAAGCTTGGTAAGTACCTTGTTTGAAGTCATGTGTTTTGTCCTGCAGGTTATCGAGGCTCCCGGTGCCTCCAGGTGCATTGGCCCTGGGTGTTCTAACGTGGCGCAGCCTGACTCTGTTTACTGCAGCAGTGACTGCATTCTTAAACACGCTGCAGCTACTATGAAATCCCTAAGTTCAGGTAAAGAACCAAAACCAAAACTGAAAGAAAAGCCCAAGACGAAACCAGAAAAGCTCAGTCTTCAAAAATGTAGCATTCAGGTAAGTTGACCGGCCATTTGAACAGTTTAAACAAAGCATGTGTGAGAGTTTTATTTTTATTAGATTTGTTTTATTTATTTGTAGTATGCAGGGAACAGCAGGCATAAATGTAATGCAGATAGCATCGTATTACTTTTGCTTTCCACCCATTTTCTTTTCAGAATATAAATATCGTAACGTTGTTTTCATGTTGTCTCTGCCCTCTAGCCGAGGGATTAAGTCACAGACGCAGAGAAGCACAGTCAGGCGCTGGCTCTGCGTATAAAACCTAAGGCTGTGAGCAGGCCAGGCAGGCTTGCCAAGAAGAGCCGCCAAGCACCTGTGGTTTGTCTGGAAGGTGTACGTAGAGGGGCAGGCAGGTGGCAAGTAGGTTCTGGCACAGAACTGTGCTTCAGTTTCAGACCTAGCTGTCACAGTTGTGTAATTTTTATGCCACGCGTGGTTTGGGAAGAATCCAGGGACTTACTCTTTAAGACCAGTCCTGGGGTTTTAGTTTGGGTTGAGTTGGTCGTGTCCCAGCCCCTGTTAAAATATTGACAACAAAGCATACCTCATGCTGTGCGGGAATCTCTCGTCCTTTATTTTTAAATGCTAAGGAGCCCCTGGTGGTGCAGTGGTTAAATGCTCAGCTGCTCACCAAAAGGTTGGTGACTTGAACCCACCCAGCCCCTCAGCAGGAAAAAGGCCTGGTGATCTGCTCCATAAAGAATTACAGCCTAGGAAACCCTGTGGAGCGGTTCTCCTGTCACATGGGGTCGCTGTGAGTTGGAATCATCTCGATGGTACCTGACAACAATTAGCCCTTACGCGGCTCAGTCTTTTGAGGCTCGTAATTTTGAATCCCAGGACCAGAGCAGCAGGGGCTGCTGCAGAGAGAGGGAAGGTGCTGAGAGCCCTTTCCATGGTCCCTGCATTTCTCAATTTTCATACCATTTGTACTCTGATCTTCTTTCCAAATTTTACCACCATCCCCCTTCTCCCCTCCCCCCCGCAAAAAACAGCATAGCTCAGGCTCTGTGCACGACTTTGTGCTCACACCACTTCCACTTGGCCATGTTCCTTTGTTGGGCTCAGGAGGCTGACCGTTTATCACCCTGCAGCCTCATTCCTGGACAGCAGCAGAGTGCCGTGTGTCAGGGGCCTTCCCCTCCCTGGAAGAGCTGAATCCTGACCGAGATACTGGGTGTGGGGTCTGCTCAGTGTGTACACGTGGTCAACCCCGAGCAAAACACAGTGTGGAAAGCCGGGTGGGTGAGGGGTCCTGTAAATGGCCTGGGGGGTGGGTAGATAGTGTCCCTGCCTTTGTTGTGAAGTGAAGGTGTAATTTTTGACCACCCAATGATTGCGATTTTACTGATTATCCAGGCTGGCATTAAAATTTCTTCCATGCACAAGAGACCAGCTCCAGACAGAAAAGAAAACATTGTGAAGAAGACTGTGGTGGCGCCTTCTAGGAATGAAGCGCTCGTTAAGGAAACAACCCCTGAAAGCAGCACGCCGTCCTGGGCAAGCGATCACAATTACAATGCAGTAAAGCCAGAAAAGACTGCTGCTATTTCGGCGTCACTGTTGTATAAATGTATGTATCTCCTAGGGGTTAGCCTCACAGGCCCTTCCCTTCTCTGGATAGCCGTCCACGTGGCTGTCTGACCGTAGGAGCTGTAGCCCTGTTTGTATTCTGATCATAAACACTTGCTGCACCTCCAAAGATTGAGGCAGATGCCCACGTCCGAGAGGCCTGTGGGGGTCGTGTGCATCTGAGGCTGCCTTACTTCTCACCACTGTTGCCCAAAAAGCTGTACAAACCTCGCTGCCAGTGTTTTCACTTTGGCACTTGATCTCTGTAATCTCTCTGTTTTTATTACCAGATTCTGGTAAGTATTTGTGTTGTCATCAACAAAACATGATGTCTAGATACACTACGTATCACCACACGCCTTCACTGTCCGGACAGCAGCCACGGTCCCCTGGCGGCCCGTGCAGCCCTCCGGCGCCACAGTCCCCACCTTCTCTCCGTCCAGCACGTGATCATCAGTCTCTGTGCTGTGGAGAGCTCTGCAGATGGGTGCTGCCTCCGGCTTTCAGTTTACCCATGATTCTCAGGAGTTAAATTTATTTTTGAGTGGACAGGCAGAAATTTTTTTCATGTCCAGTTCACATACTACACACCTTCACAAACACACATCTGAGATTTGAAGGCCCGTTTAATGCTGTTTAACATGCACCATGGTGAGCGAGTGTGATGTGCTTTCTGTCCTTGCTAAAGGTAAGTTACCGTAGGCTTGACACCTTAGCTGTGACTGGCTTCCTGACCTCCTCTCTCGCATGTTTGCACTGTCCCAGTGCTTTACCCTGCCCCCCAGTTTTAAATTAAGGTGTTTGGTACCGTTTAACCCCCAGCTTAGATAACGCAGCTTGAATCACCGGTGTGTGCTTCTCTTTCTCAGCCTCTTGCTGCAGAGCTGCGTTTTTGGAAACCTAACATAGACAGACCCGTAGGGCACATTGCGTGCTATGACACAGAGCATTTTCAGTTGCGTTTTTATTTATGCTACTATCATGCATTCTGTGCCCTAAATTAAAAGCACTGGGTTAGGTAGCCCTAAACTCCCTGGACAGTGCTGCAATTTCCCGCCAGCCTTTTAACCAGTTATCTAAGGGAGGGTGCTCGTGATGGGAGGTTCTAGATCTAGCATGGTTAGAAGTATGCATGACTGTCCTATATGCTGGTTTTCAGAATGTAAGCAATGCCATGAGTTAAGAAGTGGAGTCAAGTAAATTGCAGAGCAATGCTGAAATGTGTTCAGGGTGTCAGATTGTAGGTGTGAAATATTAAATGCTGGAATTAACCGACTGCCAAATCATAATGAGTCTTAATGCACTGTAGTGTGTTTGAGCAGCATTTCATGCTAACAAAACAAGCCTCAAATTCCCATCGAATTACAAAGCACCTCTACGATACAGCACTTTAGAGAAGTAACGAGCATGCTTCAAAGTGAGCACAGCCCATTCATGGATGGGTGGGCCCTTGTTACTGCTGTGCTCAGGTGCTTTCAGTTGGTCATAGGCACCTGCAGAACAAAGGAATGGGACCCGGGGACCACACCACAGTACAGACAATTAGGGGCTACTCTCAACTCATCACCGTCTGTGTCAGTCAGAAGGGAGGGGCTGTCCCTGAGACTCCGAGCATGGCATTTTAGAAGACCATGTATGTGGGGGAGTGTGGGACAGAATGGCAGGGCCCACTCCTCCAATGCCCATTCCTTCCTGGCTCAGTTTTCTGGGGGGAAGAGTGGAGTCGTCAGTGAGGAATCTCCATTTCTCTGCTCCTGGATTTTTTTCTTTGACCTTTTCCACTCTCTTTCTACACTTACCACACACCCGCTCATCACTGAAGGTTCAGGGGCAGAAAATTGGGGACAGATGAATGACTGTAATTAGTCTTCCCAGTATGTCCATCCGCATCTCTAAATTAAAACTGAACTATCCGAAATTCCTCGCATGCGTGAGGGAAGTACTTCTGAGCTAGTTGCTGCTGATAAATCTTTGTTGTCCCAGAACTGTCATCTCCCGGAAGATGACTGGGAGAAGAGTAGGGTTATTGGCGAGTGATCTGAGTTCAATGCTGGTGAGTAGCGGTTCCCATGTGTCCACTCTCCCTAAACCATCTCTTCACTTGGCGGTAGCAGGGGTGTCCCCTGCGCCCCAGCAGGTGCAGTGAGAGGGGACTGCACACAACTCGTCAGAACCCTGCATCCCCATGAGGGGCCTGGGCCTGCCTCCCTGGCTGGCTGCAAAGGGGATTTTGGGGAGAGAAGCAGTGGGAGGCAGCTGCTGGGGCAGCTCCGTGAGGAGGCAGCTTGCCACGTTGGCCTGCTACATTCAGGCCTGTTTTCTTTCTTGTGAGCTGGTTCACTCTCAGTGTGCACCCTGAAAATGCCCAGCAGTTCAGAGAGCCGAGACGCTGCAGCCTGTGGAAGTGCCCTGGATTTCCTTTCTCCTTCCCAGGTCGTTAGTGCCAACCCTGGGTGTGGATGGTACAGGTACACGTTCTCAGCAGACGGATGTGGGTGAGATCTCCTGTTGATAATGGGGAAGACCTTTCTCTGACAGCAGCTTTGTCCTGCTGCCCCTTTAAGGACAAGTGTCTGTTAAAGTTTCATCAGGCCGTCCCCAGGGTGATGTAATTAAACATACTCAAAACTGTTCCTTCAGCTCATTTCTAAAAAAAATGCTTGAGGCTGTCCCGTACGGTTAGTTTAGGTTATAGGGACCATTAACATTTTATATCCTCCCAATATGATGATTTGTGGTTTTGGATCTCTCTGCTTCCCTGTTTCTTCATTTCCACTGAGTTCACCTCCCATTCTTGTCAAGGCCGCCATTTTTCCTAACAGGTCCCTGGTTGACTAGGATTTGAGATGGAATGCAGGTGTTCATGTTCACAGGCACAGCCCTTTTCCTGGGACTTGGGCTCCTTACACGGCTCATGTGATAATTTAGAACACTAGGGATGTGGACAGATTTTGGCTGGAAAGTGAGATGTCTGCAGCTCGTCTCACCGGGCTTTAGGCATTAAAATGAAAAGCCCCAGCAGAGCCTGTGAACCAAGCAGGTCACTGGCTGTGCATCTTGCCCCCCAGCCATGTGGTCTGAGTGACAAGGAGCAGGATAGAGGAGGGGGCAGATGTCAGGGCCAACAGCCCGAGCATGGTCTCTGCACGCACATTCCCCGTGGAATTGTAAGATGGACAGATTCTCTGAAATAAAAGACCTGGGGGACTAGGCTCCTGGAAGACAGTGTCGCCATTTAAAGTGCACGAGCCTCTGGTATCTCTCTTCCAGATTTGCCCGTGGCAGTGAAAATGAGGTTGGGGCAAATCGAGTGTCAGATTCTGTACATCTGAGCCAATCTCCTCCCCTTCCTAGAGGGAAGACCAAAACTTAGTGTATGTTTAGTAACCATACCAAAAGAGTTTAGACTGACAGCTGTTTTTAATGTTATCCAAATAGTTGAGACTTTTCTTGATTGTCAGTAATGGCATTCTTTTGATGCTTTGAAGTGTTCACCTGTTACGGGCTTAAAGAAAAAAGCCTACTGTCCAGAAAATCGGGTCCCAGTAAGGCGTTCCATCTACATACATAGAGCTCCTGAGCAGGATGCAGTATCCTGAGCACGGCTCTTCGGCTGACCTCCAGCTGTCTCAGAACCGCTCCCCTCTTGGGCTTCAGGTGCGGGGAGAAGTGGGGTGGGAGAGGGCCCCACATTTCCAGCAGGATTGGTTCCACTGAGTTGACCTCTCTGGTGAGCGACATAGAGCCTTTTGGCTGTCGGGGTCTCTGCTAATGTTTAGTGACAAATGCTGAGGATGGTCTGTTTGGTGGCTTACCAGTTTATATAATGTCCAGGACCACCCCCAGGAATCCTGCTAGTTCCCCCAGCCCAGAAACAAGGCCCAGAGAGACTTGTATATTGCAAAATACTTGACATTCTTGATTTTTTTTTCCCTTTTTCTGTAACGTCAACGCACACAGTTATATTCTTAGGTTCTGAGGATTAGAGAAACAAACCTAACAGATAAGGATTTTTGCCCTTGCATTGATTTAAACGAAGGTAGGGCAGCTTTCATTTGCCACAAGCCTGGCGGAGTTCAGCGTGAAGAAAGGAAGGTAATTGCTGCCTACTCCCTCCCTCCCGTGTGTGCAGCTCAGTGTGGGGCTTTTACAGAGTGTGACCATTGGGGCTGGGAGGGTGTGAGGGCAGGCAGAGAGACTGTTAGTTTAGCATGCCCCTATCTGGGCTAAGTAGTGAACAGTTTAGGTGCAGACAGGACGTTGGTTAAAATGTGACCTTGTTAAAGTATTGGGGGTGCTTGTCATTGGCTTGGAAGATGCTGAAAAAGCAGCAGCCCCCTAATTGAGCCTTGGGGTTGGCAGCCACGCGGGACAACTGCACCTCTGGGCCAGACGAGCGATTCCATTTATGGACTGTGAACGTGGGTTGCGAAATACCTGTCCCCACACGCGGCCTGATAATTTCACTCCTGTGGTTTGTCCTGAAGTATAATTTGACCAGTTCTTCATAGATCATGATATGAATGCCAGCCCAGCATGAATCAGGTTTAATTTCAGAACACTGTATGTGAGACTGTTAAACCCAGGAAGGGTAGCCTGCCTCCAGGTGCACAGTTAAGTTTTCTGTTTCTTTTGGAGAGTTAAACGTGCATCTTACCATTATGTTGTAAGTAGCTCAGTTAGTAGGGATCGGTAAGGAAAAAATTAACATCCCAAATTATGTATCACAAATTTACTGGTAGTTTGACTGTGGCCTTCTATAAAACACTGAAATCATCTGCACTGAGGAGCACCAGTGCCACCTAGAGTGTTATTTGAGGATAATCCATGGTTTTTGATTTAAAGAAAGTGCGTGATTTATTATACTTCTGAAAGAGTCATTTGGAAGTATTCAGATATTTTGAGAGGCGCAAGAGCAAAGCATTTTTTCTCTTGACTTTTCACACTAGGAAAAGGCCTTGATCACGAAGAAGCGAAATTGAGTGGGAAACTTGGTTGTACACGTGTCATACTGAGAGCTGAGTCACAGTAAAGACAAGTGCCCGCTCCCCCCACCCCGCCCCTGCCCCCGTTCCTCCACGGGTCTCAGGCCTGCTTGGCAGGTTCACGTTACAGAAACAGCAGTTGATGCTGGAGTCCAAACACTGGGGGCTGAGATGCCAGAGTGGCCAATTAAGTTAGCATAGGCAGAAGGGCCATCTCGTGGAGACACCTGTACCGAAGGCTGTGCAGTCAGCCTGACGCATTTGTGGATTGCCTCAACCCTAACGGTTTGGCACACCCTTAAAAGAGAAGTCTTGGATTCATTAGCCCATACTAAAGCCAAATCCATTGCCATCAAGTCAGTTCCGCCTCATAGTGACCCTATAGTCAGAGCAGAACTGCCCCATAGGGTTTCCGAGGAGCGGCTGGTGGGTGTGAAGTGCCAGTCTTGGTTAGCAGCCAAGCTCTTAACCACGCACCACCAGGATCCCAGTCCAGAAGCTTTCTTATTCCTTGGTTTGGGCTTTTGCAGTCAATCATTGCTATTTTTCAAAATTCTCAGTTTTCTTGAGAGTTGTTGCAAACTCCGTAAGAAGTGGACCCAACCTTCTAGGCATCACTGACTGAAAGCTTCCTCAGTGGGTTTTAAGATGTGCATAGCCTCAAGGGACCCAAAGGGAAAAGGTATTTGCAGTGGCCCTGAGTGGTTTGCACCAGTTTGCCCATGCCAAGAGAGGGGTCACCAAGATCTAGGTGTCCAGGAGCAGATTGTGACTTTGCCCTGTATTGTCACACTTTGATTTGGGAGCAGGCAGGCAGCGGCACAGCTTTTACCCAAAGGACTCCCCTCCCGGGATTCCTTCAGCACAGGTCTCGCTTTTCCCCTAAAGTCCCGCTGGCGCCACCCAGTGATGCTGCGGCGCCACGGCGTAGCTCAGCTGTAACCAGATACTTGGGTTCACACTTATTTGGAAATGAGCCAATTGGAGCTTGCTGCTGGCCCGTTTGCATAACAGCCTGCATAAGCTTGCTCTGTCGGAGGCTTAGCCCCGAGCAACTTGTCTCCATTACAATCAAATGGCCAGACTTGGCAGAAACTAATTTGGACAGCTGCCCATGGGGCAGTGTTTCCTCCTGTAGCTCCTAAGGCTCAGCTTGGCTACCTCGGGTCAGCACCTGTGCCTGGGGTTCAGGTGACATCTCTCCCAAGGATGCCCTGTGGCAGCACCAGGGGGCCTTACGAACAAGGTGGGACAGCCCTGGTGCACACCCCACGGTCATCTCTGTCCAGGATGGCGGGTAGACACGCTGGGGGGGATTCTGTGGCGAGGTGCTGCTTTGCCTAATGTGGCCAGTGCAGTCCTACTGCTGGCTGGCCAGAGATGGTAACCAGCATGGGGTCTGTCATGCCAGAGGGCAAGCCAAGCCAACCTGTCATTTGGTGTGGGTTGGTGCTTCTGTTTTTCCAGGATCGGATTTTTTTTCTGATTGCTTACAGAGTGACTCCTTGCTCTTCTGTACACTTATATACAATGTAACAGAAGTGAATTTGCAAATTGAATTTTAGCTCAGTTTATACCTTGTCAGCTCTTTGACGTTCCACCATTCTCACTTGTCATCCTAGCAGCAATTCACCCCGTCAGGCACAACGTGCAGGAGGGCAAGGGTGGGACGTACTGCGAGTTTTTAACGTTTCCCTTCATTACAGTACACCCCGCTTGCCATCAGAATCCCCGCTTTACAAGCATTTTGCCAATAACGTGTGTATTTTCTAACCATGCTAGTTTATAGACTGAGGCACAGGTGAGGACCAGTGAAGCCCCTCCCCCTCTGCAGTAGGCTCCATTCTTTAGCTGTTTCCACTCTTGGTAACAGTTCTTTTAATCACGTGTTGGGAGTGTCCTGAAAAATCTCGAGTTTGGGGGTAGATACGCGGATTAACCTGGAGAAACTTCACCAATGTTATTACTCTAAGGTGGGCCCCCTCCCTCCATGTTGAAAGATTACAATTTGGAGACCTGAAGTCTTGACGCTTTTGAAGCAAACACACTTGTATCCTAAAACGTTAGTCACTGAAGCTTGTTCTCAGGTCACATCACACAGATGCCTGTGTTACAATGGAGGTGTTCTATTGTCTCTGGAAATGCGTTAGGCCGGCTTTTCAGGATTGGTTAAAAGCACCCTGTTAAAACACTCAGCGAAGTTTGTAAAGGGCAGTGGCTGAGCTGGCTTCCCGGCAGGCTCCCGAGTCCCTGCATCATCTGTGCAGACCAGGGCTTCATTCCACGTGTGCGCTACGTCAGTGTGCTGGGTGTTGTCATCTAGCACTTTATCCTTCCTGGGCCCTAAGCTCCACACCTGCCCCTTCCCCCAGCCCCCTACCCTCCCCCCCCCCCAGGAAAGTATCCTTGGTGGTTTAACCCCAAGTGGCAACAAACAGCACTTCAAGTTAGGTGCTGTGGACCTTGCTGCCAAGATCTGAGTGGCTCATTAAAGAGCAATTTCCAGGTGCTGAGGAATGGTAGGTAACTCCTAAGGTACTCAGTGTGATGAAATAATACGTGGAGAAATGCAGAAACAGTATACTAGACAGTAAAAATCGGTATTTGTCTTTATTTCTAACATGTCCCTGGTTTGTGCTCCTACAGGAGGGAGGCAGGGGTGGGACAGCCTTGTCACAGGTGACGGCAGGGCCGCCGAGGAGCCTGAATGCACTGACCCCCAGGCCGGGGTAGCCACCTTAGGCAAGGGGCAGGCGCTTGTGGGGTTTCTGCTTCAGTGAATTATTCCCATTCAAATGATTTCTGTTAAGGACTGAGAGCCTCAGCAAAGTAAAAAATCAATGCCTGAGAAAACTTGTTTCTGACATTGCCCTCAGTTTGGGTCTGCGTCGTACTGTTGCATGTTTTGTAAAACTAAGGAACTTTATAAAATAGAACCCGAAGCCTGAGCTTTTGCCTCCAGTCTCTGACAATCAGTGTGAATTTGACAAAAGCCATGTCCTTCACTGCCAGAGAAGGAGCCAGCCTGCAGGGGGATAGTTCCCCATCTGGGGCACATGGGGGCGGGGGGGACTTGTGGGCTGACCAGGCTTTGTCTAGATAAAGGTCTCCTGTCCCCCGAGTGTCGTGCCTTCCCCCTGGTTTGTTGGAAACAAAAGCAGCAGCAGTGGGAGGAGCAGTGATTTCCGCGTGTCTGTTTAATCCCTGGGTAAAATGGCAGGGGTCTCTGGAGGACTTCCCCAGTTAGATGGCCGGAGTCTGCGGAGATCTGCTGCTTCATGGGCAGTGATGGGAGAGGATGCATGGAGGGAGGCCTCTTCTCAGGTTCCTTGCATGATTTGATCACCTGCCAAGGCAGCTCGGAGGTACCTTCTGGCTCACTGGGCACTGACCCTTTGACCGCCCTGCAGATACCTGCACAGCACTGAGGCAGCTTGCAGCCCTGGCTCCCCAGGAGCCCACTTCCAGTCCCACTGACCTGATGGCTGCCACTTCATGCCCCTGTGCCCTGTGTGGCTCTGTGGTCAGTGGCTCTCTGAGACTGCTTATCTCTGCTTTGTGTCCAACGGTTATCAAAGACCTGAGTTCTGGTCTGTGGGAGGGTTGTAATGTAACCGGTTGTTTAGCAGACCCTTTGTCTTTTAAAGAAACGGTCCTGGCGTTAGAGAGAGGTGTTCTGCCTGTCTCAGCCCTGACTGTCCCTCCTTTGGATTAGAAGTGCCCTTTCTCACTTGCTTTACTCTGCTGAGTGCAACTCAAGCGTTGTAAATGGGAACAGTTATGTAATAGAGCCACTTGATTCTTGCATCTAATTCTTCATATAAAAATGGTTAGTTTTCCCCATTTCGTAAATTTCCATCAATGTTTCCATATTTTTACTAATGTCGTCTCCAGCTGGCTTTTGTCCAGAGGAACAGCAGGAGCCCCTGTGGCTTCACGCTCACTAGGGCTGGGACTCTGCTGGCCGCGGGCCGACTGGGGTTCTGCACGGGCGTTTAGGGAGAATGTGTCCCTTTTACCCTTTCTCGAAAACACTCTTGAAACTTGTATAGAAATACTGTATTGGAATCTTTAATAATGAAAGCGTTATTCTAAATCTAGCTTTTTTGATAACGTGATGTTTGTTCCCTTTTTAAAACTTAGCTGATGATTTAAATTGGGCTTTTGATACTAGTAGAGTTTACTGGGTGAAGTAAAACATTTGATTTAATGTAATAAATTTTTTTTTCTTTTCCCCTGGATTAGTTAAAATGTAGTCACTATCATAATACTGGCAGCTCTGATTTCTTTCACTCCTTCCTGAATTTAATAGTTTATTGTTTTAAAAGTCCTTTTCTCTAAATTTCTCTCGTACAATAACACCAGATAAACTTTGGCTAGTTGATATTAAGATCCAGATGACAGAACGCACGTGGGTTGGTCTCTGAGGAGCCTGCATCTTGTTCCTTTGCAGCTGTGAAGGATGACAAGAGGACTAGGGAGAAGGTGGCAGCCGCTGTCACCGTGCCCAAGAAAATGGCTCCTTCAGGCCCTGTGCTCAGCAAGCAGCCTTCTTCCCTGCCTGGCAACCTCCCGAAGAAGTCGCCCGCTTTCGTTCATGTGTCAGCCGCCAAGCAGGCCATTAAGAAGTCACCCTCAGGTTTCAAGGGTACGGTACCCAAGAGACCCTGGTTATCATCCACGCCCATGGCCAATGCCTCTGCTGCCAAGCAGCTGGGGCTGGCGCCTACAGCGGCAGCGGCCACCCCTAAGAAGTTACCTGGCTCTTCTGCTGTGGGTCCTTCTGCTGTGGCCGGAGCGATGAGGAAGCCGGGGGCTGTATCTGCTCCTGGGACCTCTCCAGGACCAGGACGGCTCGGAGCTGCGAGTCCCGCCCCGTCACAGCCCAATTCACAGATCCGACAGAATATAAGACGCTCTCTAAAAGAGATTTTGTGGAAAAGGTGGGCTGTTTTATTTTATTTCCTACCTGTTAATGCGGGATTTTTTTCTGTATACGTCAGTGCAGTGGTTTACAGGGTCCTTCCTACTCCATAGAGTCAGCGACAGCGACGACCTGATCATGACAGAAAACGAAGTGGGCAGAGTTGCCCTCCGTATCGAGAAGGAGATGTTCAGCTTGTTTCAAGTTACAGACAATCGCTACAAGAGCAAATACCGCAGCATCATGTTCAACCTTAAGGATCCTAAAAATCAGGTGTGTGAGCGCTGGAGCGGAACGGACCCCTACAGACGAGCCTGCTCGTGACCTGTCACGTTCTGTCAGCTGGGTTCCACAGGAATCGTCTAAACGTAGCACCTGGAAACATTTCTGTCCCTTTCCTGAAAGGTGGGGTGCTGCGTGTCAGGTGCCCCCCACCCCTGGTAACGAGAATGTTCCCTGTGTTAGTAGAGTCCTTAAACGCGTCACCCACTGCACCAAGCCTGGGAAATGCTTCTAAATACTTCTGTAAATTATATGCCAGTCACTTGGGCGGTTCCCTGCTGTCTCCAGAATAAACTTCCAGTTCTTTATCCTAGAGAGTGACTTCACACAGCTTTTTCTGCCTTACTGGCCTACTGGTAACCGTGGTAACAGCAGACGCTGTTGTCTCCCCGTCTGGGCAGCACAGCAGGGACTGTTCCACAGCACTGGACGTGGGGACTCAACAGTGGTTGGGGGGCAGATGCTGCCATTCCCACTGGGTAAAGACAGTGGGGGTGAGAAGGTGACCAGATATTCAGTGTCACAGCCAGTAAAAGGCAGCACCTGCTGGGACCCAGCCTCAGGCCCCCAGGCTGACAGTCGGCTTGGTGGTCTCTGACCACCTCTTGACCGCTTGCCCATGGTTGAGAGTAGTGTCAGATGCTCGCCTGGTCTGCTGCTCCGTAGTTGACAAGCCCCAACAAAGCTGGTCTGTCTCTGCCTGTATTCCTACCACTGTACCCGTTTGACTTGTCTTCCAAATCGTCTTCATGGCTTTGGTTTTCCAAGGAGGCATTTTTTTTAGCAGAACAGAGCAGCATGGGCCTCAGGATCAGCTGCATAGCCTCAGTCCTTAGCTTTTCTAACCCCTACTTGCTGTACAACTGCTGTAGGCTGGCGCTGACCCTGCTCAGGTGCCCCTGGAGGAAGTGGCTCAGGCTGTGCTGCTTACCAAGTTTTTACTCAAGTAACGTGCGTGTTACGTGTGTGTTATTTTTTTTGGCCAGCTGTGCAGCCTCCCTGTACATTATTTTCTTAGGCGTGTTATGTGTGTGGTGTGCTTATGTGGGAACGTTATTTGCGAAAAAATACACAGTAGTTCTCTCCAGATCCTCTCTGGCACCTTAAACACCAGTTTGCAGATGTTTGTGAGTACATGACTGAAAGGTGTCTGTTTCCAGGGACTCTTCCATAGAGTTCTGCGTGAGGAAATCTCTTTGGCAAAACTTGTGAGAATGAAGCCAGAAGAGCTCGCGTCTAAAGAGCTGTCCACGTGGAAAGAGCGACCAGCAAAACCTGTGAGTGCTGACAGGAAGCCTGCCTTCTTCAGGCACTGGGCCCCTGACTTTTCTAGCAATAACTCAGTGGGCTATTCTCTGAGGGCATGGTGTCCTCCTAGAAAACAGCGTTTAAGGTTTCGTTTTTGTCTTTTTCTTTTAGGTGATGGAGGCCAGAACTAAATTGCATAATGAAAGCAAGAAGACTGCCATTAAACAGGAAACCATTCCTGATATGGAAGACTCTCCCCCAGTGTCAGATTCGGAGGTGAGCATTGGGATTTACGTACTCAAGAGCATAGAATAAAATCGACCTTCTCCGAATCGCCGTAGGTGCCTAAATCACTGGGTAGAGTTACTGTGCTTGTAACGGGCGTATGTAATTGTATGCAGCGGTTCTTAATCATGTGAGGTTTTCTTTAAATGTGTGATGTTAACCTGCAGGTGGATTTGGAAAAGAAATGACCCACTCGGTGTTTTTCTTCTTTTGCTCTTAGGAACAGCAAGAGTTGGTACGAGCTGTACCTGAAAAGAGCAGCACGCCCCCTCTGGACGTCTTCAGCAGCATGCTGAAGGACACCACCAGCCAGCACCGGGCACACCTGTTTGATCTCAACTGTCGAATCTGCACAGGTGAGCATGACTCGGGGGACGAAACCTTAGAAGTGAGACAAAACTTGATTTTGTTTAAGTCAGGAAGCCCTCTGATGGCAACTGTATTGGACTCACATTTGGGGGAGGGGCTCACATAATGGTTTTCTGGTTTGAAAAAGCTAGCCCCTACCTTTATAGTGTTGGTTTTTTAATCTTTTGAGAGATTACTGGCTATTCACGGGTAAGATATCTGGAGAAATCTTTCCTCATGTTCTTCAGGCCAGGTTCTGTCATCAGAAGATGAGCCAGCTTTGAAAAAACCAAAGCTGTCGACGTCGGCTAAGAGAGAAGACGCCAGGTCCAGGCACGACAGCATACTCTCGGAGTCTGCTCCTTATGCTGAGGAGGGGATGACAGAAAGTCCACCTGAGGGCGCTGCTGAGCCCGAGCCGGAGTGCACGCCTCTTCCAGATGTGGAGAGAAGCCATCCCCCTGTCCCTCCAGGACTCAGCCATCCAGAGCCATCTCCTCTGCAGGACTTCGCCCCCTTCCCGGCCTCCTGTGGGGGCCCAGTGGCCACCACGGTTACAGTATCTGGCAGAGACCCCAGGACTGCACCAAGTGGCACTGTCTCAGCCTCCACAGCTTCCCGTCCCACCAGTAGCCTTCTCCCGGACAGTGCACACGTGGCAGAAACCAGACAGGACTCTCCGAAGCCTGCTCTGACCTCTGTGGTGATGCCCAAGTCCATCCTGGCCAAGCCATCCTCGTCACCTGAACCAAGGTACTTGTCAGTTTCACCGTCACCGAGCGTCAGGCAGAGGCGGATAAGCCAAGAGCTAGTCATTTCTGAGATGAACAGAGAGAAAAGTAATTGGTGATTAAATAACTCTGCAGCTCACCTGTAAATGCAGATTTATTCTTTAATTTTAAAAGGCCTGGCCTTAGGATGCATGATCTCCATTTTAGAGGGATAGACCTTGAAAGCAGAAAGCTCAGTTGATGTCTGTCAGGTTTGGTTGCTTACTCAGTTGGTTTTCCTGTGGCAAAAATATCCGTTTATGTCACTAAGATTGAAGTAGTTCATTGGAACTAGCCTCTGCCAAAACTTGTAGGAGCTCTTGTTGCCTGAAACCTCTGGGGCCGTGGCATTTTCAGAGTTGCCACTGTGCAGAGCACGGGAGGTCGACTCACTGCCTGTGGTTGTTTTACAGCACCTCAGAGTCACGGTCCCCTCCAGAAGGAGACACGACACTTTTTTTGTCTCGGCTTGGCACCATCTGGAAAGGATTCATCAACATGCAGAGTGTGGCAAAATTCGTCACGAAGGCGTATCCTGTATCTGGGTGTTTTGATTATCTCAGTGAGGTCAGAACCTCTGTGTGTGTGTGTCTGTCACATAGGAGTTTGATAACACCAGAGTCAAGCACCTAGAGTCTAGGTGTTGAGGCCTTCAGAGGGCAGAGCAGGCTGCTGTGCGGGTCACAGGTCATCCTGATGATTCTGAGAAAGCGGCCGATACTCCCTGCCCTCCATCCTGTCCAGCTCAGGGGGTGCCCGGCCTTCAGGATTCTCGACAACAGCGATAGTAGTTATGGCCTCAGCAAGGAGTGGCCAGCCAGTCCTGTCTGCTTAGCGTCTGAATGCTTGCCGTGTGTGTGTTGATGAAAGGCAGCGCACACCAGGCAGCGGCTTCTGAGTGAGACACTGTGCCAGAAGTTTGTCACCGTACCCGCCTTGAGCTGGGAAGTGCTAATCATGGACAGTGAGCAGTACCCCAGCCAGCAGTTAGTACCATTGTGACCGTTTTCTTTGGAATAGCCCTGACTTTCTTGACTCTCAGGTCATTTGGTGCTTTGAGATTACTGTTTGTTTCTTTGTAAATGCTCTACTTTCACCAGTTACTTACTCAAGGTGCTTTTCGTTTAGGATTTGCCAGACACGATTCACATTGGTGGGAGGATCTCACCGAAGACGGTTTGGGATTATGTTGGCAAACTCAGATCTTCTGTCTCTAAGGTATTTGTTTATAATATAACTTGTGGAACAGTGTTTTTATTTAAACACACCTTTTGTTTTGAACAGTTATAGTGTCGAGCTACAGCTTAGTAGGTATTTCCAGATGAATGTTTAAATGTTCGAGTGTTTAATGGAAGAAAATGATAGCTTATCTGAGAGTGCATTAAGTAATAAAGTGATGGATGTTCTATTATATTTTTCATTTTATTACACAGCTGGGTTGTACTAAGAACGTATGAGCTGTGTTTTATTGTTGGGATTGAAGAAATGGAGAGTGAGAGCTCGGCCGTGGGCTGGCGCAGCCACCTAGACCTGGGGCCTTGGGTGGGATCTGCTTTCTGTGCGTCCCCGTGTCTGCATCTGAGTGCAGTTTTCTTTGGAAAGGCCCATAGTTAGCATGAGGGTTTGGACCCTCCAAGTTCCTTTAATCCTCCCAGTTTAGAGGTGCACACAGCCTTTGTAGTTTAGCAGTCTGTTTGGTGCCCATGACCACTCATGGTGATTCGGCCAGGGTGACTTTCTGGGAAGCACGCCTTGTACCAGTCGCTGTGCCAAGCTCACGTGCCACCTGGGTTGTCTCGTAGAGGCGATGACTCTACAAGGTAGGTGCTGTCGGTGGGAGGAGATAGAGGCTGAGGCCGCGCCGGCAGAGCCTTCTCTCTGGCTCTTTTTACGTGTTGAGCAGCAGGACTTTGAAAACCAAAGCCCAAGAATTGCTGATGTTTTCCGTTTCAGACTAATTTTCAGTGTCAGGCAGCCATTTTGAGGGGTGCTTCTCTGGAGTAGGCGCAGTCAGCGTGTTTCCCGTGTCCTGTGTTTGCATCGTAGGAGCTGTGTCTGATCCGCTTTCATCCAGCCACAGAGGAGGAGGAGGTTGCCTACATTTCTCTGTACTCATATTTTAGCAGCCGTGGCCGTTTCGGGGTGGTCGCTAATAACAACAGGCACATCAAGGACCTCTACCTGATCCCGCTGAGCGCTAAGGACCCTATCCCATCCAAGCTTTTGCCCTTTGAGGGACCAGGTAAGCGCCAACTTTCTGAGTAGTAATTAGGCACCACTGGTCACCAGATGTCCCTCACCCCGGACACCAAGCCTCAGCTTGTCAGAAGGCAGACCAGGCTGTTGTCCCTGCCTGGCTTTCTAGGAACGGGTTGGGAGCACAAGTGAAGAAGTGTTAGCTATAAACGCCACTTGTGGGGCCTAGGAACCGTGCAGAAGATGGACCCCTTCTTAGCCTAAGCTGTGTAGGGAGCTTTCTGAGGAGAGGAGAATCCACAGCCTCCAGCCGCCTGTCCTGGCATCCAGGTGGAGGGGCGTTCAGATGCAGACAGCCAGGGATGAGCTGATGAGGAAAGGTCACCCTTCATAAAGGCGCTGGGTCCCGGTCTTCACTCTAACTGGAACCTTTATCGACTCAATATCCAGCTCAGGAAAGAGCCCGTATCAGGAAGTAGATTTTTGCCCTCTGGGGTCACTTCTTCAACAGGCGCATTGATTTCCAGGAAATACATATAAAATAGTCGTGGAGTAGATTAAAATAATTATTTTCAGCATCTTTTGCTTAAATTTAGTAAGTTCTTTTATATTTGGCAAACTGCGTTGTATTTGCTCATTCCTTAGAAAGTGCTGCTTTTAAAGAATTGGTTATAAATTAATCTAAAAAATAACAAGGTCTGTCAAGGAGCTGAGGTTCTCTGGGGATGTGGTCTGAGAGAGGTGAGTGGCTGAGTTGGCATCCACTCTGCTAAGCCCTGAGTAGATGTTCCTGTGACTTAGGTCAGGGAACTGGGAAAAGCTGCCCAGATTCAAGTGTCTCCTTGGCCATAAGGTCCACAGAGGGTGAATACTACCTCAAAGGTGACGTTCTTAATGCATTTTAAACGTGTCTTCAAAGTGCTTTGTTCTAGAAGCGGTGGCTGACACTCTGAGTACTGAAGGCGGGTGCTGGCATAGATCGCTGGCTTCTCAGTGTCCTTCGTCCCGTCACAGTCCTTGGCAAGTGCTCAGCCCACAGCCGCACAGAGCTTGGACCTACGGGGGCGGAGGAGGGTGAAGGGGGGCCAGGGTGCCACTCACTGCACACAAATAATCAGGGTCCCTGTGCGGGGCCAGAGTCCCCCATGCACAAGCCTGGCCTCCAGACCCCAACTAGAGCTCCTTCTAGCACCTGGTGGTGTGGGGTTGGCTGGTCCTTGCTTTTCTGAATTGTGCCCGTAGAAGTATTGGTTGGTATCAGCAATTCCAGGACTAAATATTGGCCGGCATGATACATTACTTTAATGCCATATACATTTGAAAAGCGAAGTGCTTCAAAACGTCTCTCACACTCTCGGGGTAAAGAAACGCCACCTCACTCGTGGCCAGAGAGAGCCTCACAGAAGGCTCTTGGTGGCCAGCCGTATGAAGAGAGCTGGCCAGTTTCTACAATGACTGTTGGAAGGAAACGTCCCATTTTCCTGAAGGTGAAGAGCAAGAAGCTGACCTAGCCGTCTGCCAAGAGCCTCTGGTCAGTCCCACATGTAAAAGCTTGTGTGTAGGATGGGAGTGTGCGTGTGCCGTCCTGGGAGCTACACATGGTGAAACCCTGAAGCATGCTCCTCAAAGTGAAAAGAGCACTTTTTGTTTATAGTGATGCTGCTTAGCAGACACAGAGCCTTCCTTTTTAAAAACAAAGCGAAATGTAACCTCCTCCCTGCTCCACCCCAGGTTTAGCTGTGAAAGCACACTCTCTGTCAATCTGGGAACTGGGAGGCGGGTACTGAAAGACACCTGGTGTGTCTGCCAGGCTGGCATGCAATGCAGCAAGGCTCTGTGACAGCCCTGCCCGGCCAGGCAGGTGGGGAATCCACTGTGAGGGGACCCCACGACAGCGGTCAGGGGAGGAGCAGCCGCCTGGGTCACTGGCAGGGGGAAGGACCAGGAGGGGACGCCCTCGCCCACCTGCCCAGTACCCTGGGCCCTGCTGGCATCGTGGGCACCTCACTCACCTGCCTCAGCACACTTCCCCTGTGCAGTCACACACGCGAGGGAGACACACCAAGATTGCATGTTTCCTTATACAATAAAGAACAGATTGGGCTTGTTAAAAATAGGAAAAAAAAAAAAAAGATTTTAAAAAATCCGTAATCACCGAAGTCTTGCCCGTATGCTTTTAAATACTTTAGAGGCATTTCTTCTAAATCTAAGCCTGTTAAACCTAGCCTAGTGTTTTTCGTTTCATGTTCCTGATAACATATTTGACAATAATATGTGTATAATATTTAATATACTTCATATTAGCTAACAACCTTGACCCCAGGCCAGGTGACTTTCTTAACATGCTTCACGTGTTCATAGCTTTGTTGTGCGTGCCTTGGAGTATTGTAGACACAGATGTGTGCATGTGTGTCCTGGTTTAGTCATCTGTGTGCAGTCACTGGTGGGTGTGTGTGTCTGTTGAATTATTTCTGTGTAGAACCCTTTGGGAGGGCATCATTGGGGGCCTGAGGAGAGTGCCATGTCTCTTCAGGACGCCCCACCCCACAGCATGAGCGCCCCCACCTTCTAGCACGAGCTCACACCCAGTGAAGCCCCCACTGCCCTGCACTCACCCATGGGGTATTGAGGAGGCTGTCACAGGTAGAGGTTACTGCAGACATTTAGAGAGTTACCTTAGCCACAAAAAATGACGGGTGTGCTTGCCCTGACCCCTTACTGTAGGCACTCAAGAAGCAAGTGAGGGCGACAAGGCCGTGCTTTTCCCAACACTGTAGCTCAGAGCAGCTCTGCTGCCAGCCCCTGGGCAGAGTTCTTTCCTCAGCGCCACAGCAGCACTCGGTGACAGTGACCGTGAGGAGCGGCTCCCATACACAGCTCCTTGGGGACAGGAAGTGCCAGGCCACCTCTCCTGTCCTGCAGCCTCGTGCTGTGCTGGGGCCGCGTCTTTTTGGAGGGTGGCTGGGAGCCTCTTCCCGTGCTGGCCCATAACCCTGCATGTGCATGAGACTGTGGCCTTGTCCGTGGCAGGAAGATTCTAGTCACAGCTGAAGCCAGGCCCACGGGGATCTGTGTGCGAGGGTAAGAGGAGTTGACTTGAAGTAAAGGGGGCCTCGCTAATTTTCCCTGAGCAACCAGATCCCTGGTCATTCCTGAAGGTACTGCTAGGGCTCGGGTCTTTGTTTGGAGTGCCTGGTGAGTAACTTTAGGGTTAGAAGACATAGGGGTACAGGACACACCTTTTTTCCCAGGTGAGGGGGCACCACTGTCCTGTGTTAGGTGCTTTATGGAGAGGATCTTGAACACTGGAAAGCACTTCTTAGATGGCCTGGATCCATAAAATAGGGTCTTGTTTTTGCATCCGTGTTTAACTGCAGCCTAAGTTAGCTGAAAAATCCGTGCCTTGAAATACTGTCAGTCAGGTCAGCATTTCTTCAGTTTTCATGTGTGTACCGATAGCTTTGCACAGAAATTGTAATCAAAGTCAAAAATAGTTTTGAATGGCATGTACTGCTTTCTCCTTCAAAATCAATAAAAGTGAATTGTGGACATTGGTCATGTTTCTTTACACGTGAACCTGCCATAGGTCTCCACCCACCTTTTGGTGTCAGGAGCCACTGTGACACAACCCCCGCTGTGCACCCAGCCCTGGAGCCGCAGACTGCCCATGGGCGTCGGTGAAGACGCACAGCTCTCTTACCTGGCCTGAGAGCACGGAGGCCAGCGGCTTTGTGGGGGGTCCAGGGATCCGACACAGGAGGGGTCTGTGTGTGTGTGTGTGTGTGTGTGTGTGTGTGTGTGTGTGTGTGTGTGTGCTCAGTACGGTGGGGAGGTCCAGTGTTTCCCACTGTATTTGCCAATTCTCTTTCTCTCCAAGTCAAACCTAACTGTTGCTTGTTAATTCCCGCACCGTTTCTGTGCCAGCAGGTGTGCACATCCTGTTTTGATGGATTCAGAGCCTCAGAGGGCTTTCATTTTACAACACGAGTGGTGGAACACACCGGGTAGACTTGGGGGTAAAGCATCACTTGATAGCTTTGGGGGTAAAGAGGAAGAGTTGGCTTTCAGACGGGCTCCCTCGGAAAGCTCAGCCTCATCACCATGTATCAGGTTTGATACGTGTGCTGGGACTTCACAGGGGACCACAAGGCAGCGTCCTCAGAACCAGGGTGGTCTGCCTGCTCAGTCACCCCCTGCCCCTCCACCCACTCGCTGATACGTCTGAGCACGGGCCCTGGTGGTGGCGTCTCAAGTGGTTAACTGGCACACATCTCTCTGTGCCCCTTGTCCTCGGGTTTCTCTTTCTGTTCCCGTACAAGCTGTCTGCTGTAACCACCGAGACTGAGGCTGGACCCTATGGCCACGAAAATGTAAGGGTGACGTGCACGGAGCTGAAAGGGCTCACTCCACACACGACACGTTTTGAAGGAAACCAGTTACTGGTTTGTGTTTCAGCGGGGCGGGGGGACAAAACCCTTGTCTGATAAGCCGTCCTTGTCTAGCAGTCGGGGATGGCACGTTCAACTGCCACTGCCACTTAAGTGTCCTGCCCGCCTAATGCTCTCTTCCTCATCTTTGTGGTCTGTGAACCTCACAGCAACCCCAAAGGGGCAGTGGGTAAATGGGTGTCCTCACCTCGATGGCGAAGAGAGGAGGTTTTTGCAACACCGGAGCTGCCTTGCTGAGCCTGGCCTGTCTGGCCCTGGCCGTGGGCCTCCGGCCGGTCACAGTCCCAGGCTGCTCCTGGGCTGGCCTCGGCATCTCCTCAACCCACAATCACTCTCCAAGGGCGAATGTGCCTGGCGTGGCAGGGCGGCCACCAAAACTGGCGAGCCTGGACCGGCTGGGAATGGGGCATTCAGAAGGAAGCCTGGCCCCATCGCGCTGCCCCCACATGGAAGCACGGGTAGGGGAGTTTCAGAGGACTTTGACCTCACTTGTCCGGTGGCTAGACAAGTACCTGGGGCGGGTGTGGGACGAGATTAAGTTGGCACGTGTCCTTTGGTTCAATAGAGGTCGCTTTTAAGATCCGAGTCAGATTAGCGAATTTTATTCTTTGTCATAAAAACAACCAAGGTGCGTGTGACATTTCAAATATTCATGCAACCATAACATTTAAATAAACGAATCAGGTGGTGAGATTTGACTAGATGTGTTCATTTTGGGACAGCCCAGTTTAAAATCTTGGGAAAGGTTAGTGGGGAAGTTCAGAGCTGACACTGATCGGATTTTGGAGTTCCATTAGACCTCTTAGCCAGTGTGTAAGATGAGGTACTTGGGAGTGGAAAGCCCTTTAAAACACTGGCTGCTGCTTTGGACGTAGGCCTCTAGGTAGCTCGCAGTTTTAAAAACCAGTGCGAAACAGTGACCCTGCCTCCGACACACAACAACAAAGACTAGCCTTTGAAGAGTTTTCCGGGCCTGGCTGTACTGATTCTTTTTCTCTGATAAGCATATTAGAGCATTAAAAGTTGTACTTGCAACAGTGGGTACACCTGTCTCCCCAGGCTTAACACCACGGTTTACCTGCCTCAGCAGCTTGTGGCCTGAAACTTGATTCAAACCCAGAGCTCTCCAGTTAGCCCTTCAGAAGTTGAGCTTTGCTCTTGTGAGGTGGCAGAGCCCTCTGCAGTGAGGATAGGTCATTCCCAGACTGCCGAGGGTGACTTAGCTTAGAGCTTCCCAGCCCTGGCCGCCTGGTGCTGCTTCCCCGACCCACGGTCGAGCACATCCTTTCATTTCTGCTCAGATTCTTCTGAAGCTGCCCCATGTAGATCCCAAGCATGCGGCTCTGTGTGCAAACCTATATTGCAAGTTTGGGGACCACTGTCAGCAAATACATTAGTTGCAGATAGGCCATGGCAGCCAGGTGAGTAGGTGACCATACCCAAAACTCTGGGCTTGAGTAAGCCACAAGGTATTCAGTAAAGAGGTATTTCATTGAGAGAAGCACTATTCTAAGTTAAAGTCTCTTTAATTCTTGTTAGCTAGAAAGAACTTGGTAGATTGCCCTTCACATTTGTGGAGCAGAAAAAGTGGATGTGACACTCAGGGTAGTTTACCTGACTTCGCAGCTCCCCCTCCCTGCCCAGCTCTCCTCAGTGACACTGCCGTCCCAGAGGGGCAGCGAGGGCAGCTAGAAAGCCCCTTTCCTGTGAACAGGTGTGTGGGATGCTGGGGTCTATTAGCGACAGCTTAGGGCCTTGCTCCCTTCCGTTCGGACCTCAGCTCTTACACACCAGCTTGTGAAGCAAAAAGACTGTTAGGACACCAGGACCAGCACCGGTTGCCATCAAGGTGGTTTCCACTCATGGTGACCCCACATGTGTCAGCCCCACTGAGGAGGGACGCTGGGTCTTCCAGCTCTGTGCACCAGGGTTTTCTCCTGTTGTGGGCACAGGGCACAGTCAGGAAGGTTAGCACCCTGTCTTAGAACTACGAGGTGTGTCCAAAAACAACTTTGTCAAGTAATTTCCCTTGTAAATTTTTAAACTGCAAAGACAGAAGATCTTAATGCAGACTTCAGTTTAAGTAAAAAGCTAGGCGATGTGTACTTTGTATGCTCTGCAGTTGTCCGTGCACCGACTTTGTACAGTTTGATTCATTTGAAGTGATGTGCGCTGCTGACGGTGTCAGCCCTTGCTGTCCCCATTGCTCCAAAACTACTGTTTGTGGCTTGGCTTTTCCCCCTTTGGCATTCTGGATTTTCTGTGGCGGGAGGAGGGGGCCAGTACTGGAGTCAGACCATTCCTGACATAACCCACCACAACCTGGAACGTTTGGAGTCTTGTGTGTGTGTGTGTGTGTGTGTGTACAGTAAAAATATACACAGCAAACATCAACAGTTTCCACACGTATACTTCAGCGGCATTGGTTACGTTCAAGTTGTACAACCATTCTCGCTGTCCTTTTCCAAATTATTCCATTGCCACTAACATAAGCTCAAAGCCTCCTTAGCAGAGACCCGCTTCCCCACCCCCCACCCCTGGTAACTGCTAATCATTTTCGGTGTATATATTTGCTTATTTCACTTTTCTGTTTATGCCTGACTTGTGTTCCATTTTACCTGTGTCCCACATTTTGTTTATCCATCTGTTGATGGGCACTTGGGTTGTTTTCACCTTCTGGCTGCTGTGAAAAGTGCTACAGTGAACATTGGTGTACGTGTCTGTTTCCATGGCTACTGTGAAATATCCTTTTTAAGAAATACTTTAAAAACTGCCTTGTCTGCCTGGAGACAGCAGTGTGTTTCTGCCCAGTGGCCTCTCCCTCCCAAGCCTCGGGGCTTCCTCTCAGCAGGCCCTGCGCCCACGGGCTGCAGCTGCGGGAGATTCCTGAAGGCTCAGTGCTCAGCAGCCTCTGCAGACCAAGACAACACTCACTTTAGCATTTCTGTCAGAAGCATCATTCCCCCTCCTAGGAGCCCCGTTAAAATTCTGACAGCAGACTAGTGCATTTACATGATGGTTTGTTCTTTCTTGATCATTACAATTGAGTTGAAGAATTGGTCCCTAACTGAACATGTGACATTAGCATATTTAGACTCATCTGTTATGTATTGCAACTCATGTTAAGGACAAAAAGGACTGTTGACTGCTCACTAAGGTTTTGTTCTACAAATATCCATCATAAAGATACTTTCAAACCCTTGTAGGGGAAGTTTCAAACATCTGTCCTTGGCATCCCCACACCACCGCTTACTACTTCAGCGTTCTGGATCGCATGAATTCTGACAATTGGGATGCATTTTGCTCACGAGTTGGGTCCTTGGTTCCGTGGTTGTGCCTCAGCTCGTGGCCCCTCAGAGGCCGATGTGAGGGCCAGGCAGGCGAGTGTCCGGTGGCACCGAGCCTTCAGTCTGCTGCCCTGAGCTCTGCATTAAGCATGTGGTTCTGTGTTTGCTGCCGTTTCTTTCCTGGGCCTGGAAGGATTCCCCCACCGAAACCCTTAAGCTTACTTTTAAAGGATCAGCGCTGATTTAGATTCCATAATTCACACAAATACTTTGTTTTTCAGGTCTGGAGTCACCACGTCCAAATATAATCCTTGGGTTAGTAATCTGTCAAAAAATGAAGCGTCCTTCCAACACTGGAGAGCTAGACAAGATGGAGGAGAAGCGGAGCCGACTTCAGACACAAGACGATGCGGATGCCTCAGTCTATCCCAAAATCACTCCAGCTCCTCAGGCTGACAAGAAGGCCTCCAAGTATCAGCTCTACCCCACGGACACGGCCGCCAGCACCCCGCCCCCTGGGTCCCCACCTCCGCCCCCGCCCCCGCCCCCAGAACCACCGGTTGCTCCAGTTTCCTCCTCTGTGTTAAAAATCCTGTCCCTCCCAACGGGAGCCTCACACGCTGCCACGTCAGCTGCGTCCCCAGCCGTTACAGCCGCAGCTTCCACGGCCACCTCGTCCACTTCACAGACAGCCTCGCCCCTTGAGCACATCCTCCAGACTCTCTTTGGAAAGAAGAGATCATTCGATCCCCTCACCAGGGATTCAGTGGGGCCCACGCCAGCATCCCTCCAGGACCACAAAACCAAGGTGGACGATGGGCTGGCAGCAACCCCCTTATTAGACCCCATTGTTCAGCAGTTTGGTCAGTTCTCAAAAGAGAAAGCTCTGGACGAGGAAGAGGATGATCGGCCCTATGACCCTGAGGAAGAGTATGATCCTGAGAGAGCCTTCCAGGCGCCGCTCCCCCAGCCAGGGAGAAGTCATGACGCAGAAACGCCTGCTGACCCCACAGAGCGAGAGGAGGTGGCATATGACCCGGAGGATGAGACGATCCTAGAAGAAGCCAAAGTCACTGTCGACGACCTGCCCAACAGGATGTGTACCGACGTTAGAAGCAGCTCCACAGACAGGCCTGCCGATTATGCTGCCAGTACCCCCACGCCATCTTTGGTCGAACAACAGAAGATGTTAGAAGAACTGAACAAGCAGATTGAGGAGCAGAAGAGACAACTAGAGGAGCAAGAAGAAGCTCTTCGGCAGCAGAGGGCTGCTGTCGGGGTCTCCATGGCCCACTTCTCCGTGTCAGACGCGTTGATGTCGCCGCCTCCCAAGTCAGCGCTGACCAAGGCCAAGTTGTTCCAGCCAGAGCAGCAGACCCCAGACAGGCCAGCTTTACCTGCTGCCACAAACCAGGTAGCCCAAGGCACGGGCCAGAGCACAGAGGCCAGGCCCAGCCGAGACCCACGGCAGGCGAGGAGGCTGGCTGCCGAGAGCGGGGAGACCGAGGCAATCTTCAGGCCACCAACCAACCCCGTCTGCAGCACCCTGTCCCCAGGAGACGCTTCTGAGGAAAAGGCCCCAGTGATGCTCGGCCAAGATGGCCCACAGAGTGCACCCCCCGAGAACACGGCCAGGCACCAACCGGAGGGCACAAGGACCCCAGGAGCTGCGGACACCACAGCCAAGCCCGCACGCAAAGTCCTGCTGCCGACGCCTCCCAGCACAGCCTTCCAGCCCAGCTTTCCTCTGCAGAGCTTCAGCCCTCCTGGAGGAAGGGACCCGCTCCCAAGCACAGTGTTTGCTTCTCAGGAAAAATCTCTAAGTTCGTCCCAGTGTGAGGATCCAAGAAACCCTCAGTTTGGTGAGAAAAATGACAACCCAACAGCTGAATCGGAGGGAGAAAGAGAGCCACAGCCCAAGCCCATTGAGGGGGCCACTGCGTTCCCGCCATCCGTGCAGAAAGCAGGGGGCCCTCCACCCCAGTTCCAGGGACAGGGAGAGCCTGCACCACGCACCTTTGGGATGTCAGGGCTCCATGGCCCCAGCTTTCCAGGACCAAGGGGGCCAGTCCCCCCATTTGCAGATGAGAGTGTCAGTAACGATGGACCACGGGGCCCTCTGCCTGCCCGGTTCGGGGCCCAGAAGGGGCCTATCCCTTCCTTGTTCTCTGGGCAACAGGGACCGCCTCCTCACGGGGACACCAGAGGCTCCTCCCCCGCGTATCTCAGTGGGCCTAGAGGGGTGGCGCCACCCCAATTCGAGGAACGCAGAGATCCGCACGGGGAAAAGAGAGAGTTCCAGGACGCCCCATATGCTGAAATGGCCGGCCCCTCGGCCCAGTTTGAAGGCCCGGAGCAAGCCCCGTTTGTGGGCCCTAGAGGTGCCGCACCTTTCCAGTTTGGAGGCCAGAGGAGACCGCTGCTGTCACAGTTTAAAGGGCCCAGAGGAGGGCCCCCTCCCCCCCAGTTTGGAGGCCAGCGAGGACCACCCCCTGGCCATTTTGTGGGCCCAAGGGGACCCCATCCCAATCAGTTTGAAGGGCCAAGAAGCCAGGCCCCAAACTTCATGCCAGGACCCAGAGGGATTCCGCCACAGCAATTTGAGGAGCAGAGGGTGAACTCGCCACCAAGGTTTGCCAATCAGAGGGCACCGGGCCCCCTCCAGTTTGGGGGGCCCAGGGGCTCTGTGCCCTTCTCGGAGAAGAGCGAGCACGCCCCGTCACGCTTTCACTTCCAGGGCCCGACCCCACAGGGGACGAAGCCAACACCCAGGCCCCTGCTGGAGCTCCCCAGCCACCCCCCGCAGCTCAGGAAGGACCGATGGGATGACACTGGCCCTGCTGCCACCCTGGCTGCCAGCGCACCCGCACCAGGGCCCGAGCCTGAGGTGCCGTGGCCGCCAGCAGACTTTCGAGATAGCAAAGGCCATGAGTACAGGAGCCAGGCCTTCGAGGGGCGGCCGAGGGAGCGGTTTGAGGCTGGGCCCAAAGAGAAGGCCCTAGACGGATCTGAGGCACAGCTGCCGGACGGTCGGCAAGGCCGGGCATTGGAGGACAGACGTCGTGAGCGGGAGCATGGGAAGGCCTGGGAGCGTGACCGCGGCAAGAGCTGGTCCCGGGACCGGGACTGGGACAGACACAGGGATAAGGACTCAAGCCGCGAGTGGGACAGGGGCAAAGAGAGGAGCGCCAACAGGGACAAGGAGAGAGAGGCGGAACGGAGCAGGGAGTGGGACAGAAGCCGAGAGAGGAGCAGAAACCGGGACAGAGACAGAAGGCGCGATCGGGACAGGTCTCGGAGCAGGGACCGTGACCGTGACAAAGCCAGAGACAAGGACAGGGAGAAGGGCCGCGAGCGGAGAGAGCGGAGCCGGAGCAAAGAGCGGGCTCGTGAGCCGAAGCCGGAGGCCCCTCGGGGCCCTGAGGCAGGAGGGCCAGTCCCTTCTGCCCAATCCTAGAGGTTTAAGTCAGCCGGCACCTGCCTTGGCTGCGTAGGGGGCACTCCGTACTATTATTCTTGTGTAGATAGTCTCAGCCTGGCAGAAATCTTTTAAAAGCCAAGTTATGAACTGTGTTGAACAAATAGTTTTTGAAATGGCTATGAACTTAAATGAAGAACAGAATATTCTGGACTTCAAAATTACTGTAATTTTGTATATAATGGTTTCTTACAAAATTTCACATCTTTTCAATTCTGATCCTTTTGTAAAACATCTAAGAACCCTTAATGTTTCCATTCAAAATGACAGAAATGGGAAAGTCTACAGAAGCACATTGCTTTTTCAGATTATAAAGTTATCTTTTCTAAGAACTTGATTCTTGTCCATTTTAAGGGGATTTTGGTAGACCTTGAAGCCATACTTTGCCAACATCTGCATTTCTGTCTTTTTATCCGTCTTCAATGTGCTTTCCACAGGGGCGGGGTGGTGTCGGAGTCGGGTGTCACGGGGTGCCCACAGGTGTTTGTGGCAGGACGGTGGAAAAACAGTATTACTAGTTTGTATCTGGAATGCTGAGAAACACAAAACTTACAAGTGCATTTTTGTTTTGTCGTAAAGAAGTTTGACTTTCAAAATTTTCGGCCAGGAAACAAGAACACATTTCTTAGTTTTGCTCGGTTTTAAATATCGTATTACAAATTTGTTTTTTCCAAAACATTAAAAGCAACATCTGAGTAGAAATTGTGTTTTAATGGCAGTTTATTGATGTTGAAATGTGACCACCCTAATGGAAGAAGATAAACAATGAAGTGTGCTTTTAAAGAAGGTTGGGAGGATTCTTTGTTTTGAGTAATCAGGAATGTTTTGTTTGTAGAGTTTTACCGTCTGACCAGTTCTTCCTCGATTCCAGGAAAAGTGCACTAATCTTTCCACTGTTACATTTGTCAGATGATAAATTGTAAAGTTTGTCATTGAAAATGGAACAGTATTTTATATAAATTCTGAAATGGAAATTGGTGATACCAGTTCAAGAACTACAAACGAAGTAGAAATTATTTAACTGGAATACAACTTCTGCTTCTGCCGTGTGGTTTTCAAGCTCTTCTGAAGTGTGAATAGGGAAAACCTCGCTAATTTATTTGACTGTACAAATACACTTTGATAAGTTTTTTATATTTTCATAAACTTACTTTTGCAAATGTAAAGTTAGAGACTTTTACTTGTTCTTTGGAGTCTGTTATTCCATTGTACATCACTACAGATTTTTCACTTTACAGCACAAATTTTTAAGTTACGAAAACATCGAGAATTTAAAATTCGGGATGATTCGTATTACAAACCAAATGCTGGTAGGTTAAATTACGTTAAAATAGGTGTCAAGTTCCAACATCTAATATGATGTGAAGGGTTTTTTTTACATATAAAACTAAAATTTTCTAATTTAAATACACAAATGTAAAAATCAAGTGTGTTTCTTTAGGTTTACTTGGTAGAAATTTCTGTAATTGTATTTTATATTGCAACATATATCACTGTACATTAAAACATGGGACTTGATAGATTTTGTTACTTGAAGTAGAATAAAGATCTACAGAAAGTTTTTGTCTCAGCCTGTCATCACTTAGCCTTTTTTTTTTTTTTTTTTTTTTATGTTGGGAAGTTCAGGGCTTGGCCTGGACGCCTCCCCAGCCGTTTCTCCTCCTTGGTCACCTCATGTGCCTGTGGGAGCCCTCAGGGCCTGGACCACCAGCCCAGCCCTAATCATGAATGAGCCTTGTTCCTGTTTGTTGGCTGGCAGCCAGGCACGCCCAGCATAGAGGACAGTGCCGGTGGAGGTAGCTTGGGGCATCCCCCCGCTCACTTGGCCCTGACAGCCCACCTTGAGGCAGTAAACAAGACAGAGGGGGTCACGGGCAACTGACCCTGGGCCAGGCGGTGATCCATACCTACAGCCTCGTGCAGGTCGTTGAGCTGTCAGAATGGGAAGCCTAAAGCCCACTCAGGATTCCTAGCCATCAAGGACCACCAAGTGCGGAGAGGGACAGCTTGGTCTGTGGGAGAGCAATGTGGCACTCAGAGCCAGCTGTCAGGGCATGGGGAGGGCCTGCATCTCAGCAGGGGTGGTCAGGGCTGACCCCAGCTCAGTGAGGAGGGAGGACAGGGTACCCAAGGCCTTGTCTGGAGTTATCCAAAACCTCGGGTCCTGGAGGTTCTTGCAGGGCTGGCCCTGAGAGGACCATGTTGGCCCCCAAGTGGAGCTTAAGCCAAAGGGGTAGAGGTGGGACTGGGCTAGTGAGGAAGTGGTGTAGGTATTAAGGCAGAGTTGATGCCCGGATGCGGTGGTGGGGCAGGATCAGCAGACTCGGGGCTCTCAGGTCAAGGCAAAGAGTGCACAGGACACAAGTGGAAGGGTGGTCCTTGCCCTTGAACTTGGACTAGTTGATGAGGCTGCATGGGATTGATCCCAACCTTGTAACCTTGTGTCATAATTTAGCTTTTCAACAAGCCTGTGGACCCATCACCCCAATAACTCTCACGACTCCTTACCACAATCCATTGTGCAAAGTGCTGGACTCGGCTGTTCAGAAACGTGACTGCAACAAGAGTCCAGCTTGAGCCTACTCTTGGGGCTCATGGCCCAGGACCCACAGCAGCTGTGTCCACGTCAGAGAAGCCCCAGGGGCATGAGAGCCACAGTGTCTGCCAGCAGATGTGTCTCCCAGTTCCTGGACCTCGGTCTCTCATCTGTGTCCTGCAGAGGCAGCTCTAAGGAAAATGGAAGGGGCTGTTTCACTGGGAAACGCTGGGGCCTACGAGGAAGATAAGACCCAAAGGGGGGTGGGGCACTCTCCCTGTCCCTCACACAACACTGGGCCCTCCGCCACGCTGAGCCCAATGGCATAGGCAAGTCCAGTGACAAGCAGACATGGCAGTGCCCCAGGGGTGGGGACAGCCGATGCTGCAGCAGCAGTGGGCACCATGGCTGTGGTTGTGCCCTTGAAGGGAGCCTGACCAGGAAAGGAAAGGCAGGTGCCAGTGTTTTCAAGTTCAGACAACAAACCCAGACAGCTCAGTGGCAGGGAGGCAAGGGGCACAAAGATGCAGCTCCTATAGTTATATTTCTGACGGTAGTTCATGCATACTGTAGAAACTTTAGGGAAAAAAGAAAAGATAAAGAGGAAAACCAAAACCACTCATAATTTTATACCCAGCAGTAAGTACTGTTAGCATTTTGGTATATGTAACTTTTTCGGTCTTTTTTTTTTCTCTGTGCATCCTTTATTGACTTTTTGTTTAATAAAAGTGGGGTTTTATACACATTAGTATCTTTTTTTCACTTGTCATAACCTGGTAATTCCCAAAGGCATCAAATGCTCATCGAAAGCATTATTTACAATTTTTGCATTGTCAGGAAGTTTTGTATTTTATTCTAAAAGAATAAATGCTCTTGCCTGGAGCATCAAGGAGCCCTGATGGTGCAGTTGTTAATTGCTCAGCTGCTAACTGAAATGTCAGCGGATCAAAACCACAAGCTGCTCCACAGGAGAAAGATGTGGCAGTCTGCTTCTGTAAACATTAAAAAAAAAAAAAAAAAAAACCAAACCTACGGCCGTCGAGTTGATTTCGACTCATAGAGACCCTATAGGACAGAGTAGAACTGCCCCATAGAGTTTTCAAGAAGCACCTAGCAGATCTGAACTGCCAACCCTTTGGTTAGCAACCGTAGGACTTAACCACTACGCCACCAGGGTTTCCCTGTAGACATTACAGCCTTGGAAACCGTATGGGGTAGTTCTACTCTGTCCTCTATGGTCACTACAAGTTAGAATTGACTCAATGGCAGTGGGTTTGGGCCTGGAGCAACAGAAAAAGGAGAGTCAGGAATAGGAAGAGGATATGGGTTGTGTGGCTAATTGCCTCAGTGAACAACTGCCTCCATTGCCATGAGACCGGAAGAGCTGGATGATGGCCTGCTACCATTACTGAACATTTCGATGAAAGATTCTGTAGAAGAACCCCAATCAGAAGGGATAGGATGCAGACCAGAATTTCAAATTCTCATGGAATTCAGACTTTCCGGAGCCATGGAGGCTGCCTGAGCCCCTGAAACTATTGCCCTGAGATAATCTTTAAACCTTAAACCAAAAATATCCCCTGAGGTCTTCTTTAGACCAAACAATAGTTTAGTTTACCTAGTAAAGAATGTCTGCCTTGAGCATTGTGCTCCTTTAAGATCTATGTGGGATTAAATTGACAAGAGCAATTGAAAGATTAGATAGGAAATTCAGGGGGCAGTGAGTTTATGTTAATAGGGGAGGAATAACTTGGAAAGAGGATGAGAACGGTTGCACAACTCAAAGAAAGTAATCAGTGTCACTGAATTGTACATACCCAAAACATACAGAAACTGTTAAATTGGTGCACGTTCTGCTGTGTATATTCTCAACAACAAAAATAAAATAAATTATATACAAAAAGGGGATACATGCTCCCCGTAGAGATTTGTGAGCTTCCGAGCTCACAGAGCCTTTCAACAGCGTCTCCAAGTTTGTGGTGCTGTAGGAGCTTGTGTGTTGCTGTGACACTGGAAGCTAGGCCACCAGTATTTCAAATACCAGCAGGATCACCCATGGTGGACAGGTTTCAGTGGAGCCTCCAAACAAAGACAGGCTAGGAAGAAAGGCCTGGTGATTTATTTCCAGAAATTAGCCAATGAAAACTCTATGAATCGCAACAGAATACTGTTGGATATAGTGCTGGAAGATGAGGCCCCTGGGCTGGAAGACACTCAAAACACACAGTAGCCATAGCAATGGACTCAAGAATACCAACAATCATGAAGATGGTGCAGAACCGAGCAACGTTTCCATCTGTTGTACACGGGGTCACCATGAGTTGGAACTAACTCCTTGGCAACTCAACAATAAGCATTCACTGTGGAGAAAAAGAGAAATGACAGAAAAGTACAAAGAAAATCAAGATTCCCCCATAATGCTACCACCCAGAAACAACCACTGCTAATAATATCGTCTAACCTCCTTCTTCTACACATAGGCTGCTAATGTCTGGGGGTATATCCCTGAAGAAATGCATTTCTCTACTAGAAGTGGAAAGACCAACAAACAGGGACTTAGGCACAAGATGGATTTGTACACGTGGGCTTCACATAAGAAGGGTGGGGGTGGGCAGCCCTGGACTGGTGGTGTGGCTCCTGATGTCACCAAGCACCCTAGGCTCCACATAACTTCCTGCCCTGCCATCCTTAGCTGGTGGCCTTTGTTCTCATGGCTGAAGCTGGCTTTTGCGCCTCAGGTATTACTTCCTGTTCTGGGCAAGAGCAAGCACAAGAGAAGACTGGGGGTGCCACTGCCTCTGGTCCCCTTCTTAACTTCTGAGGCCACCCCTGGCTGCAAGAAAGGCTGGAGGCTGAGGAGCCCTCGTGGGTGCATTGCTCCTCATGCAGGTCAAGGGCTGTCAGTAAAAAAGAAGGGAGTTAAAACGACAACAGACACCACTACAGTGCGTGTCATCCCTGTGCGTCCAAAAACTGACAGCACTGAGCAAGGCGAGGCTGCTGCAGCAGGTGCTCATGCATTGTTGGTGGCGAGGCAGATGGGAGCGCCATGTCAGGAAACATCGGGCAGTGTCTTAGTGACTAACTTACAGGTTAAATGACAGTGCAACCCAGTGATCCCACTCCTAGACACCTGCCTTAGAGCAAGCATTATCAATGGGGATAATTTTCGCCCCATGCAGGTGAAAATTGGTTACTGATGGGGAGGTAAAAAAAATGCTTTGTAGCCCTCTAAAGGTCTCAGTACATAAACAGATACACAGTGTATCTGTGGTGTTAAATGTCATGGAAAATAAGTCTAAAAAGTCTTCTTTAAACCAAAAGCCAAACCTAGTGCCATAGAGATGATTCATAGCAAACCTATAGGACAGAGTAGAACTGCCCCATAGGATTTCTAAGGAGTGGCCCATGGATTCAAACTGCCGACCTTTAGGTTAGCAACTGACTTCTTAACCACTCCCCCACCAGGGCTTCCAAAAAAGGTCTTCTTAGGGAAGCAATAATTTGAGAAAGGTTGGAGAAACGAAAACTTAGGTTCATACAGAAACCTGTGAGTGCATGTTTATAGTAGTTTATCGTAATCACCCTGTCATGGATTGAATTGTGTCCCTCCAAAAATACCTGTCAACTTGGCTAGGTCATGATTCCTAGTATTGTATGATTGTCTACCATTTTGTCCTCTGATGTGATTTCCCTATGTGTTGTAAATCCTATCACTGTGATGTAACAAAATGGATTAAAAAAAATGGATTAGCAGCAGTTATATTGATGAGGTCTACAGGATTAGGTAGTGTCTTAACCCAATCTCTTTGAAATATAAAAGAGAGAAGTGAGCAGAGACATGGGGACCTCATACCACCAAGAAAGCAGCGCCTGGAGCAGGGTCCACTCTTTGGACCTGAGTTTCCTGTGCTGAGATGCTCCCAGACCAAAGGACAATTGATAACAAGGACCTTCCTCTAGAGTCAACAGAGAGAGAAAGCCTTCCCCTGGTGCCAGCGCCCTGAATTCGGACTTCTAGCCTACTAGACTATGAGAGAATAAATTTGCCCTTGTTAAAGCTATCCACTTGTGGTATTTCTGTCATAGCGGCACTAGGTGACTGAGACACACCCCAAACTGGAAGCAACATGAACATCCTTCAACAGGCGAATGGCTAAACAAACTGCTCCCTCCATGCCACGGGAGACCACCTGGCAGTGAGGAATGGGCTGCTGCAATACAACAGCGTGGAGGAATCTCAGAGGCAGTGAAAGGAGCCAGACACGAAACGCTGCCTAATGAATGATTCCATTTAATGGCATTCTGGCTAAGGTGAAACCCAAGAGACAGACAGCAGATCATAGGTTACCAGGGGCCAGGGTGGGGGCAGGGTGGGCTACAAGGGGAGAAAGAGGAGTTATTTGGGGTAATGGGATTATTCTATATCTTGATTCTTGTGTTGGTTTACATGACTGTGCCCATTGAAACTCATAGAACTACACCCCAAAAACGTAAATTTTATTGTATGTAAATTATACCCCAACAAACCAGACTGAAAAAAAGAAGGAGACTGAATATTGGCTTGGCAACTAGCAGAGTTTAGTCCTTCCCAAAAACAAAAATGAAGAATTAGGAGCAGAAGGAAGTAAGTTCCACTCTGAGTGGCGAGTCACCATCCGTTGTGGAGTGTGGTGAAGCTTTTCATTCTGCAATGGCAGACTCCTCAGATAAGAATCTCACATATATTTGTAATTACCCAAGCAACAAATGAACACACCACACTTTCAGCCATGCTTTCTAAAAAACATAGTAACAAGATCATGCTTCTTCCTGACATGATATGACTATCCCCAAAAACATAGAATTTGTCCCTCGATGAGGATACAAGTCCCTTTTTGACTTTGGGTGATGAATAAACTCCTATCGAATTCACACTTCCATTACATATACATATAGTGAGAAATAATGTTAGCTGCTATTGTTGTTGCTGTTAGGTGTTGAGTCACTTCCGACTCCTAGTAGCCCTATGTACAACAGAACGAGACACTGCCCAATCCTTTACCATCCTCGCAATTCTTGCTGTGTTTCAGCCCATTGTTGTAGCCGCTCCGTCAATCCATCTCTTTGAGAGTCTTCCTCTTTTTCACTGAACCTCTACCAAGCATGATGTCCTTCTTCAGGGGCTGGTCCCTCCTCATAACATGTCCAAAATATGTAAGACAAAGTCTCTCCATCCTCTCTTCTAAGGAGCATTCTGGCTGTACTTCTTTCAAGGCAGATTTGTTTATTCTGCGGCAGTCCGTGATTCATTCAATGTTCTTCACTAACACTATAATCCAAAGGCATCAGTTCTTCAGTCTTCCTTATTCATTCTCCAGCTTTCGCATACATATGAGGCAATCGAAAATACCATGGCTTGGGTCAGGCCCACCTGAGTCCTCAAAGTGACATTTTTGCTTTTTGACACTTTAAAGAGGTCTTTTGCAGCAGATTTTCCCACTGCAATATGTCATCTGATTTCTTGACTGCTGCTTCCATGGGTGTTGATTGTGGATCCAAGTAAAATGAAATCCTTGACAACTTCAATATTTTCATCTTACTGATGAAGGTCAAAGACTACAGCTTTCAGTGTGGATTATACCTCAATATAAAGAAAACAAAAATCCTCACACTGGACCAATAAGCAACATCATGATAAAGAGAAGATATTTAAAGTGTTAATAAAGCAAAGAAGCCACTTTGAGGACTAAAGTGTGTGTTTTCAATTGCCTCATACGCATGCGAAAGCTGGACAAGGACTAAGCAAGACAGAAGAAGAATTGATGCCTTTGAATTATGGTGTTGAATAAACCATGGACTGCCAGAAGAACAAACAAATTGCCTTGAAAGAAGTACAGCCAGAATGTTCCTTAGAAGCCAGGATGACGAGAATTTGTCTCACATACTTTGGACATGTTATCAGGAAGGACTAGTCCCTGAAAAAGGGCATCACGCTTGGTAGAGGTTTAGCTAAAAAGACGAAGGCCTTCAATGAGATGAATTGACCCAGTGACTGGAACGATGGGCTCAAGCATAGCAACGATTGTGAAGATGGTGAAGGACGGGGCAGTGTTTTGTTCGGTTGTACATGGGGTTGCTATAAGTCAGAACAGACTCGACAGCACCTAACAAGAACAATATAATTTTCTACAGATGATCATGCTGTCTGCAGGTAAAGACAGTTGAACTTCTTTTATTCCCTAATCCAAACGCCTTTTGTTTTTCTTGCCTTGTTGCACTGAGTAAAACCTCTAGTACAACACTGAATAGAAGTGATAATGGCTATCCTTGCTTTGTTCCTGATCTTAGGGGGCAACGGTCAGTCTTTTCCCATTAAGGATGATGTTCGCTGTAGGGTTTTCACGTCCATCAGATTGAGGAAGTTCCCTTTCATTCCTGGTTTGAGGAGAATATTTATAAGGAATGGATGCTAGATTTTGTGAAAGTCATTTTTCTGTATTTTTAGAAATCACATGGCTTTTCTTTTTTTTAATCTGTTAAATATAGTAAATTACATTGATTTTCAAATGTTAAACAAACCTTGCATTACTAGAATAAACTCCATTTGATCATGATAGGTTTATTCTTTTTAAAAATCTTTTTGGATTCAATTTGCTAAGATTTTGCTAAAATTTTTTGCATCGTTGTTCATGTCATATGTTGGTCTGCGATTTTCTCTTCCTATAATATCTCTGTGTGGTTTGGTATCAAAGTCATTCTGGTTTCACAGATGCATTGGATGTATTACCTCCTCTTTGATTTCCTAGGTTCATGTAGACTCGGCATTATTTCTTCCTTAAATGTGCAGTAGAGTTCACCAGTGAAGACATACGGCCCAGCTGCTTTCTTTGTGGGAAGGTCCTTAACTACAAATTAAATTTTATTAACAAATACAGGGCAATCGAGGTTATGGAAACCCTGGTGGTGTAGTGGTTAAGTGCTGTGGCTGCTAACCAAAAGGTTAGCAGTTCGAATCCACCAGGCGCTCCTTGGAAACTCTACGGGGCAGTTCTCCTCTGTCCTATAGGGTCACTATGAGTCGGAATTGACTCAACGGCAACAGTTGTTTTTTTTTTTTTTTTAAATAGAGGTTATCTATTTCTTCTTGGGTGAGCTTTGGTAAGTTGTGTCTTTTAAGAAAATTTGTCCTGTTCATCTATGCTGTTAAATTTATTGGCATAAAGGTGTTTATAATATTACCTTAATATCTATAGAATCTTTAGTGCTGTCACCTCTCTCATCCCTGATGGTGTTAGTTTGTATCTTCTCTCTTTCATTCTGGAGAGAGGTCTATCAACTTTATGATCTTCTCAGAGAACAAGCTTTTGATTTCATTGACACTTTTTTTGTGGTAAACATACAGATAACAACACATTTGTCATTTCAACGATCTTCCCACCTAGTGGTTTCACCGATTTTTCTCTATTGGTTTTCTGTTTTCCACTTCATTGATTCTTGCTCTGATATTAGTTACCACCTTTCTTCTGCTTACTTTGCTCTTCTTTTTCTAGTTACTTAAAGAAGATGAGGTCATTGATTTGAGACTTTTCTTATTTTGTAATATAGGTGTTTAGTGTTATGCATTTCCTCTAAGTAATTCTTTAGCTGCATTCTACAAATTTCGATATGTTGTATTTTCATTCTTATTCATTTCAACATACTTTCTAATTTCTCTTTTAATTTCTTCTTTGAACCCTGGGATATTTAGAACTACATATTTAGTTTCCAGATGTTTGGGGAGTCTTCGAATATTTTTAATGATTTGTAACGTAATTCTACTGTGGCCACTGAATATACTTTGTACGAATTAAATTTATTAAGACATATGTTACGGACTGAATTGCATCCCCCAAAAATACGTGTCGTAAATCCTAATCTCTAGACCTGTGGCTATAATCCCATTTGGGAATGGGTTGTCTTTGTTATGTTAATGAGACAGGACTAGTGTAGGTTGTATCTTAAATCAATTTCTTTTGAGATATAAAAGAGATTAAACAGGCAAGGAAAAGAAGCAGAGATGGGGAAGAGAGATGCCAAGGCACATGAAGACCGTTCAGGAGCAGAAGCTCAGAAAAGACAAGGACCTTCCTCCAGAGACGACAGAGAGAAGGTCTTCCCCTAAAGGTGGCACCCTGAATTTAGACTTCTGGCCTCCTAAACTGTGAGAAAATAAATTACTGTTTGTTAAAGCCATCCATTTGTGGTATTTCTGTTTTAGCAGTACTAGATAATAAACAAATCTGTCTTGGAAGAAGTATAGCCAGAATGCTCCTTAGAAGCAAGAATGGCTAGACTACATCTGATGTACTTTGGACATGTTGTCAGGAGGGACCAGTACCTGGAGAAGGACATCATGCTTGGTAGAGGGTCAGCAAAAAAGAGGAAGACCCTTGACAACATGCACTGACACAGTGGGTGCAACAATGGGCTCAAGTGTAATAATAATCATGAGGATGGCGCAGGACCAGGCAGTGTTTTGTTCTGTTGTTTATAGGGTCCCTATGAGTCAGAACCAACTCAACATTACCTGACAACAACGGATAACTAAGACAACATATTTTATGGCTTTATGTTTTATGTTTATGGCATAAACAAATTTTATAATTTATGTTGGTAACTGTTCCATTTGCACCTGAAAAAGACTGTATTCTGAGGTTGTTGGTTCTGTAAATGTCAGGTAAGTTAACTGGTTGATAGTGTTACTTGGGTCTTCTGATCCTTTCCAGTTTTCTCTCTACTTGTTCTATCAATTATTCAGAGGATATTGAAATATCCAGCTGTAACTATGAATTTGTCTATTCCTCATTGCAGCCTATCAGATTTTGTTATATGTATTTTGAAGCTCTCTAATTAGGAACATTCTAATTAGGAATATTACATCCTATTGATGAATTGACCTCTGTTTCATTACAAAATGACCTTATCTCTGGTAAAAGTCTTTGCTCTGAAATCTACTTTGTCTGATACTGATACTACCACTCCAACTTTCTTTTTTTTATTATTATTATAATAGCTGTTTAAAATATCACTAATTCTAAAATGTTGAAATTCTTTTTTTTTTTTAATTGTGCTTTAAGTGAAAGTTTACAAACAAAGTCAGTCTATCATACAAAAACTTATATACACCTTGCTATATACTCCTGGAAACCCTGGTGGCATAGTGGTTAAGAGTTACGACTGCTAACCAAAGGGTCGGCAGTTCGAATCCACCAGGCATTCCTTGGAAACTCTACTGGGCAGTTCCGCCCTCTCTTACAGGGTCGCTATGAGTCGGAATTGACTCGACGGCAATGTTTTTTTTTTTCTTTTTTTGTTACTCTCCCTCTAATGAGACAGCACACTCCTTCCCTCCACTCTCTATTTTTGTGTCCATTCAGCCAGCTTCTGACCCCCTCTGCCCTCTCATCTCCTCTCCAGACAGAAACTGCCCACGTAGTCTCATGTGTCTACTTGATCCAAGAAGCTCACTCTTCACCAGTATCATTTTCTATCCCATAGTCCGGTCCAATCCCTGTCTGAAGAGTTGGCTTTGGGAATGGTTCCTGTCTTGGGCTAACAGAAGGTCTGGGGACCATGACCTCTGGGGTTCTTCTAGTCTCAGTCAGACCATTAAGTCTGATCTTTTTACAAGAATTTGAGGTCTGCATCCCACTGCTCTCCTGCTCCCTCAGGGGTTCTCTGTTGTACTCCCTGTCAGGGCAGTCATTGGTTGTGGCCAGGCACCATCTAGTTCTTCTGATCTCAGGCTGATGTAATCTCTGGTTTATGTGGCCTTTTCTGTCTGTTGGGCTCAAAATTACCTTGTGTCTTTGGTGTTCTTCATTCTTGGCTGCTTGCTAGCATTTAAGACCCAGACGCCACTCTCCAAAGTGGGATGCAGAATATTTTCTTAATAGGTTTTATTATGCCAGTTGATTTAAATGTCCCCTGAAACCATGCTATACTGGCCTTCGAAGCATTCAGTTTATTCAGGAGACTTCTTTGCTTTTGATTTAGTCCAGTTGTGCTAACCTCTCCTGTATTGTGTGTTGTCTTTCCCTTCATCCAGCTTTTCTTTTGATAGCGTTTGCAATGTATGTCTTTTTCTGTTCTTTTACTTTTAACCTATTTGTCTCTTTAAAGTGAGTTTCTTGTAGGCATTCGAGGGTCTTGCTTTTTTTTGTCCTTTCTGGTAATCTCTGCATTTTCTTAAGAGACCATTTATATTTAATGTCATTGTTGGATTTTGTTGGATTTAAATATACCATCTTGCTGTTTGTTTTCTACTTTTCCTATATATTCTTTGTTCTGTTTTTCTGCTTTTAGATGAATTATGATTCTGTCTACCTACTTTGTTTTGGCTTATTAGCTTTTATATTACTGTCAGGCATGGACCAGTAACTTGAAATTTTCCTCCAAAACTGGAGAGTGCTGAGAGACCAAAGAAAGAGCCAGGCAAGTCCAGTGTCATGATGAAGGAGTCTTTTTTGTTTTAATTGTGCTTTAAGTGAAACTTTACAGCTTTAGTTTCTCATACAAAAATTTACACACGCATTGTTATGTGACCCTAGTTGCTCTCCCTACAACGTAACAACACATTCATCCTTTCTACCCCGGATTTCCTGTGTCCATTCAGCCAGCTCCTGTCCTTTTCTGCCTTCTCATCTTGCCTCCAGACAGGAGTTGCCCATCTAGTCTCATGTGTCTACTTGAGCTAAGAAGCCCACTCCTCGTGAGTATCATTTTGTATCTTATAGTGCAGTCTAATCTTTTGTCTGAAGAGCTGGCTTCGGCAATGGTTTTGGTTTTGGGCTAAAGACAGTCTGGGGGCCATAGCCTCTGCGGTCTCTCCAGTCTCAGTCAGACCATTAAGTCTTGTCTTTTTACTAGAATTTGAGCTCTGCGCCCCACATTTTTCCTGCTCCATCAGGGACTCTCTTTTCTGTTCCCTGTCAGGGCAGTCATTGGTGGTAGCTGGGCACCATCTAGTTCTTCTGGTCTCAAGCTGATGGAGTCTCTGGTTTATGTGACCCTGTTTGTTTCTTGGGCTAATATTTTCCTTGAGTCTTTGGTGTTCTTCATTCTCCTTTGCTCCAGGTAGGTTGGGACCAGTTGATACATCTTAGATGGCCGCTTGCTAGCTTTTAAGACCCCAGACGCCACTCACCAAAGTGGGATGCAGAACATTTTCTTAATAAACCTTGTTATGCCAATCGACCTAGATGTCCCCTGAAACCATGGTCCCCAGGCCCCCACCCCTGCTACTCTGTCTCTCAAAATGTTTGGTTGTATTCAGGAAACTTCTTAGCTTTTGAGTTAGTTCAGTTCCACTGACTTCCCCTGTATTGTAGGTTGTCCTTCCCTTCACCTAAGATAATTCTTGTCTACTATCTAGTTAGTGAATACCCTCTGTCCCTCCCTCCTTTCCCTCATAACCATCAAAGAATGTTTTCTTCTGTGTTTAAATCTTTTGGTGAGTTCTTATAATATGAAGGAGTCTTTATTAGGGAGAATTTCATACCAAGGCAGCAGTCCCTGGCAGCAGGAAGACCAAAGCAGAACTCTGTACCCGGCAGCAGGGATGTGGAGGTTTTATAGTCATCAAGGACAAAAGTGGCTCTCAGCCAGAGAGTTACATAAGACTACCTCAGCGAGGTCACACAACAGAGGTTTGGAAAATAGCAGTGAACTATCAGAAAGCATGAGGGCATCCGTGTTTGGCCTTACAAAGGCTGTTTTTCCCTTCAGTCCACCCGCTGAGGCCAGCTCCTACAATCTGATGTATTCCCCCTCTTCTGCAAAGTCCCTGAGGGTCCCGATAGGAGACGTCACTGTAGGGACAGACAGCGTTGCTATAGCTGGAGGCACAGACAAACACAGCAGACAATTTCTACACTCAGGAAAAGACCAAGACTCATTGAAACATCATGGCAACTACAGGACTGCCCAATTGATTCCAGTCAGGGGCTCCATGCTCCAAGGCATGCCTTCGGTGCTTGAGAAGGAGAATTGTGCATAGACCCAGCAGCTGGTTTTGTTGTGGACTACAGCAAAGCTGTGAGCCCGCTCTTGAAAGAGACTGACAGCCCTAAAGGGAAGCAGACTAGGCCATACTTGGGAAGGCAGGTAAATCTTCCGCTTCTATCAGAATCACACCACTACTGGCTTCCCCTCGGGTGATGCGAACAGCGGCTGCTTTAGGCATTTTCCCTGGTGAGTTCACCATACATGCTACCCCTGGGAGGTCACCTGAGGGGTTGGGAGTAAAGTTACCGGTTTTGCTGTATGCCAGAAAAGGAGACCCACTTCCACCCCTCATGGTATAGCCGTCGTTCCTTTCCAAGTGAAGCATGACTATCGAGGCCCTTGGTGCAGTAGGATGGTGGGCTCCCACTTCAGGTTGATCAGTTCTTCCAGAGGGACAAAGTAACCAATCTACCCGCTGGAGTGGCCCAAGACAGAGGGCAATAGATAGCTCCACTTCCCAGCACCAGGTCCTGAGGTGTCTGGAGAACCATGCTCTTTTGTTCCAGCAACAACCTTGGCGGATATGTTTCTGGAGCTTGTGACATCACTTGGATCATTGCTGGAGGGTCACCCAGTCCTAATCTGCACACGGGGCTAATGCCCCAGTGGGAGCTCAATTTATCAACCTCAAAGCCTCAGGTAGCACCTTGACCCACCCTACCAGGGAAGCTTTGCCTGTAAGAGTTCATATTTGTTGTTGAAGGACACGGCTCTTCCTTTCCACCAGGCCCGTGGTCTGGGGTTTTCAGGGCAAGCGGTAATGCCATTGTACCTCGTTCTCAGCTGCCCATTCGCACACACTGTGACCTGTAAAGTGTGTCCTCTGGTCACCATCTCTGATACTCCTTTGGGGTATCCCATACCTAACACTCAATTTATGTACCCCATTATTGTAGCAGCCTGGTTTGCTTGTTTACGTGGGAACAGCTGTGTCAAGTGGGTGACAGTGTCCACACAAACGAGAGCACACTTTGATCCTTCACTGGGGGGTAATGGCCCTATATAACCTACCTGCCAGTCCCACTGGCTGTTTTCCCATATGTATCTGCCCAGGATTGTGTGGCAGACGCCTAGGGCATTGGTGTGAGCACACGAGGCAATTTTGTACAGCAGCCAGCAGATCACTATACTTTACTGCTATGCCTGCTTCTTTGGCTATTTTCTAACCAACACGGGCACCTTAGGGTCTGCTTTTCTGGTGAATCCAATGGGCAGCTTCCCCCTCGGGATGCACCATTCTAACTTGTGCTATAGCTTCTGCTTCTTGGTTTCCAGGTGGCAGGGAAAGGGATGAGTGAACTGCTACATGAAAAACAGGTCAGCACCTAGGGTTTAGAGGCAATCCCAGATGTCCTGTCACAAGGCTTTCCCTGACAGGATTGTACCCATTACTCTTTGTGCTATTGGCCTATCCACTTTGTGAGCCCACAGGCTACTGCCCACCTGTCTGTACACAGGGTTAAGGGCCAGGGTTCGTAGGCGATGACCATCCACGTGGCCCTCAATTCAGCCCGTTGACTGCTTTGCCCTGAGCCAGTTTCAAACCAAATGCTATCAGTGGAGGCTTGCACAGCCACCACTGTCCACCATGGTGGTGCACCTTGGCTACAGCCGTCTGTGTACCAGGCGTCTGCTGGTAGTGGGTCTTCCCCTCTCTTGGAGGAGAGGGAAGGCAGCTCCGGCGGTGCGCTAGCCTGTTCTGGGGGGTCATTTGATATGTCACTGGACCAAGTACGGCCTGTGACTCTTGGAACAACGGACTGGCAGAGAGGGCACTGTGCTGTTGCAGATATGCATGCCATTTGGTCAGCATTCTGGGCAACAGCTGACGATAGCTTGGAAAATAGCCTGTTGACTCACCTATTTACAGGCAGAGCTGTGGGAAGGGTGACAGCTCCCACCCCTGTTTATGATGGCTTTACCTAGTGGAGAGAATTGTAGGCTGCTAAAAGTTGTTTGTCCATGGGACTGTACTGGTTTTCTCCACAGTTGGGATCAAAACTCTAGGGGGACTTTAGTTCCATCCTGGTCTCACCACAAGGCCTACCCAAAGCTGTTCTTGGTGCTGCTCACTTCTAACCAGAAGGGTAACCCTTCCTGTACTGTGCCCAGGGCTCTCATTTGTGCAACCAACACCTTTGCTTTCTCAAAAGCTTGCTCCCAAGAGGCACTTTTTTTTTAACCGGTTGATAGAGTGATCTCAAATACTGGGCCAAATGGGGAATAAACACTCTCCAATACCCCAAAAGACCCACGAAGGCCTGCACTTTCTTTGGGGTCCTAGGGGTGGGGTAAGTTTGTATCTTATCAGCTACAGCTTCAGGCAACACATGGGTCTTGCCCTTACTAACATTCCCGGTCCCTGCACCCTGTGGGGATTCACGGCTCATCCTTTCCACTGTAGGTGGATGATTAGGGTGTCTAGACATTCCTGTAACAGAGAAACACCTTCAGCAGTTAACACGATGTCATCAGTTTAATGAAACCAACGGACAGCAGCGGGGAAGGGGAAAACAGTCAGATCTGTAACAACCATACCATGGCAAATAGTGGGACCATGTACAAATTCTGGAAACCCTGGTGGCATAGTGGTTAAGTGCTATGGTTACTAACCAAAAGGTCAGCAGTTTGAATTCACCAGGCTCTCCTTGGAAACTCTATGGGGCCATTCTACTCTGTCTATATAGGGTCGCTATGAGTTGGAATCGACTCGATGGCAACTGGTTTGTTTTTGGTTTTTGTTTTGTACAAATTTTGGGGGGAGCACTTAGAATGTCCATTGTTGTTCCTCCCAAGTAAAGGCAAACTAGTCCTTGGCAGACCGGGCTAGCAGGATGCTAAAGAATGCATTGGTGTACTCAGATGGACTTTCCACGGTATCCATCAGTTGCCAAGGAGGGTCCCTGAAACCACTTAGGGTTTCCAAAGATAAAGGTGCACTCAGCCCCTGGTATCAACCAGAGCTAGCATCCACTGCTTGTTTGTTCTTGACCAATGTATTGTGACCTCTACATGGGGCCTCCACTCCCCCTGCAGAGCCCTCACCTGCAAGTGACCTGGGCCCCACTCCTAGACCCTAGGGGTGGGTGGGGTTCACCCGGCAGCAAAGGGTACTTCCTCACACAAGGCAGTGGGACCTAGAGGGCAATACTTTTGCTCTAGCTTCAGATTCTTCCAAAGGCTAACCAAAATCAAATTTGGTTGCTTATCTGTCTTGTGTACTGCCATTCCAGCAGCTACTAAGTCCACCCACATCTGCCTTTGGGTCACTTTGAGTGGCCCTTGAACAGTCATTCACGGGTTTTTCAGTCTTTCTTTTCTCTTTTCCCATAGCTCGCACCCCCTTCTCTCTATCCTTTTAGGCTTCACTGAAATCAACTGCAGCTTGTCCCACCTGATACACTGTCTGGCCCACTAAGGGACTAACAATAGTCACCAGCTGCCATACCAGGGGGAAGGAGCCACCTGCAGGATACTTGCTTTCATTTCTGCAGTAAAAAGCTCATTGTCTGTCCCCTGGAAGTGCCTGGCATAAATGGCATAGTACATACCTAACTCCTGAATTAACTGCTGTAACTTCTCTACAGAGGACCATTTTCTGACCACACTGGAAAGATCCCCCTCATTTGGCCACACTCTTTTGCAACATGAGATGATCCAATCTGTGAGGGCATGGATGCCCTTTGTTTTCTGAGCTATGAATAAACGCTGCCAGAGGGCGGGGTGGGTGGTTATACCGCTCATTTTCTCAGCCTTGGCTCCATTTAAAGAGATACCGTCTCCCTGATTTTCCACACAAAATTAGCTCAGTAGGGGTGTACTCTCCTGCATTATCATCGAACTGGCTGGCAGGATTTCATGTCTGGGGTCATTAGGTTCCCAGGTAACTTTCATCTTATGAGTAATGAGCTGTGGGGTGGGGGAGGCTCTGCACTGTCAGACCCCTCCACTATCACTTCCACATCCAATTCACTACTCCATCCACTCTCCCATGGATTCCACATTTTTGCATCCCAGTTGCTTCTCATCAACACTACCCTAATCCTTGCCTCTGGCACTTTCCTTCCCCCCAGCTTCAAAAACCTGAAGGCGAGCAGCTCTAATTGCTCATCCTGCTTTTGGACACAGCTATTAATACACCAGGCATTGTCACACAAGACTGGTGAACATCTCTTTCCAACTGCAGCCCCTCCTCCAGGACTCTTATGTACACTCCAGCAGCTAGCTGGGCCTCAATGGCCAGCCACACAGCCCAGAGTAGTAGCCATCCCATGGCTGCTACAGCTCTCCTAGCTTCCATTCCACACGTATGAAGGTGAGCATCTTCCCACATTCGTGATATGCTGCTTGGCATTTTCAAGGTACCCCTGTACTCACGCACTGGGCTGCATGCATCAAGCCTACAGGCCAGACCTCCCCATGTGCAGGTTGCTGGCCAACCTGGGACTCCCCTGTGGATGCCTCATGTCCACTCACCATTTCCTTAGTCTCCTGTCTGGCTTAACAATTGTCCAGTCATGGCCCAGTAAGTTGAAATTTGCCTCCAAAACTGGAGGGTGTCGAGAGACCAAAGAAAGAGTTGGGCAACTCCAATGTGTCGATGAAGGAGTCTTTGTTTAGGGAGATTTATACACCGAGGCAGTGCTCTCCAATGACAAGAGAACCAAAGCTGATCTCCACACCCAGCAGCCGGCGGGGGCGGGGAGGTGGGGGACAGGGGTTTTATAGTGGTCAAGGTCAAAGGTGGCTCCAAGCCAGAGCTACATAAGACTGCCTCAGCAAGGTCGGACAAAAGAGGCTTGGAAAACAGCAGTGAACTAACAGAAACATCAGTGAACAAATGGAAAACATTGAGGGCAGCTATGTTTGGCCTCTCAAAGTCCATTTTCCCCTTCAACTACTCTTTGTTGTGTTGTTTTAGTGGTTGGTTTAGGGCTTATACTGCACAACATTAACTTATTCCAGTCTGTATTCAAGTGATACTATACTACTTCATGTATAGCATGAGAATCTTAAAATAGCATACTTCCATTTCTCCTCTCTTGGGCTTTTTGTTATTTTTTAAATAATATCTTATTGAGTTTTCACTGAAGTTTACACAGAAGTTTAGGTTCCCTTTCAACAATTTCTGCACAAGTTGTTCAGTGACATTGGTTACATTCTTCACAATGCATGAACATTCTCATTATTTCCATTCTGGTATTTCTGTTTCCATGAATCTAGTTTCCCTGCCCCCTGACATTCTCAAAGTAATTGTTGACTGTTTAGTCTCATATAGGTGTTTTTTTTTTAAGGAGCACAGTATTTACAGGTAATATTTATCATTTTTTAAGTCAATTGGTTATCTAGCTACAAGGTGACCTCAGGGTTAGTTTTGGTTCAAGGTTTAAAGAGCATCACAGGGCAACAGTTTCTGGGAGTCCTCTAGTCTCAACCAGTCCAGTAGGTCTGGTTTTTGTTTGTTTGTTTTTTCTACCATTCTATCAGGGTCCATCTATTGTGGCCCTGTTAGAATAGTCAATATTGGCAGCCAGATACCATCTAGTTCTTCTGATCTCAGGTAGATGAGGCCGTGGTTTGTGCAGACTGTGTCCTATAGAGTCTTGTTATTTTTGTCATACATTGTACTGCTATTTATATTACAAATTGTACAATACATTATTATTTTAACTTCACAGAATCTTTCATATTTACCAACGTGATTACCATTTCCTTTGCTCCTCAATCCTTTGTGTAAATCCAGATTTCCACCTAGTATCATTTTCCTTCTGTCTGAAAGACTTTGTTAACATTTCTTGTAATGCAGGCCTGCTGGTGATGAACTGCTTTAGCTTTTGTATATTTGACAAAATCTACTTTGCTTTTGTTTTAAAAAATATTTTTGCTGGGTATAGAATTCTAAGTTGACAGCTTTCTTTCAGCACTTTATAGAGGTTGTTCCACTGTCTTCTGACTTGTGTTGTTCCTCATAAGATGCCTGCTGTCCTTCTTACCATTATGTTCCTCTGTACATAGAGCCTTTTTTCTCTGACTGCTTTTAAGATTTATCTTTATCACTGATTTTATGCAATTTGATAGTAATGACCTTTGGTATCATTTTCTTCATGTTCCTTGCACTTGAGGTTTGTTAACCTTCTTGGGTCTGTGGGTTTGTAATTTTTACCAAGATTGTAAAATATTTTCATTATTCCTTCTTAAAAATATTACCACCACCACCACCACCTGTGGGGAACTCCTAATCACACTGCTTGAAGTTTTCCCACACCTTCTGATTCCCTGTTCATTCTATTTCAGTCTTTCTTCTCCTGTGTTTCATCTTGGATAACTTCTATTGCTATGTCCCTGACACTTTTAAGTCCATGCCTTCCTCATTGGCTTTTAAAAACCTGATGTTTTGCCAACATATTATGTATTATTTTAATGTATACATATTTTAACTTCACATGGTTGACATTTTATAACCCATTGCTGAATCATTGTGATATACCGGCCTGGTTGTAGTACTACTGGAAACATACGTGACTTATCGATATTTTATTCTAATTTACAATAGGTTTATCTCCTAAAAGATGAAGGATCAGCCTGGAGGTACTGTGTTTCCTTTTCCTGTCATTTGGCTAATTCATCTTCTTTGTGTGCTCTGTTGATCCTCTTTTCAGATCTTGGTGCATCAGGCCCTGGGTGCTGATCATCTGCTAGACTTCTTACTGGTTCTTCTCTTTCACCATCAGTACTCTTACGATGCATTACCTTTGTTTTTTTGGTCATGTTGCTACAGTTCCCACTGTGAGAAGGTAGTATCTGTATTTACACTTTATAGAGATTCTGAAGTTTTTATAGACATACACTTAAAAGAATAAACTAACACAAAATTAAATATGCCATTATATTTACTATTACTTTATATTACAACTACTTTATAATGATTTGTCTCTCCTATAAATAAGTATGGACACCTGGTCTTTCATATGCACCAGTCCAGTCCCAGTTGCCATTAAATCAGCTCTGACTCATGGTGACCCCATATATGTCAGAGTATAACTGTGCTCCATAGGGTTTTCAATGGCTGGTTTTTCAGAAGTAGATCACTAGGCCTTTCTTCCACGGTGCTTCTGGGTGAACCTGAGTCTCTAACCCTTAGTTTAGCAGCTGAGCACATTAACCATTTGCACCATCTAGAGACTCCTTCACAGGCACAGCTTGCTCCAATTAACCATAATTATTTCCTTTCTGATGAATAAATTGCTGTACTTCTGGCCAGTGGGACTTCTTTGTCCCTTCAGCACCCCCTCAGCATCCTTGAAAGCCACTTTGCTTTCAGCCAAACAGGATGTTCCAGGTTCATGCTGGTTTTTCCTCCTCCAAGGCATGGAATCAGGCACCTTCCCAGAGTACTGGTTCCTTTTAGGAGTGTGCATGGGAGTCAGTGGTGAGCAAAACCATGCTGCACTGTTAGAAGCCAGAGAAGTGAAGAAGATGTGTCATTGCAGTGCCAGGAGTTCACTTTTTCCAAGTTAACAGATTCTGCTGCTGAAAATGACTTTTCCTGACTAACTAACTTCCTGAAACTAACTTTGCCTAATGAATATGGGGTTACTTTCTGGGGTGTAAATCTCATTTAGCCAAAAAAAAAAAAAAAAACAAAAAAACAAAGCCAGTGCCGTAGAGTCGATTCCGACTCATAGCGACACGAAAATGCTCTAAAATTGATTGTGGTGATAGTTGCACAACTCTGTGAATACACTACCAACTACTGAATTGTACAGTTTAAACGGGTAAGTTGTATGATATGTGAATTACTGTTTTAAAAAATGTTTTAACTCATTCACCAGTATTTTGAGTGCATTTAGTTATATATGCCAGACACTGTTCTAGGTGCTGGGGGTACAGGGGTGAGCCAACAATTACACGATATATATTTTTTATTTGAATTTTTTACCTTATGTATAACCTACCTTGTTACAAACACGGAAGGGTAGCTGTTTTATTTGCATATTATTAAGGTCCATATGGAATTGAGGGAAAAGCCTGTCTCCAGAAGCTCTGGTAAGTGGGACGTTATTATTATTGCAGTACTTTTTTTTTTGGGAACTCTAGGGGCTGGAAACGTCCATTTATAAAATGCCACCAGAAAAGGTGCCGGAGAGGCCCGAGAGAGACTTAAATACACAACTCCTGGCAACTTGCCTGTGTGCATCCCGGGTCTCCTCAGCGAGGGCGACGCCGCGGTGTGGATCCCGGGTCCCCTCCGCGCGGGTGACACGGGCAACACGGGCGACACCGCCGTGTGCATCCTCCGGGGTCTCCTCAGGTCGCCGCGTGTGCATCCGGGGTCTCCTCAGCACGTCGCCGTGTGTATCCTGGGTCTCCTCCGTGCAGGCGACACCGCCGTGTGCATCCCGAGTCTCCTCAGCGCGCCGCCGTGGGCATCCCGGGTCTCTTCAGCGCGGGCGACGCCGCCGTGGGCATCCCGGGTCTCCTCAGCGCGGGGCTGGTCTCCTCGGTGCGGGCGACGGCCGCTGGTCTCCGACGCGGGTGCACCTCACATGGCAAAGCCCCGACGTCGTGCACAAGCCTGCCCTTCCCGGCGGTGGGGACCCGGGGCGTCTCGGGGCGTGGCCGGGGTCCTAGGCCCCTCCGCGAAGGGCCGTCTCGCGCAGTCACCCCGCCTCCTCCCCACCTCGCGCAGCCCGCGCGTCGCGGGGGGAAAGGGCGGGCGGTTGGGCCGGGGCGGGACCGGCGGGGTAACGGGGCGTGGCCAGAAAGGGGGTGGGGTTACCGTTGGGGGCGGGGCCGGCGCGCGGGCCGCGCAGGCGCGCCGGGGGCGCAGCGGTTTCCCTCCCCCAACAGGCGGGTGGCCGCGGCGTCCTGAGGCGGCCGCGCTGCGCTCCTCCGCGTCCCCGCCGCCGCCGCCGCCGCCGCCGCCGCCGCCGCCGCCGCCGCCGCCGCCGCCGCCGCCGCCGCCGCCGCCGCCGCCGCCTCGGAGGCCCGCGCGCCCGCCGTTTTCAGCGCGAGCCTGGCAGCCGGCCCGCGGCGCCCTCGGCGGGCCTGGACGGCATGTCGGGCCCGGCGCCACGGGAGGCGTCGGCGGGCGCGGGGCCGGGGCCCGGGCCGGCGGGCGAGGGCGGGGACGCGGCGCTGGAGCCGGCGCTGAGCTTCACCACCACCGACCTGAGCCTGGTGGAGATGACGGAGATCGAGTACACGCAGCTGCAGCACATCCTCTACTCGCACATGGAGGCGCAGGCGGCCGACGGCGAGCTCGAGACGCGCCTCAACTCGGCCTTCTTCGCGGCCCCGGCGGGCGGCGCGGGCTTGGCGGCGGCGGCGGCGGGCGGCGCGGGCTTGGCGGCGGCGGCCGGGCCGCCCGTGTACCCGGTGCTGTGCCCGCCGGCGCTGGCGGCGGACGGCGGCTTCGCGGCCTCCAGCCCGTGCCTGGGCCACATCGACTTCCAGGAGCTGCGCATGATGCTGCTGAGCGAGGCCAGCCTGCCGGTGGCCGTGGCCGGCGCGGCCGAGAAGACGCCGGGCGGCGGCGCGGGCGAGGCGGCGGCCCGGCCCAAGGCGGCCGACGGCGCCACCAAGGAGAACGCGGCGGCGGCCGGCGAGGGCGCGCCCGAGGCCCGGGCCAAGTCGGCCGTGCGCGTCCGCCTGGAGGACCGCTTCAACAGCATGCCTTCCGAGCCGCCGCGCGGCCCCGAGCCCCCCGAGACGGGCGTCGCGCTCAACAAGTGCGTGCCCGGCCCCCCCACCCCGACCCCCACCCGGCCCCGCGGGAGGGGGCAGGCGCGGGCGGGGGGTTGGGGTGGGCTCCGGCGTCCCCGAGGGGGCCCCCGGACCAGCGCGCCCCGGTTCAGCCTGCACAACCCCCGCGTGTCCCCAGGCGCATCTGCGTGCTCGGCCTGGGCCTGTGCACGGCGGCAGAGGAAGAAGCCAGGAGTGTCCCCGGGCTCCCGGGGGTCTGCCGCCCGGACGTCAGAGGAGTCCGTCCGCCTCCCTCCCGGGCGCGGACCACCGGAGCCGGGCAGATGGCGCTCCGCGTGGACGCTCCAGGGAAGCTGCAACTTGGTGGCCAGATGGCCCTGCTTCTGTCCTGGAGGAGTGGCCCTCCCAGCTGCCCCATTTTGTCCGTCTTCGTCAGATTTTGGAGGATGGCAAAAAAATTTAAAAAATCGGATGTGTGATGGGCGCAGGAGGTGTAACTGAAAGATGACAGTGACACACGGCCCCGTTTTTCTCAGTGAAGAAGAAAAAAGTATGCCGCCTCTGCTGTGGTTGGTCGTTGTTCTGTAGAGATCTGTGTGACCACGGCTGTTTATTCTAACAGAGCTCCGCTCCTTTCTAGAAAATCGACCGTCACCCAGTAGAGTTTGATAGTCCCTGAGGTCTTTCAGGAAACCTACCTGCCACACAGTTCTTCATGAGTTTCTGGGTTTTCTTTTGTCTTGGCAGTTTGGTAACTCTTATTCGACATCCATCAGAATTAATGAATGTTCCCCTTCATCAGCAACAAAACAAGTGTACGACGTTAGTGAAAAATAAAACTGCGGCTGCGACCACTGCTTTGCAATTCACGTACCCACTGTTTACCACAAACGCTTGTTCTGCTACTGGAAATTCTAATCTTTCACAGACACAGGTAGGGAAAATGACTGGAGGAGCCTTGCTCTTTTATATTAAATTTTAACTGTCAGGTCCCAAGGATTTTATTCCTTTTGTTGAATTTAATAAGTTTTTGAAATTGAAAGTACTTACGTGGGTTGAGATCATTTAAAAATCCTGGGTGCACCTGAAGTTCTTCAAATTGCGTATCGATAGCTTTGATGTTGCTGTTGTTGAAGTGCATTTTTGTGTGCAGCGGAGAGGAGATTAAGGCATGTCTTGATAAAATTGCTGTTGCTTCATTTTTTCCAGAGTCCTGGTAACTCCTGTTCTATACTTGAAGCTGCCAAGCATCAGGATATTGGATTGCCCAGAGCATTTTCTTTCTGTTATCAGCAGGAAATTGAATCCACTAAACAGACTTTAGGCAGTAGAAACAAAGCTTTACCTGAGCAGGTTTGGATTAAAGTAGGAGGTAAGACATAGAGCAGAAGATAGCAAGCAGTCTTTCCTCATTTGCATTTAGTGTCATTTGGCCTTGCAGGGGCTGGACAGGGAGGCTTATAAACATATGAGCCTTTCGTCCAAGTGTGTTTACAGCTTAAGGATCCTTCTTCCGTGCCCCTTCCCCCAGTCATCTCACCTTGAACGTTTTTCTGAATGTCGAACGTCATAATTATACTTAGAATTGGGAACATTGAGTTTGGGGGCTAATTTTTCTTAATAAACAGTAAAGTAAATCAGTAAATAGAGAAATGATAGACTTACATAAATTTTCAGCTGTCTTCAACTTACACTCAAAATGCTGAATTGTTTTTTTTCTTCTTATTTTATGTTGCATGAGTGAGGCAGGAGTCTAAACCCTAAAAGCTTTAAACCAACTTTAGGATAGGTGAATAATCATGGAAGGACAATCTGCAGATGGGCACAGGAGCGAGTGGGGAACAAGAGGCCCGAGGCAATTCACAACGTTTTAGAAATAAACTACTGAAGGCAGCCTTTGCTAACTGTGAAAGTGAACTCAATCCTTTCCTCCTTGGAAAATAAGTATTTTTCAAAATATACAGCTAGATAACACAACTTACACTCAGTTTTTCAAGAGCTGATGAAGATAGGGTAGGAATGGACAGCGACCACTTTGTCCCATGTTAATCATTTAGCTTTTTCCTTGTTTATTATGGCATGTGGTGTAGTTATCTAGTGCTGCTATCACAGAAATACTACAGGTGGATGGCTTTAACAAACAGAAGTTTACTATCTCAGAGTTTAGGAGGCTAGAAGTCTGAATTCAGGGTGCCAGCTCCAGGGGAAGACTTTCTCTCTTTGTCACCTCAGGAGGAAGGTCCTTGTCTCTTCAGCTTCTGCTTCCTGGTTCCTTGGAGATCTCCACGTGGCTTGGCATCTGTCTTCCCCCCACCTCTGCTCTGTTGGATTATTTAATCTCTTTTATATCTCAAAAGAGATTGACCCAAGATACACCCTACACTCATCCTGCCTCATTAATATAACAAAGACACTATGGGATTATAGCCACAGGCATAGAGGTTAGGATTTACAGCCCATACGTTTGGGGGACATAATTCAATCCATAACAGCATGTTTTAGGCAAAAGCGTCAATACTTATATAATGGTAAATATTCAAATAGTCCCTGGACTGACTGCTCAACTTACGGGGTAAAAGATTACCAATACTTTTGAATTGTTCTCCACATCTCCCTTGGAAAGTCGTCACTGCTCTGACTGTTTTCACCTCAGAGAATTTGGCTCTGTGGCGTGTGGGGAGTGCACATCTCCACAGACGAGTTCGATGCCTGCTTTTCTGTGTTTGATGGAAACTTGACGTTTCTGTAGCAGAAATAAAAGCTCTGACGCTGTTACTCCTTTTGTGGGGAGAATCACCTCTAAGGTGAAGACATAATTCAGTCTTAAGCCACCTGGATTTTGTCCTCTCTTCTGAGCATTGCTGTTAGAATATCAGTTGTCACATTAGAATAGTCGTACAAAAATAAATTCCTTTTTGGACAAAATACATCTTTTTTTTTTCCCCATTCCGAATACCAGGAATATCGAACAACTTGGTTTCATTATGTGTGGGTATCTTAACACCTGTTGATTAAAAAATATAAACAGGAGGAATTTTGACAAGGCTGTAGCAATCAATTGTATAATACACAGGGGTATTTTAACTTAGTTATAAATTAATGTTCAATTTTGTAGCGTGAAATAGGGTTTCGTAACCCTTCATAATTCAGTAATGCAGCTTTTACTGGTTTCGTTCTCTGTGCTACTTGCCCAATAATGTTTGTATCTTGGGTTGAAAATGCTGGAAAAATAGATTCAGCATTAATGAAGATAAGTTAAGAAGAATAAAAAATTAAAATACCACTTTTTTCTTCTTTTGCAAAGAAGAAGCGCTATGTAAACAAGCAATAAATAAGAGGAATCGAAGTAGAATACGTCAGTTGGACACAAATGTAGAACGAAGAGCCCTTGGAGAAATTCAGAATGTGGGCGAAGGCTCCACAGCCGCACAGGGCGCTTGGCAGTCAGCGGAGTCCTCACAGTCCAACTTGGGGGAGCAGACCCAGAGCGGGCCCCAGGGAGGAAGGTCTCAGCGTAGGGAGAGGCATAACCGAATGGAAAGAGATAGAAGGTAATGGCGTGTGACTAATGTAGCCAGGTCGATTTGTATACAATTATGTTAGAAGTGCAAGTTTATTACAGATAAAACAATACCGAAGCTGGTTCTGTGTTGAAAGGGAGAAGGAGCAAGAGTAAACATGAACTTAGTCTTGCAGGTGGATCGGGGTCCCCAAGACCACCCCCATGTTCGATGATCCTCTAGGAGGACTCACGGGGCTCAGCATGGAGTCATGCTCATGGCCAAGGTTTGTCACAGCCACAGATACACAGCACAACCAGCAAAGGGAAAAGGCACGTGGCGTGGAGTCGGGGAGACCAGGCGCAAGCATCCAAGGACCCTCACCCAGCGGAGTCACTCAGGACACGCTTACCTCCCCCAGCAATGCGTTGTGACGACATGTGTGAAGTGTTGCCAACCAGAGACGCTTGTTAGAGGCTCAGTGCCCTACCCTGCATGGCACACACCCAAATTCCAGAAGCCCCAAAAGGAAAGCTGGCGTTCAGTATACTACATCGTTTGCACAGTTTAGGTGAACCAAAAACCAAACCAAACCCGTTGCCTTCTAGTCAATTCTGACTCACAGTGACACTATAGAACAGAGTAGAACTGCCCTATTCAGTTTCCAAGGAGTGGCTGGTGAATTTGAACTGCTGACCTTTTGGTTAGCAGCCAAGCTTTTAACCACTACGCCAGAAGTGAGCTATTTATCAGGGAATGGTGGTAGGAACCCTCCCGAAATGACGGCAGCCAAGGGCCAGCCTTGTAAGCAGACCTTTGAAAAGACAGCAGTCAGGCCTGCACATGAGATAACTTGGTTTTGCTTGGTTCTTTCGAAGAATGTTGGAAGAGGTTCAACTGTTACTTAAATTGTTTTATCTGTGATTTCATTCCTGCTGTTCCTCTATGTGAAATCAAAAGGTGGTTAATTTTTCTCTATTACTGTTCAGTTTGTATACAGTGTTTCCTTAATGTATTACTAATTAGTCGTTTATTGAGTACTTACTGTGTGCGGGTTTCTGTTCTATCCTCAGAAAATATAGCACTGAGTAAGACAGTCAACTTTCAAACTCTAATGTTGAGATAAGGCAATTAATTTTATTTTCAAAGGAACATATTAAAGCACGAGGTAGACAGATAAAAAGCCAAAACAAACAAACAAAAAAAGGTTGCTGTTGAGTCGATTCTGACCCATAGCGACTCTATAGGACAGAGTAGAACTGCCTGGTAGGTTTTCCGAGGAGCAGCTGGTGGATTCCAGCTGCCAACCTTTTGGTTAGCAGCCAAGCGCTTAACGACTGTGCCGCCAGGGCTCCAGATAGGTAGGTAGATGCCTTACATGTGTGTGTACAGACACACGCACACTAACTGAAGGACTTCTCTTTTTCCTGTTCTCACATTTAATACCTAATATGTGTTGACAGTGAATGTTTGCATTCTAACAGCCATTTCCTAGTTTAGCAACCTTAGGCAAATTCTTTAGCTCTCTCAGCCCAAGTTCCTCATCTATAAAATAGGGATAGAGTCTACCTTATAGGCTTGTGATTAGAATTAAATGAGATGATATAGAAGTGTTTAGCTCAGTGCCTGAAAGTTGGAAAGCATCTGGTAAATGCTAGCTGCCGTTGTTTTTACTTTACAAAGTCTCTAAATTCTAAATATAGAGTTGTGAAGATGAATAACAGGGCCATGTTGTATAATTTTTCTCACTGTCCATTTGACTGAATATATATCATACATATTATACTGAATATAATATGGAAAAGTTAAAAATAGTCTAATAATGAGACTTCGCTTGTGAGTTGTGGGTTTCAGGGTATCACAGACTAGTAGTCTGTCATGTTTTGAGTCGGGAGCCCTTGGAGAATCTGAAAGCTGTAAGTGAGTTCCGAGTCCAGTACTTGGCACCTGGAGGGCAAGTAATAACCTGTTGAATGGAAGAATGATCTGCCCAGAAGAAGCACATTCACAAAAGCTTCCAATTTCCGGGGTTTTGTGGACCCCTCCTGACCTGTAGACTGGAGCCCGCTCCTGGTCCCCGAGGAGTAAATCAGGACAAGGGTCCAGAGAGTGAGTGCGCCCAGGGCAGAGGACTGCGAGGACATTGGTCCACTCTAGAGCCTGAGGGCTGAGGTCGCCTCTTTGGGAAACCGAATTTACTCCTCCCCGGGTGGACTTAGGAGCCCTGGTGGCACAGTATTTAAGCGCTCGACTGCCAACCAAAAGGTCGGCAGTTGAAACCCCGCAACTGCGCCACAGGAGAAAGACCTGTCAATCTGCTTCCATAAATATTACACACTTGGAAACGCTGTGGGGCAGTTCTCTGTCCTATAGGGTTGCTATGAGTCAGAATCGACTTGTGGGCAGCGGGTTTGATTTTGGTTTGGGTGGGACTTCCTGTGCGGGGGTGACCGCCTCTGGGGCAGAGCACTCAGGGGCCGGGCTTTCTGCGCTCCATTCCTTCGGGTGCTACGATGAAACCTATCCTCTGACTTCTCCATTTTGCTTCAGCTTCTCTCTGTCGTTGTTTTGGATTTTGCCCGTAGGCGCCGAATCCGCATTTGCTGTGACGAGTTGAACCTCTTAGTTCCATTCTGTAACGCCGAGACGGACAAGGCGACAACTCTCCAGTGGACAACGGCGTTCCTGAAGTACATTCAAGAAAGACATGGAGATTCTCTCAAAAAGGTCAGCATTTACTTAACGCCAGGTCAATTCTCAGAGTTGTTAAATTTTAGCCTATTGATGTTCTTATTTACCCTTATTTCCCTAAGATATCTCAAACTGCCCTTTGTTTTCTGAAACCTAATATCAAATGCTAAGTCCAGTATAAACAAAGTTGCACCCATTAATGCTGTAACTTGTCATTTATTAAGTGATCATAATCACAGTCCAGATTTGTTTCTAAACAGTGGTATATAAATGACTGTAAACAATTAATTAGTTCACATAACAAGCACTCGCTGTATACAGTGTGTTGTACTGGGGCTTGAAGATTTCAGAGACATGTAAGACATAGTTTTTGTCCTCAGGAAAGTTTAGTTTTTGGAAGTGATGAAGGCAAGAAAGGATAGCACCAAAAAAAAAAGGGGGGGGGGCAGATAAATGTCAAAGAAATAGTCTGGACTTCAGATGCTTTAAGAAGGCAAAAGAGAGACACGTTTCCATGGCTGGGTGACCGGGACTTTGAAGCCCCGTGTGTCCCAGGTTGCTCAATGTGGCCACCGTCACCTTCGGCCTGTCCCTCAGGTTATGCTTCATGGTGGTTTCCAGCCAGCATCGTAGAGCTGGGTGCTAGGTCCAAACCGGAGAGTTGAGTTGGGCCCTTGGGGTTCAAATGAGAGAATGGTGGCATTCACTGGGACTGGCTTCTGCCTAGGGGGACTTTGGTTCCAGGTCCTGGTGGTCAGGATGAGTGGTTCCCCAGGACCCTGACTTACATACCAGTGTTTTCACAAAGGATGTACCTTGTCCAGGCTACACAGCTCCTGACTCCAGCAGGCATCTGACTAAGGGACTGAGCTACTTTGGCAGAATAAACACAGACCTTTTTTTTTTTTTCTTTTTTTAAAAAGGGCTTCTTGTGCCTCCAGCTCCTCCCACAGTGGACGTAGGCCCAGGCGTGTAGAATGTGGGGCTGCCCCTCTTGTGAGCCTTGTGATGAGAATGGCCGTGTCTGTTCCCCATTTCTGTGTTACATAATTTCATCTAGTTCCTTATTTTCACTAGACACATAATTGCACTCTTTAAAGTGCAATCCTCATTTTATGGCAAATTTACTCTAATTGGACCATTTATAGTAACTTGTGGCGCTCTGGTGGCGCAGTGGTTGAGAGCTATGGTGTGCTACGGCTGCTCCTTGGAAACCCTCTGGAGCAGTTCTGCTCTGTCCTACAAGGTCCCTGTGAGCCGGAGTCGACTCAGCGGCAGTGGGTGGTCATTTATGATGCAGTTACTCTTTAATACTATGTATTAGAAGTAGGCTATTGGTTTGTTTTAATAAAATGAAGCTTTTATATTTTAAAAAATGATTTAATGATTGGCTCTGTGTATCTATTAGTAGTAAATTACTATTAATGTAATTTATTAAAGTATAAAAAAGGTGTTTATCACTTGTAGATTAAAAGCTTTTGCTACCTGTGTCTGTGTATTCTCAAAGATTAAGTAGATTAAAAGCTAATTAATATCACACACCCACACATATATGTGTGTATATCATGCTTCCTGGATATTTCTGATATTTAATTGTGTTGAATTTGTAGATTGTTTCTGGCCCAGATTGTCAGACACGGGCTGAGGAGAATTAGAGCAGAAATAGCCTAAACGTGGCTGCACTTAGCTATTTCCTCAGCAACCTTCCCCCTCTTGTATGAATATTTTTGTTCTTTTTTTTTTAGTTTTATTTTTTTGTTGTTGATAATGTGCACAGCAAAACATACCCAAAGTTAACAGTAACTGGAAAGATTAGATAAGAATTTAGGGAGTAGTGAATTTATGTCAACGGAAGGGGGGTAACAACTCAGAAAAGGAAGGTGAGAATGGTTGCACAACTCGCAGAATGTAGTCAGTGTCACTGCCCCCTAAGCTCCTATCGTATCTTTCCAGTTTCTGTTGTCACTTTGATCCCACACAGATAGTTCTTAAAGGACCATAATGCTGAAGGCAGACATTTTAAACTAGTTAAGCTGAACTATTGTTTGGTTTTAAGAAGAGTTCGGGGGATATTTTTGGTTTAAGGTTTAAAGATTATCTGTGGACAATAGTTTCAGGGATTCATCTAGCCCCCTTGGCTCCAGAAAGTCTGGAGTCCATGAGAATTTGAAATTCTGTTCTACATTTTCCCCCTTTTGATAAGAATTCTTCTATAGACTCTTTGATCAAAATGTTCAGTAATGGTAGCTGGGCACCATCTAGTTCTTCTGGTCTCATGACAAAGGAGACAGTTGTTCATGGAGGCAATTAGTCACACATTCCATTTCCTCCTCCTGTCCTGACTCTCCTTCTTCCTCTGTTGCTCCACATGAATAGAAACCAATTGTTGTGCCTCAGATGGCTGCTTGCAAGCTTTTAAGATCCCAGGAACTATGAAACGAACTAGGAAGTAGAACAGAAGCACTAAACACATTATTAGGCCAATTAATTGGAATGCCCCATGAAACCATGACTGAAAACCTCCAAACCAAGGAATCAAATCCCATGAGGTGTTTGGTTGTACATACTCAGCCTCAGCAGCTTTTTTTTTTCTTTTTTTGTCATTGTTGTAGATTTATCTATTACTCAACTTTTGCCAGTTCAGCTTTTTACAGGTGTTCAACTTATTGACAGTGTTTTGTTCTTAAAGATGCAGTACATGAGAGTTTTTGGTGATTGTCCTCAACTTTTTCAGTACTCATTGCATTCAGCAAATCTTTCCTGCTGTAGCCAGGCCTGCTGCAGATGCTGGGGGTACTTAGAATGGGACAGACAGAGTCCCTGCTCACCTGGAGACAGGCAGTGAACAAGTGGACAAGTGCCATCAGACACTATCAGTCCTGTCATGAGCTGGGAAAGGTTGTGCTGACAGCATGAGTCTGCCCAGGGGCATTCTTTAGACTGAGGGTCAAGGAAGGCCTCTGAACCCAGACCCACACGAGGAGGAAGAGGAGGAGGAAGAGGAGGACGAGCCAGCCTGGTGGGGGGGAGCAGCAGTTCCAGAGTCTTCAGGGGCGCACTGCTGTGGTGAGGGGGACATGGGGGCCAGCAGTGCTGGAGTTGATCAAGAGCAGTGACATGAGGTGTGGTGGGAAAGGTGGGCAGGCGCAGAGTGTGACACCTACACGTGGTTCTCCTGGAGGAGTGGCCCTGGGGGTCAGAAGCAGGGGGTGACATTTACAAAGCTCTCTCCCACTGAGTGTGGAGGGACAATTCTAGGAGAGAGGGGCTGGAGGCAGGATGCTGCAGTGGCTCTGGCAAGAGGCAGCTTGGCAAGGTGGTAGCAGCAGAAACAAGACAGGGCTTTAGGACGTCTGCTGGTGCCAGGCATAGACGTGATGGAAAGAGGAGCGGGGCGGCTGGGCGTGAGCCGGGCAGCTGGTGCTGTCCGCTGAGAGGGGAGGACTGGGCAAAACAGGAAGGGGCTGCTTCTCTGGCTAAGCTTCCAGTGCCCGGGAGGTGGGAGTGCGGTGCTGAGAAGGCAGTGGTGCACACGTGACTTAGGAGCACAGGCTGGTCGGAGAGAAAAACTAGAGAGTCGTCAGCAAAGAGATGATTTGCTTAGAGTTATTTCTGTAATGAACATACAGTGCAGTAAATGCCTGTATATAGTCATCACCTAATCTCAGCAGGTAACATTTGCCGTATTTGCTTAACACACATACATACACACACATTTGCTGACAATTTCAAAGACAATAACTGACATCGTAAGCCTTTGCCTCTAAATATTTTTGCGTGTACCTCCAAAGAACAGGCATGTCTCAGTCTCATTATCCCCCTCACAAGTCGATAGTAATTCTCCTGCATGATCTCATACCCAGTCCATATTCAGATTTCCCCACAATGTTGCAAAACTGACTTCTAATGGTTTTGTTTTCCAAACCAGGACCTAGCCCTGGGTGCGACACTGCACTGGTCATGTTCCCTCAGTCTCTTTCCGCTACAGCACTCCGCACCCCACCCCACAGATGTTTTGTTCAAGTATACCATTTTAACCATTTCTGAGTGCACATTTCAGTGGCATTAGGTACATTCACAAGGCTGTGTAACCTGACTGCTGTCTATTTCCAGATCTCTTTCGTCACCCGAAGTAGAAACCCAGTGCCCTTTGAACAATAGCTTCCCATTCCCGGCTCCCCAGCCCCGGGTAACTGCTAATGGACCTTCTTTCTCTGTACGTTTGCCTAGTTTAGATGCTTCCTATAAGTGGGATCATGCAGTATTGTGACTATTACATTTAGGATGACGTCTTCCAGGTTCATCCACGTCGTAGCATGTATCAGAACTTCATCTCTCGTTATGGGTGGGTAATGTTCCATTGTGTGGATGGACCCAATTGTGTTTATCCTGTGGGTGGACACTTGGGTTGTGTCCTTTTAGCCCCTGTGAACAATGCCATGATGAACATGGGTGCACAAGTCTCTGAGTCCCTGCTTTCAAGTCTCTGGATATATACCTAGGAGTGGAATTGCTGGCTCATGTGATCATTCTATCTTTAATTTTTTGAGGACTGCCACGCTGTTTTCCCCAGTTATTTTTTATGACATTGACATTTTGAAGAGATGGGGTCAATTGTCTCCAGTATGGCCTGCGTTTTGGATTTAGATGACACACTTTATTTGTTTATGGTCATTTTTAATTTTGATATAATTTTTAATGTACAGAAAAATTGCAAGAATAGCACAAAGAGCTCCTGTAGACCCAGGTTACCCGGATTCGCTAGTTGTTCACATTTGGCCCCTTTGTCCTGTCATTCTCCATCTCCCGCACGCTTTCCCTCTTCTTCGCTGTGTCTATATACATATATATATATATTTTTTTTTTCCTCAACCACTTGAGAGTAAGTTGCAGACATCATGCCCTTTATACCTAAATACTTCGGTGTATGTTTCTTAAGGATAGGGATATTATCTTAGGTAACCAGAATACAATGATCAAAATCAGGAAACTTAAAGTCAATGTGATACTATTATCTAACTCAGTTGTCCCAGTAACATTCCCTACAGCTGTTTTTCCCCAGTCAGAATCCAATCCCCGCATCCCCGTTGCCTTGAGCATTTTGAGTTCATGACGTAAATCTCAGGAAGGCTTTCCAGGTGACCCCGCTCCACCTCCCTGGCTCTGTCCCTTCCTCCTCCACCCCCATCATCCCTGCTTGTCTGAGGTCAGGCTGGTGTGCTCTCCCAGCCCCTGTCTCCAGTTGTTGGTGTTTCTCTTGTGGACTTTGCTCTCCTTACCTGTTGTCTGCATTCCTCTCTCTTCTCTTCTTTGCATTCTCTCTCAGGTCCCTCCCAACAGGTTTGGCCACCACCTCACGAGGCTGTTGAGTCAGGGGCCCCAGGGTTCATCTCGGGCTGAACTCACTTGTCCTCTCAGTGGCACCTGACGCACCTGGTGCGTTCTTCACCTGACGTCCAGAACGCTGCCCCCTGGGGTCCCTAACCCCTCACTGGGTAGGCCTTCTTTTCTCCCCGTTCTCATCTGTGGCTCGGGGACTGAGTGGCCTAGCAAATTGGAGACTCACCAGTTGGTGGGTGGCTCCCTGACCCTGCCCGACGTGTGGCTCCCCCACCATCCTGTCCGTAGTGTGGCTCCCTGACCCTGCCCGACGTGTGGCTCCCCCACCATCCTGTCCGTAGTGGGGATCGGCTGCCTGGCTTGGTAGGCTGTGTGTGGGAGGAGACTACTCCCTGCATGGACTGGGGTCCCGCACTGCAGACAGGCCCCACCTGTGGCCTTGTGCCTGCCAGCTCTGCAGTTTGCGCTCTAGCTCCAGGTCAACTGGTCACGTGTTCCACCTTCTGAAACATTTCCATCTCCTCTTGTTCTAATGAGTTTATGTCTTTTGAGTCCTGTCGTCATTTTAGTGGGGTCTGAGGAGGAATCAGGGTCAAAACTCACATTTCTGCTTTTTAAGCTCTTCCATCTCTCTGATTTTGTCCCCGTTTTTTTCCTGAGCCTTGCGTCTCTGGTGGGGTGGTCCGCCCAGTCTGTGGATTTGTGTGTGGAGGGGTGAGTGGTAGTGTTTTTTCTGCCATATTTTGCTTTTATATTTATTACGTGAAAACTTTACCTTCAATTCTATTATTTCCTTCACTTTTTACGTTAGTTTTTTTTTTTTTTCCTGATGTCTTGAATGTTTATTTTCAATCTTATTTTCTAATAAATGCACTTAGGGCCTATTTCTGTCTAGTGCAGTTTTGAAAGCTTCCCACTGGTTAGGATACAGTGTTCTCGTGGTCACTAGATTCTCAGTGTCTTGGAATTTTTGTTTTGTTTGCTTCTTCAACACATGAGTCATCTGGAAGTAGGTCTTTTTGCGCCAGGTATTTAGGGCTCCCTGTCAGTCTTTTCAGAAACAGCTCTTTGTGTGTCTCTCTTTTTGCCACGTCATCAGTGAAAGGTGAGTGTATAAAAAAGTGATGTTTTAAAGTGTTGAGACTTCCATTGTGACCTGTTTTAAGGCCAATTTTTTAAAAGTTTTGTGTTTGCTTGGAAGGAATGTGTTCTTGTTTGGAGAATTCTGTATGTTTACGGGATTAAGCTGTCTGCCAGGCCGGTAGTTTGTGAGAGACCGTGTACATGGGACGTCTCCACAATGACTGGGCTTGCCAGGGCTCCTTGGGGTGTTCTTGGGGTTTGCTTTGTGCATTTCAGAGTGTTGTTAAAAACCAAAAAAACCCAAACCTGTTGCCATCGAGTCAATGCCGACTCATGGCAACCCTATAGGGCAGAGTAGAACTGCCTCGTAGGGTTTCCCAAGGAACTGCTGGTGGATTCAAACTGCCGACATTTTGGTTAGCAGCTGACTTCTTAACCACTGCGCCACCAGGGCTCTTGTTAGCGCCAACAATTCATGCCTGTTCTGTCTTCCTCTTGAGTGGAGGTTTGTTTATCAATTTTCCTTTCACCCTTTGCCTTGAGCTCTCTCTTTTCTGATCCATTTACCCCATCAGCTTCCTTCCTTTTAATAACTTCCTGGCACATTTTTCTGGCCACTAATGGGAACCGTCTTTTTCGCACTGAGAAATACAATTTTTGTTGTTGGCATTGTTCTCATATTTACATATCTAATGTGTTGACTTGGGTCAGATGCCATCCCAAGGGGTTTTGATAAAGTGGTGAGGCGCCCTTTAAAGCTCAGTTATTTCACATTTTTTATTGTAAGTAGAATTACTGGGGCATTGCTCCTACCTCTGGCCTCAGCCCAGTACGGGGAACGGAGGAAGCCTGCGTGGATGTCCCACAGCTTCCCCCAACTCCCGGTGAGTTGCCACACCCTCCACTCCAGGGACCCTGTGAGGGGTGGATAGAACCACAGCTTCACCCTACTGCTGGCAGAGCTGTTGAGAATTAAGTCGAACCCTAAGGGCTAGCCTCATCATTCTGTGAATCACATCTGAAAAATGATTCTCTTCTTCTTTCTGACCTTTATTTAGTAATTTTGAGAGGTAAATTCCACCTTACTAAATATAGGTGGATATTTTATACTTGGGCCTTGGGTGTCAGGATATAGGGAATTACTAAAATGTGGCTCATCTTAAATTGTATTAAGATCCTGTTGTTGTTGCCGTTAGGTGCCGTTAAGTCACTTCCAATTCACAGCGACCCTATGCACAGCAGAACGAAACACTGCCCAGTCCTGCGCCATCTGCACAATTGTTGCTATGCTCCAGCCCATCGTGCAGCCACTCTGTCAGTCCACCTCATTGAGGGTTTTTGTCTCTCTCTCTTTTTTTAAATTTTTAAAGTTTGGGAGGAAAATTAAAGTGTATGTATATGCAGATACAGCTTCTGAATGTATGTGGTAGCAGCAAGTGGCAGATGCTTTGGTTGGGAAGCACTAAAAACATGGATTGGTGGAATGTCTGTGCCATAGCCATCCTGAACACCGAAAAATTACACTCATGGCAGCAGATACTGCACAAAAGGACAAGTCTTGTATGACCCACTTCTACAGACGGAAAGTAGACCAGAGGCTAGCAGGGCTGCGGAGGAAGGGATGGAGAGTTACTGAGCAATGGGTGACAGAGTTTCTGTTTGAGACGACGGGAAAGTCTTGGAAATAGATGGCATTGATGGTTGGACAACACTGTGAATATAATTAACACCACTGGATTTTACACATAAAAATGGCTAAAATGGTAAATTTCATGTTATATGTATTTTACTACAGTAATACATATATGTTTATATACACATATATATATACTCATATATGTATACCTGGAAACCCTGGTGGCCTAGTGGTTAAGAGCTACAGCTGCTAACCAAGAGGTCGGCAGTTCAGGTCCATCAGGTGCTCCTTGGAAACTCTACGGGGCAGTTCTACTCTGTCCTATAGGGTCGCTATGCGTTGGAATCAATTCGATGGCAGTGGGTTTGGGTTTGGTTTTTACACAAACCTAGATTTCATTGAATAAGAATTCTACACTTTAAAAAAGGAAAAATCTTATCATGGAAATTTTCAAACATGCTCAAAAGCAGAGAAACTAGAAAGGGCACGCCAGGTCACCCTGACTCAGCTCCAGCCGTGATTTCGTCTTGTCATTACCTTCCTGTGGCATTACTTTAAGGTCATCCCACACATCATGTTATTCATAAATGGATCTCTAAAAAAGGGGGCTGTTTAAAAACATAGCAACAATGTCATTATCATACCTAAAAAAAAACCCGGAATATTCCTTAATATCAACTCACATTCCGATTTCTCTGGTTAGCTTACAAATCTCTTTTTACAGTTGGTTTATCTGAATCAAGATTTTAAAATTGCATTTGGTCAACAGCTCTTAAATATCTTTCATTGCTGTGAGTCAGAATCGACTGGATGGCACATGCCAGCCACCCTCCTTCTTTCTTGCCTATGGTGTGTTGACAGAAGGGTGTCATCTATCCCGTGCACTTTCTTACATTCTGCATGTTGCATCTCCATGGTGCCGTTCCCTGGGCTGCCTGTAAGCAGGTGGCTGAGGGGCTTGTTGAGATTCGGGTTTAATTTCCTGGCAAGAACGGTCTGCTGCACTGTTGGCAGGAGGCACAGGCATCTCTCAGTGTCTGTTTGTGAGGTTAAGATCAGTCTGTGTGCACAGGGGTGGTCTGCCCGACCCAGCAGCTACAATTAAGACCTTTTTGAAAAAATACACAAATATGGCTGCTTTTTAAAAAATACAAGCAGGCTTCACAGTGTGGTCAGACGTTTTGAGAATTTTCTGGAAAAACTAAATCAAAATACATGTGAAATGGATTTGCTATTTGGGAAAATGTCTGGCTCCCTGCCCTCTTACCAGGTTGTGACGTCACTTTGTGAGTCACCAATGCCTTGTGTGCTCCACGTTGGAGCACTTTACTTGGCTCTCACTTTAGACTCTTGTCCCTTTGAAGAGAGCAGCTTTCTTGGATGAGGCGTGTCTAGGAATTTGGTACATTCCTGATCATTTCTCGACTTTAGGAATTTGAGAGTGTTTTCTGTGGGAAAACTGGCAGAAGGCTAAAGTTGACCAGACCCGACTCCTTGGTGACATGTCCTGCCCAGGAAAGTCTACAGAGCAGCCCAGCTCTGGAGATGAAGTGAGCTGAACTGGACACTGGCTCTTCTGAAGTCAGCGGCGCCCCGTTGTGACCCACAGCATTTCCTGCGGCCCGTACCCTGCCCTGATCGGAACGCCAAAGTCACGTGGCTCAAGTTGACGGGACTCCAGTAGGGACTCTGAAAGCACATTTTGTAAGAATATTTATCTAGAACAGAATGTTTACCCGTTAATGTCCTCCTAGACAATTTGGGGGTGAAGACATCTTGACACCAATTAGTAAGTAATTTTTCAATTATCTGTCTGACTCCATCATGTTTTCTTAACATGATAACTTAAAAAATTAACATCCTTTGTAATTGGTTTAGTCTTAAAGGGTGCATTGCTTTTTACTTATTTACCTTTTAAATATGCCCACTTAGCAATTGGAACAAGTGACATTGTTCTTAACTAGAAGTAGTTTGGCAATTTTATTTCATTTCAGTTATATAGCTCCGCCTGTAGTAATCCCCAGTCGTATTGTACTGTACCACAAAATGCAGTGCTGTTTTAGAGCTTTTTGCTAGAATACTTCCAGGGACTCCTTTTAAACCTACTTTTGTCCATAAATGAGAGTCATTACTTTATGTGTAATAAACTGTAGTGTTTGGAACCGAGTTTTTCCAATGAGTGGCTTTATTTATTACAGTTATAATAATAGGCTTGACTCCAATACAGAGTCACCTTCAATAAATACTGTTAGTCAGAGACAGTTGTGAGTCTGTACGCAGATAGACGTAGGTGACTCAGACTAGGTCTCTGGAAAGAAGAGGTGTGAGGGTTTCTTGTTATACTGTGTCCAGTCATCTGAAGATTGAAGATATCACTTTATTGGGATTTTATCATAGTCTTTACACAGTGCTATGTAAACAAGTTGCTGAATATTTTTGATCTCCTGAAATTGTACAAAATTTCTTATATATACACCCTACATCCCTCTCCAATGTTGGGTTTACTGTTGTATTACATAGGGCCTGTGTTCAAGGTATGACGTCACAGATGAATGGGCCACTGTAAGTACATGTAGAGGCAGGATACTTTGGACAACAGTTGATGAAGGGTCCTCTCAGGGACCAGTGTCCAGTCGGCTACCATTGAAGACACTGAGGCGATAGGCCAGGAGGATTTTCCAGACGTAATGAGCGTGTAGGAAACCTCCCGGAGGCGTCACTTCAACCGTCAGTGGCATTTCACCTCCTCATGTTGTGTTTTATGAGCTTTTAGGGCCCGACTTCTCCCCGCCCCCTCCTAACACAGCTCCTTGGCAGGCTGAGGTGTCACAGATCCCGGGAGTCCCCTGAGCACCCACCGCGCCAGGAATGCCAGGATCGCCAGGAGGCCCAGGTTCACCGTGAGCACCGTCCTGACCGTCTTTGCTAGTGCCAGGCACCCCTTGCGGACCTAGAGACAGACCGTGGAGGGAGGTAAGTTTTGATGCAGTATGAGCCCAAGGCCTAGTCCTACTTTCCTCCATTTTCACATACGTCCCCAGCCCTCTCTTGCCAGCTGATCTCTCAACTCTGAGAAGGGGCCAAGGGGCGCATGCCCAGGCGTGAGGACAACCAGGACAAGTGCCGCAGGGGAGGTGCATGGGGTAGTTGGAGGCGCAGCTCTGACGGGCCAGGCGGAGGGGGTGACCCTGTGCCGCAGTGTGGCCAATTTACGAAGGTCTGACTGGCTACTGGGTGAAGAACGGATTTGGGGTGGGAAGGAGAAGACGGCAGACCCCAGGTGGGAGGCTGTGAGAGGCTTTGGTGATGGACGACAGTGGAACCGTGCAGGTGGGGAGGGCTGTGCCTGCACCAGGTGGTGGGTGGTGAAGCCCTGACTGGGGTCGGTTTGTGAGGCTGGCATCCACAGGACCCTCAACCCAAAGATGGCACTGAAACTCACTCCCGGGCATGCCATCACCCAAGATGCCGCCCCGGCCTGGGGCGCTTGACCGTTGGGGCTCAGGGAGGAAGCACTAGGCCAGCAAAAGAGGTAACTGGAGCGATGCAGCTGGGCCAGGGGAGCAGCTCAGGAGGATACCAAGGAGGCAGCGGGGAGAAGAGCGGGGGGTGTAGAGGCAGAGGCCTCCCTGCCCCCATGCCGTGCCCCGACAGGAGCCCCACACTCAGAGGATTTGTGTGTGGATGAGAATGATCCAGAATAATGTCCCCAAAAAGGCACAGGGGACCAGACACAGTTGGGGCGGGGTGGCCTCTGCTAGGGACAGAGACACTTCCGCCCTTCTTGACAAAGCACTGACGGTCGACACTTCAAAAATGTAAATATCCAGGGTACATGTGGGTCACCGAAGAGAAGACTCAGTGAGAACTTAACTGAAATAGTCACTGGGTGGGTGTAAATAGAATGTAAATCTCTTTCACTAAAATAGATACATGAGGGTCTGTTTACTGATTAAAGTTTCAGGTATGGAAGTGGTTACTAAAACAACTCCTAACCTTGCCTTAAGAATGCTTTGCCCGAAGGAAAAAGGGCGTCTTTACAGGAAAAGGAGACACATCTGTAAGGCAGACACTCCCGTGTGAAGCTACGAAACTCTGGGAAGGATGCCGAGAAAACAGCCCCGCGGCAACAGCAGCCTCATACCTTGGAGCCCTTGATCTCCGTCGGGCCCATCCAGGCCGACACCAGTGGCGCCCTTGTCGCCTCTGTCACCTTGGTCTCCTGCCAAAAGACATTGAGCATTTACATGTGTCAGAATATTGATTACCAGGTTTAAAGAAAGAGATTCCTGGTGCAGTATCATCAACTACGCTGCACCCGGTGCTTGACACCACCTCTTGGAAAAGGAGGCACCCACTACTTTTCTCTAGCTTTGTCTTGAAGCATTCAGACATCCTGAGAACACGCCCCACCAGCGTAGAGCTCCACGGGTTTGGACAGGCTGCACCCACCCGTAACCAGCGTCATCAGCCTCTTCCTTGACTGCTGATGTGGGCATGCACTTTTGATGGGATTCTGGTTTTGTTCAAAATATTCATACTTGTTAAATATGACTTTTGACCCAGGAGTTACTTAAAAAAAAACATTGCCGTTGAGTCGATTTTGCCTCAGAGCGGGTGTTCTAAAATGCCCCTCTAGTTGTATTATTCAAATCTTCTCTCCTTGTCCTCTTCTGCTCGATCCTTAATTACGGAGAGAGGTGCGTTAAAGCCTTCCATTTTGATGGCAGATTCGCCAGTCTTTGTTCTGACAATGTGACGTTAGACGCAAACAAGTCCCTCTGGAATTAGGCTCTGGCACCCTGAAACTCGAATGTGCACAGACACGCTGCAGGTTAAGCTTGAGAGCCTCTGCCTGATGGCAACAGTGCCACCAGCTTCCCTCTGCTTAGCCTTTGCAGCATACCTTTTTCAGCCTTCTACTGTTACCTCCTAAAATCGACCAGAAGCCAGAAGTAGCAGCACCCTGTGGCTACCACCAGTTCTCACCTGTCCATCAAACGTGGACCGCAGGTGAGGAGTGGCAACCGTGGCTGGAGAGCTGCAAGCTGGCCTCCTCAGTGGGCACTGAGCTAAATGGCGTCTCATGCCAACGTGAGGTTGACCTCAGTGACATAGGAGCAGCTGGTTCAGACTTAGGCTGCTGACCTGGGGTGTCCTTGGTAAACGTGGGGTGGTCCTGCCCAGTACTGCTTTTCTAATTTCCCAGGGAGGGGAGACAGAAGCCCCCAGTAACTGGCTCCCATGTGACTGCCTACGCCGTGCTCCACCGCTTGTGTAAAGACCTCATCTGTTCTCACAGTAACCCTCTGGGCTCAACACAGCGCCAGCCTCCCACAGGGAGAAGCACTGGGCAGAGTCGGCCCAGACCCTCTGGGCTCAACACGGCGCCAGCCTCCCACAGGGAGAAGCACTGGGCAGAGTCGGCCCGGACCCTCTGCACAGGCATGTGCACGCGTCCATCTGCGCCTTCTGTGGTAGCCTTGACTTTGTTTAATTAGTGTTGGGAGAACCAATAAAGCTGATTAATGCTGTTTTTGAGTTTTTCTTTTCAAAAGTCTTGAAGGAATTCACATCCCTATTAGAAACCCTGGTGGCGTAGTGGGTAAGTGCTGTGGCTGCTAACCCAAAAGATCAGCAGTTCGAATCCACCAGGCACTCCTTGGAAACTCTGTAAGGCAGTTCTTCTCTGTCCTATAAGGTCACTATGTGTTGGAATCGACTTGACGCCAAAAGGCTTTTAGGTTATGTAAGAAAAATCTTATTTGGCCTTTTCTGGACCTCAGCAGCCCCTCACGTGGCTTTATACCAGCAGGAGAGGCCTGGAGAAGGCCATAACTGAAAGTTTCTAAGGAAAGATGGAGCTGTCGACAGTTCATTTGGGTGGATACTGCCGATGGAATGGTGAGGTGAATTGGGCATGTCTGCCCTCTAGTGGTGAAATTCTTCAATCTCTATATGGAATGCTTTTCACCTGCTGAAGTAATGGAATTTAGTCTCAAAGACAAAGGAATCCATGGAATTACAGTTCTCTTAGAAACTTTTTTCTTGTTATTTTTCACAAGCAGAAAGTTACTTCAGTAACTTAGAATTGACAACGTGGAGGTATGCTGCCTGGAGCCAAGCTTCAAGTCCTTGTTTTGGGCCCTGAGGCAAGCTGGCTTTACAGTGGCAAACGGCTTGTCTAAATTGTAAAGGCCATTTTGGAAAATGTCAGTGTCCGCAAATTCACACAGCTGTGTGTTATCCGTGCTTCTGGATGCCCGCCTCTCCCCACCCCCATTTATATCTGGGCACACCCCGAAGCATTCCCAGTAATTGAGGATCGATGAAGTCTCAGCTGCTGTGTGGGCCACCAATCGCTAGGCGCCCAGTAGTTTTCATCTTTTCTAGTTAAGGTTTCTCTGGTTCTTTATAGTCCTTAAAATACTACAAACATTTCTGATTTTTGTATTTTTGCCTTTTGCAACAGACATTTCCATACACTGCCAGCTTTCTCCGGAGTATAAATGGGACTCCTGTTATTCATTTCTCAGGTTTTTAAATGATTCCTCCCCTAAATGTTCTGATGGTATCTGAGGAAACTACCACATGATTTAAAAGTCCTCCAGTACCTGCCGGCTTAACGGGGATTAACTGTGACGGGGAGGTGGGCACCTCACACCTCAGCGACTTCTAGAGACAGCTCGAGTTTTCATAACATTTCTTAGAACAACACAAAGTGCTGGATGAACCCTAGACAGCCTGAGAGGAGGCAACGTGGAAGCCTTAGGGCCCTAACTCTCCCCGGGGTTTTCTTTCCTGCTGGACCTCCAGAGAATGTCTGTCACGGGGAGGGAGAGGTCTGCAAAGTTTCCTGACGGAAGGGATGTCTGGGGGCTTCCGTGGTTCCCGCAGAACACAGTGTCGCGGGGCCAACTCACTCACCTCGGGGTCCAGGGTCTCCCAGCTCTCCAGTGGGACCGCGATATCCAGGGGGCCCTCGAGCACCAGGGTGGCCAGTGGAGCCAGGGAGCCCCGGGGGGCCCGGTGGGCCGGCTGGACCGGGTCGCCCTATGGATCCTGGCGCCAAAGGCTTCCTCAGGTGAGTGGCTAACTGTGCGATTTGTTCTTTGGGAAAGAAGGATGCGAGCGTTTACCGCGTGAGGGTCGTCATAAACGTTTTCATGTGAAGCCTAAAAATACCTGTCCTGCCTCTCAGGAGGTCTTCGCTTACTGATTGTAAACAGTTGCACGTACTTGGGAGTGTGTAATAAGTAAGTGTTCCACAGAGCGAGTCACAGGGCTGGAAAGGAGCTGCTTACAACCCCGTGAACCAGTGGGGGCAGAAGACGCCCCTCAGGGAATTCCCTGGGAAATGCATGCAAAGGCGCAAGGGCACACTTGTTTTCTGTGATTGAGCATCACCTGGAACATCTGCTATGTGCCAGGCACGTGTGAACAAACCCTCGTCTAGTACAAACGGCAGACTGGACGGGCAAGGGGGTGCTGCTAGGGCAGACTGGATGGGGGAAGGGGCGCTGCCAGGGCAGACTGGACAGGCGAGGGGTCACCACCAGGGCTGGCAGGCAGGAGCACGGCCAGCACATGGGGGAAGACGGGCAGAGGAGGAGAAGGGCCGTGTGCAGTGGTCAGGCACTGACAGCCCCCACGGCGGGGGTTGGGGGGCGGGGCCTGCCTGGGGAGATGGAGGAGAGCGGTGCCTGCCTAGGATGCTGTAGCCGGGAACCCCAGGCCCAGACGCCCATCCCCCGCTCACCGCTGATGATGCCCCCGCACAGCTCCCGAATGTGCTGCTCGCTGGCTTCTTTCCCCTAAAAGTCACCACAGACCCATCAGCAGACAGCCCCTCGTCACACTCTGAAAGGTAACTGATGGTTTAGAAAAAACACCCAAATCCCCCAAAAGCCAAGGAGATACGCACCGGAACACCTGGTTTCCCCGTAATTCCAGGGCTGCCTTGGAGCCCCTGGAAGCCCACAGGGCCAGGCGGGCCTGGGACCCCCTGAACACCGCTGGTGCCATTGGGACCCTGGATGCCTTTGGGGCCCAGCTCGCCTCTGTCACCAGACTGGACAGGAAGAGCAGAGAAACGGTCAGAGGCCAGACCCCTGCTGGGGCCGCTATCCTGTCCCCCCACCAGGGGCCAAACTTTTGAGCAGGCTGCAGGTCCTGGCATCGCCACCACAGGGTGACGGGGCAGAGCACCCCATAGCACTCACCATGCCTTTGGCTCCGACAGGCCCGTTGGGACCCTGCAAACAGAAAAGGGCTTCACGTTGATGTCCTGTGTGTGGCTGCGGCGGTGGAAGGGGATCAGCCACCAAGGCCCAGGGTAGTACTTTCTTAGTTGAGGGTGAATTAACACAAAGCATCATATTTTGGAAAAGGTTGGCAGTAATGGGGCACAACGTGAGAAATGTAACCAATGTCACTGCACTGTGGGTGCTGAAGATGTATGGTGGACGTTTGGGTGGGTATATCGTCACCACAATTTTTCTGAAGTTAAAAAATGAAACAGACAAGAAGTCATCCATAAAACTATGATTTGGTTTCACCAAAACATTGACGATGGTCATTGTACTTATTCTTCTCTCCTACGTACATTTTTTTATATCACTGATTGTATTATATGTACTTACACACTTTCTAGGAGCCCTGATGGCACAGTGGTTAAGAGAAGGATGCCTACCAAAAAGGTCAGCAGTTTGAATCCACCAGCTGCTGCTTGTAAACCCTATGGGGCAGTTCTGTTCTCTCCTCTAGGGTCTCTACGACTCAGAATCGACTCGGCGGCAATAGTTTTGGGTTTTTTGAATGCTCTTTTTAAGGACCCCTGGTGGCGCAGCAGTTAAGCACTCGCCTGCTAACTGAAATGTTGGTGATTTAAATCCACTAGTGGCTCCGAAGGAGAAAGGCCTGGCGATCTGCTTCCGTAAAGATCGCAGCCTAGGAAACCCTGTGGGGCAGTTCTACTCTGTCAGATGGGGTCACTGAGGGTCGGAATCGACTCGAGGCCACACAACAGCAACACTCTCTTTTTACTTGTTATTTACTTAAATGGTACTTTCTTATACATTTACTTTGTTACCTGTTGTTTTTACTCTAAATGAGGCAAAAAAACATCTATATGAGTACAGTCAACATTTACCCTACAGCAAAGATGAGAAGGTCAGGGAGGTAGGGAAACTTGATTAATGGAAACGGAACAACCAGAGTGGAAAAAATGAGAATTGACACCCCATGAACGATGTAACCAATGTCCCTGAACAATGTGTAGAAATTGTTAAATGGGAACCCAAAGTGCTGTGTAAACTTTCACCAAAAACAATAAAATATTACATAACAAAAAGAAAAAAAAAAATGAGGCTGAGATGAATGTCTGGTCCTGAAGCTCTGCTTCCCACCTGTGTCCTCAGGGAAACACTCCCCCCCCGCCCCGCCCCAGGGCTGGTTTGGGTTAGGATGGGCCCTGGACGCAGCTCTGTTCACACCCGTGGGCTTACAGACCTGGTCGTGCGGTCACAGAGCTGGCGAGAACAGAAGGGTGACACTCCCCACCAATCAGCCTGACCACTGAAGTAGCTGAGAGCTGAGGGTCAGGTTCCCCAGCTTGGAGCAGATACTGTCCCTTCGCCACCCCATCAGATTAGTGGGGCTGCGCCAGGTTTTCTCCTGATTCCCAGGGTCCCGTTTGTCAAGATGGTCTGAGAATGCATCAAAAAATTAACTCCACCCATGCACAACTGAGCTTATCCTGGCTGGAGATAGCAAAATCTGCACTGGGCTAGGAGGGTTTTGCCAGAGACAGGATCCCTGGGGATAAGCTGTTCTCCATTTCGTCCAGACTCAAAGGGAGGCTTAGTTACAGGGCTAACCAGCCTGGGTACTCCAAAGTCAGAAACATCATTTGCCCCCCAGCCCCAGCGATGGTTCCACTGCAGCCACCTCTAGAAGGGGAATGTGAAGGGTATAGCAATAACGGTGGCACAACGTGAAAAATGTAACCCAATCACAAGGATTTATTTTATATGATTTTTAGCTCTGCGGAAGCATGATTTTCTTAGTGAAAACAAGGGATAATTCATGCTGAAAGTCCTGATGGAGTGACCTTTCCAAGCAGCGTTACCACTCAAGAGCAGGTGCTGGTGGGCCCCTGGATAGGAGCGGGCCAGGGCCGTGCAAGTGTGCCTCCCGCCCTTTGCTTGGGGACTGGACAGTCAGTTCCCTTGCCAGGCCCGGCTCGTTTGCCCAGAGGGACAGCCTGTGGCCGTGGCTTTCACGTGGATAGCATCTCAGCTCCTTGTTCTCACCTGGATCTGTAGGTGGCCCCACTGAGCGTGGCTCGTCACCTTCAGCAGTTCAAGAAAGCTGCTGAAGGTCAACATGTCACACTTACCAGCTCTCCTTTATCCCCAGGAAGGCCGTCGGCACCGGCAATGCCCTGGAAAGGACACCCCAAGTTAGGGGGAGCTGTCCCCAAGCCAGCTTGACTGCCCTAAGCTAGCTGAACTCAGACCTCGGGTGTGTGACAGCCGCCTGGGGGCTGGCAAAAATCCATCTCCAGATGAGTCCAGAAGTCCAGGACCTGGAACCTGCCTTTTCACTGACTTCAGCATTCTGGTGACACAATGATTAAGCGCTCGGCTACTAGCCAAAAGGTCAGTGGTTTGAACCCTCCCAGTAGCTCCACGGGAGAAAGACCTGGTGATCTGCTTCTGTAAGTAGAGCCTAGGAAACCCTAGGGGCAGTTCTGCTCTCACATGGTGTCACTGAGTCGGAACCAACTTGACAGCACCCAACAACAGGGCCTTCTGCCAGCTCCAGCAGCGCTGCCTGGGGTCAAGGAAGCAGAAGCTGAGGTGCCAGCAGGGTAGCAGCTACGGGAGGCCCTCCCCCACCCGGAGGTTTCTAGAGAGAATGTCCTGCAGAGAAGGAACTGCATCTCATCTGCTCCAGCGGACTGGACGAGAGCCCAAATTCTGCCATCCTTACCGAGTTCCCTCCCAGAAGGGATGCCCTTCTCTTGGGGCTCCTATCGACCCCATGCCTCCCCAGAGCAGGCATTGGTGCCCTGGACTGGGGATCTGGGTAACCAGAGCTGTTGTCACTGTGCTGGGGGGGGCGGGGGGGAATGACAGTGATCAAGCAGGAATGAACAGGAAAGACCACGTGGATGAGAACTGAAAGAAGAGGGAGCCACCCACAGGGTTCTGGAAACAGGCTGAAGGCGGCTGGGGAGGTGGGCAGAGTCCCGGGGGGAGGGTAGCTGCTGGGCCATTCCCACCTCTGATGGGATGCATCTGCTCTCACCTGGTCTCCCTTTGGCCCTGCGGCTCCTACCGGGCCCTGCGGGCAGAGACAAGGCACTGCAACAGACAACAAACATCCCCAAGGCAGCCTCCTGCGTCCACACGGCACAAAGGGCCTGCCACAAAGGGCCTGCCCCGTGTGTGAAGCCAAACACCAAACCACATTCCCAGATAGCCTGTGAGCACGTCCCAGACTCTGCTAGGCACCCACACGCGCCCTTTTCCCATAGGTCACCCTCGCCCCCTTTTGGCTCCACAGCATCACGTCGAGCTCTGACGGGGAGTCGGACCCTGTACGTGTGGCACCATGGGCACCACCGGTTCATCAGTTCTCACATCTAAACAGATGCCTCTGCTCTCACACCTGCTAGCTCGTATCAATCACGAACTGAGAGGTTAGGAGCAAACAGTAAAACAATTCACTAAAAAATAGCCATTTGCTCGGGCAGCAGCCTAAGCGAGAACTGGCCAAGGGAAATGCAGCAACCAGGTGCCCCTCACAGGACAGTGGGGGCTGGGGGGTGGAGACAGACAGGTGTCCGAGCTGTCAGCACCCCCTTCCTCTCCACCATCTCAGAGGTCTGGGCTGTTGGCGTGCCCCCCGAACCCTGGAATTTCCACCCTGGAGGCTAATAAAGGGCCCACTGTCCATTCATCCAGCCACAGGGCGGTGGTGTCCTCACCCACCCCTGGAACCAAGGGGCACCTGTGACCACGCTCCCACGTCTGCACAGCTTCCTGGAAAGCAGTATGAACCTTCAGGCTGGGCGGACAGCTGAATAGAGGCCTTGTCCTCGCCTGGCAGGGCAGTGTCAGGGGCACGTGGCGGGGCTCTCCCCAGGCCCACCAATTCCTCCCTGGATGACTAGGGCAGCACTGGGCCTCGGAGGCCTTGGAGGAGCTCTGTTTCCCCATGGTGCCCCAGGCTCATCACCACACCTATGCACCTGGGCAGAGTCACAGTTGTGATGGGGACAGCCCCCTCCTCCCACTGAACCTGCCGCACCACTGTTGTGAGACAAACAGGGCCGTGAAAAGCTACAAATTGTGATAATCACACTCTCTTATTTCACTCTGATTTCAAGCCCTGGGTCGGGGGGGCTGGAGCTGCCACCCCATCCCCTCATCCTGCCAGGAGCTCACTGACAGCACACCGACTGTGACTGCCATCACTTGGCCTCTGATGGGGGACCCCGTGGTCTTCATTCAGCAGAGTGGACCCAGTGTGGATCTGAACCCGTGCCTGCTGCTGTGGGGGACACCTTCACCATGAAGAACCATGTAGGCGGGGTCAGGCCCAGTTCAGCGCCTTGGTGTGAGGACAGGTGGGTGGTGTGAGGATGGGTAAGTGGGTGGGGTGAGGACGGGTGGGTGGGGCGAGGACGGGTGGCCAGGACATTCATTGCACCCCCAGTGCAGGGGTCCGGGTGGCCAGTCCTGGGGAGACCCAACAACATAGTTTCTCATCCAGGGCCTTCAGGTGACCGTCCCCCTTGCTGAGTCCCAGAGGTGTTGTGTGTGGGTGGGGGTGGGTCAACCTTTCCAGAACAGCCACTTACCCGGTCGCCCACGCTGCCTCGGAGGCCCTGGGGGCCAGGTAGGCCGGGGTCCCCGATGCTACCCTTCTGGCCCTGTGGACACAGTCCCAGCCCCCTGTCAGCAAGCCCCAGGCAGGGCCCCCTCCCCCGCCCAGGCCCCACCCTCCTGGGCTCACATCCTGGGTCCCAGCCTGAACCTCACCCACCTGGAAGCCTCGCACACCGGGGGCCCCAGGAGGGCCTTGTGGGCCTAGAGCCCCCTGAAAAGCAAAAGGGTGGGTGTGAGTGGGTATCCCTCGCCTGTGGGGGTGCCCTGAGGGGACCCCCGGAAACACCCTCCACAGGTGAGGGGGGCTGGGTAGAGAAGGAGCTGCCCAGGTCTGGCCCAGATGCTGGGATGGAGGAGGAGGATCTCCTGGGGGAGGTGGGCAGGTGGCAGAGGTCAGGCACGCCCAGTGTCAGGAGCCCATTGCCAGGAAGGTGGCTGCTGTTGTCACCGTATCGGGCTAGGAAGGGGACGCTGGGCTTGGTAGCCTGGCCAGGGCCTCTGGCTGCTGGGCCTCAGCATCTTCCTCCCGAGGCACGAAGGCCCAGAGGTGACCACAGCTTAGGCCTGGCTCCACCACCTCTGAGCAGCCGGGGACCCAGAAGGTGAGGCTGGGGGCGTGGGGCACCTTGGACTTTGGGTGAGCTACAACCAAACCTCCCCGACCTGTGCAGATGGAGACCACACCTGGGGCCTTGCCCCTCACTCACCGCGGAGCCCCTGTGGCCGGCCTCACCGCGCTCCCCCGGTATCCCCACATCTCCCTGGGTGCAGAGGGGGAAGTGTGAGTGGGGGCCACAGAGGAGGTGGGGGTGCGAGGGGAACACAGAGGGATGTGGGGAGCTGGGGTATGTACGGGGACATGGGGGATAGGGATACATACAGGGGTGGTGGGTGGTGGTATGAATGAGGACTGGGGGGTGGGGTATCTATTAGGATGGGGGGTTGCAGCACCCATGAGGATGGGGGTTACATACAGGGATGCCTGGCTCTCCCGAGGGGCCGGCCTCTCCCAGCTCTCCAGCTTTGCCCTGCGGAGGGAGTGGGTGCTCTGAGTGCTGCCTGCACCCCTGCCTAGGACCGAGCACTGCCCCCTCCCGCCCCCCAGGAAGGCCACATACCAGTTCTCCCTTCTCGCCTTTGGACCCTGCTCGCCCCAGAAGTCCCTGCCAGGATGGGGTGACGGTCAGAGCTGTGAGCCCCAGCACTGGCAGCATGCAGAGTGGGGACAGAGTATGCCCAGTGGGGGCGGTTGTCTCCCCCACAGAGCCCCTGCATCACCCCCCTCCGGGACCCCAGGATGGGGCAGACCAGGAGAACACAAAGACCTGCTCCCACACAGCCACGTGTGCTCAGATTAGCGTGCACAAGGAGCGCCCAGCTCTGCATGCCCCAGGCTCCACGCGGCACCCTCCTCAGTGAGCACCCGGTGCTCAGTACACCCCCATGCTCAGTGCACTCCCTGGCTCTGAGTGCCCTCACTCAGCATGTTCCCCTACTCAGGGAGCCCCTGGCCCTGCATCTCCCCGACTTCCCACTCAGGGCCCTCCCTCTCAGTGAGCCCCCGGCTGGATCAGCACCATGCAGGCCCTGGACAGGCATGATCCCCTACCCTCCTAGGCCAGTCCTGTAGGGATCAACCCCAGATCCACCCTGGTGGCCCCTGCCTATCCCTACTCCCTTCCCCAGCACTCACCGGCAGCCCGTTGGGTCCCTTCTCTCCAGGGCTGCCATTTCGGCCGGCCTCTCCCTGCGGGGACAAGTGATGAGGATGGGGGAAGATGGGTGCCAGGCCTCCAGGCCAAACCCTTTCCTTCCCCCTCCCTCCCAGCAAACCCCTCAGCAGGACCCGGCAGCCGCACTGACCTTCTCTCCATCGAGCCCTGGCATGCCATCCCGGCCATCCTTGCCTGGCATGCCCTGGGGACGAAGGGACTGGTGAGGCCTTCCCGCAGTCTGGACAGCTGCCTCCCCGTCCCCTGCCCTGTGTCTGCCCCCCCCGGACTGGCCAGGCCTGAGTTGCCCATGGGCTGTCCATGGCCAAGTGGTTGCAGTGGTCACCTGGCCCCCTGGGCTGCCCTCAGAGGCCATGAGGTGTGGGAACAGGCAGACAGCAACAAGGGGGTGGCTGGGCCCACGCGCAGCCTTCCACTCACACCACCCAGGGAAGTTCTACGTAGCTCCTGCTTTACAGATGGGGAGACTGAGGCTGAGGAGTCAGCATTTGGACCCAGGTCTGCCTGTCCCAACTCTTGGTCACTTGTCTCAGAACCAAGAGACAGAAATCTGACAGGGCTCCTCCCAGGGGTCCGCCCCTCAGGGCCACAGACCAGGACGTTCTACAAGAGAGGGGCTGGAGGGAGCATGGGTCGAGGATGCCTGGCCACCAGGATGCGCAGGGAGGGTCCAGTTCCCAGGACCCTCTGATGCTCATGTCTGTGCACCCCCTACTCCTCACATGCCCCGTAGGAAAGCAGACAAGCCCACCCCCAGGACTGCAAATGCAAACAAGGGTGGGGGCTTGTCCAACAGCCACCGCCCTCTCCGAGGCAGCAGCTGCGGTGCCGAGTGCAGGGCCTCCTGACCATCGGCCCTGAGACTGAGCCACCAGCGAGCCAGCCTGTGTGTAGCCTGGGACCCCGATGAGGATCGATCTTGAGGAGGAAGCTGTTACGAAGACGCCAGGAGATCCACTGCAAGAGCTGATGCTGCCGAGATGGCACTTACCGGCTCTCCGGCCAGCCCGGCCAGTCCAGGGATCCCTTTGGGGCCAGGTTTGCCCTGAAAAAACACGGCAATCGGCTGAAGCAGCCAAGGCAGAGGGAGAAACCATACCCACTCCCATGCTCGCCCCTAGTGCTTGGGACCAGGCTGCTCCGGTCACCAGGCGATGTGCCAGGATGCAGAAACTCTGCTAGCCTGGCTTTATGCATGTACAGGGACAGCAGGCTGGACCCTGAAACAGCGCAGCATCCCTCCCACACTTTTCCAGACAAATCTCTCACTGGCCAGGTGTGGTCGAGAATGAAGAGGGAGCTGGCTTGGAGTTTCCACAGGCAAATACCAGCCTGGGGATTGTCACTTCGGCTCGTCTCTGGACACAACACACATTCACCTGTCTCTGTTTTATCCTGCTTCCCCATGGGCAGCCTTGGCCAGGCCGCCTGGGGCCACATTGGCAGGGTTCTACCAGGGCTCAGTCCCACTGTCTCTGCCTGACTACTCACTGTGGTTGCCCTGGACAATAGCTTGCTAAGCTGCTGGTAGCTTCCAGGAGTCCTGTGCCACGTGGGCCATGGGTGCTTGGCGCGGTTTCAGGAGAGCACAAAGAGTGCTGGGCAGGGGCGCCCCCCCTGCACATGCCCCCTTGTGGTCTCTTCCACCACCCCCTTCCCCGCACCCTCTGCACAAGGGCAGAGAAAAAGTTCTCCCTCACTTACGAGATCGCCCTTGAGTCCACGGAACCCCTCTGGGCCCCTCTCGCCTCTGTCACCCTGGGAGACAAGCGGGGAGAGGACACAGTCAGCCACGTAGAGTAGCCAGGGCCTGACTGCAGGGCCGGTGTCCCCAGGAGTGGGGCAGGACCAACCCTGCTGAGGATCAGAGGTGGGGCCCTGCTTTACATCTGTAATGAGAAATAATGCACCCCCACCCAGGACCCTCGCCCTGGTTTGCAAGGTCGTCAGGAGCAGCCCTTTGTCTGTGTGTGCTGGCCCAGGTGACCCAGGTCTGGCTCAGCCTACAAGGGCGGGCCAGAGGGGTTCTTCACACCGCATACGTGACATACATGTGACACGTGCACACATGACACACACACGACACATGGCACACACATGACATACATACCACTTTCCCAGGTGCGCCTGGGATCCCTGGGGGCCCTCGGAATCCAATGGGACCCTGTGGAGGAGAGGGGAGTCTGAACCGGCCCATTTGAAGGTAGCTGCTGTGTTACCCCCCTGCCACATGCAACCCCTGCCCATGCAGGCTCCCCCACCGCCCCCGTGTGAACCCCCTGCCACGTGTGCCCCATGCCCGTGCACCCCCAAGCCAATGCACCCCTGCTGTGTGCAGCCCCTCTGACAAATTAGCGCAGAAGGCTTTTCCTTCTGGGTTAGAACTGGCTCCACCCCTGCAGTCCTGAAGTCCCTCCTCCCCCACTGGGGCCCCACCCACCCAACCGTTTCCGTGTGGCCCACAAGAGCCTTCAGACAGCCCTGCTTTGTACGATGGTGTGGGGGTCCTTAAGGACACTTGGCTCAGCCTGCTCCGTGGACACTGTGTGAACCGAGGCTGGGAAAGTCCCTGCCCTGCCACATGCTGCCACAGCCTGGGGCTCTAACCAGCTGCCAGAGCCTGGGTCCGGCTGGAGGGGAGCGGCTGGGGGCTGACCTGAGAACTGGCAAGGGTTCAGGCCCCTGGCTTCCCGCCCCAAGCCCCTGGGCTTTCTTGAAGACTGGTCCACAGTCACCGGGGACAGACATCCACTCGATCATATGTGTGCTGGTGGCAGGGCTGACGCCGGTGGCACACAGCCCTCACAAGGGGGAGCAAGACTCACCCGGTCCCCGGGGGGCCCGAGAGGCCCTGGCAGTCCTCGAAGACCTCGGGGGCCCTGCAGGAGAGCAGAGATGCAGGGTCCCAGCCAAGGGCCTGTCCCTCCACCCGCCTTGGGGGGCCACGTGAGGGGCCTGGCTCTGGGGGGCCCCATGTTTGCCCTAAAATTCTTCAGCCTCAGCTTCAGGCCCGCAGAGCTTTTGGGTAGGTGGTCCGGAGCGTGGGACTGAGCCTGGTTCCCATACAGCTCCCCACCGCTGGAGGTGGACAGACTGCCCCCTCGGCCTTAAACTACTCCCGCTTGGGAGTGGCTGTCTGAGGGCTTCCCACCTACCCTCCTCACCCTTGCCAGCCTCACCTGCAGCCCCACGGTGCCTGGGATGCCAGCGGGCCCAGGGGGGCCAGGATCACCCTGCAACAGGGATGAGAAAGTGTGTGCGCAGGTAGGCCCTGGGCTCTTCCAGCTCCTTCCCCCACCACTTGCTGCCTACCCCCAGCCTTCCCAGCAGGGGACGTCCCCCACTTCCCAGCTGAGCTGCCACAGCTGAGGGGAGGGCTCATGGAGGAGGTCACTCGCCCACAGTGACATTAGCCTGCCTCCAGGGTGGCTGGGCATGTCCACAGGAACACCATGCTCGTCCACAGGACCATGACCCACGGTCTCCATTCCAGCCCCTTCCCCTCTGCTTCACAGCCACCCTCAGGCCCCACCCACTCTCAGGCTCTGCCTACCTCAGGCTCCACCCAACCTCAGGCTCTGCCCATCCTAGGCTCTGTCCACTCAGGCTCCACCTATACCCAGGTTCTGCCCATCCCAGGCTCCACCCACCCTCAGGCACTACCTACCCCAGGGGCTCTCCATCCAGGCTTCATCCTCCCTCAGGCTCTCCCCACTTCAGGTTCCGCCCACCTTCAGGCTCCACCCACCTTCAGGCTCTGCGTACCCCAGGCTCTGTCCACTCAGATTCCATCCACCCTCAGCAGTCTCGCCTTACCTTCTCACCATCTTTGCCAACTTCTCCTTGCTCCCCTTTGTAGCCCGTGGGTCCCTGAAGCCAACACAGAAGGTGATGGGTCAGAGCCCACGGGCCCCTCAGAGACCCCCGCTCCCAAGGGGATAGAATCCAGCCACCCGAAGAGCTCAAGACAGCAGGCCTGGCCCGATGGGAAAACCAAGGCCCAAGAGATGGCAAGACAGCAGCGGGCAGGAAGGAGAGGGGCAGGTGGTGCTGGGTTCCCACCAGGGGGGTAGGAGGGGGGCGGTAGGCAGGGTGGGGCAGATTTGTCGCATGACACTAGTTCTCCTCCCACACCCAGCCTCACACCACCTTCTGACCCTCACGGCCAGTGTGTCACCAGGGTGTTGAGGGGCTGGGGACAGAACAAGGGCTCCCAAACAGGGTAAGGGGCTAACCCCCTCTTCCTGTGAAAATGCTGGGAACATGGGCCAGGCCTCCCAGATCCCTACCACCCCCCACCTCAGAGCATGTAGAGGTGGCTGCCTCTCCTCCCAGCGTGTCCCACCTTGAATCCCGGCATTCCTGGGGGGCCGGGGGGTCCTGGCGGGCAGATGGCAGGGCACTGTTGGAAAGCACAGAGGGTCAGATCCCTCCTGGCAAACAGGAGCCCAGCTGGCTGCTCTGGCCCACACCCCACCCGAAGCTGAGCTGAGCATGAGCCTCTTGGTGCTGGCCATGGGGTGACAGGCTGCCTGGGAGACCAACTTCAGAGGCCTCCTCCTTCAGGAGCTCTGACTTCTACAATGGCCCACAGAGGGATGGGCTTCACCACAGCACTTGACAGGTGGCCACTTGCTTTAAGGAAGGAGCCTCATCCCACCCCTTTGTCCCTCCCCTTCTTCCCACCCCTTCGTCCCTCCCCTTCTTCCCTCCCCTTCATCCCTCCCCTTTATCCCTTCCCTTCTTCCCTCCCCTTCTCCCCTTCATCCCTCCCCTTCATCCCTCCCCTACCCTTCCTGGGAGCTCTAGGTGGGACCCTGGTCCTGCATCCACATCCTATTGATTTACCCAATAGGCTCTAGCAGCTTGGGTGTGACGTCCCAGGAGCCCAGGCCTTAGACCAGTGGCCTCTGGGGCACAGACCCAGTGCACCGTGTGTCAGAGGCCCTGAGACTTCCAGATCATTCCACAGCACCTTCAACCTGTGCCCCTGCCCGCTCCACCTGCCCTCAGCCCAAGGTCTCCGGTCCTTAGGGATCCCTCCCCGCCCCCCGCGGCGGCTCAGGCATGGGGGGGGTGGTGGCTGGCAGTTCAGAGAAAGCAGGTATCTGTCTTTTGCAAACACAAAAGCCTGCTCCATGGAAACGAGGTGCCACTGATACCAGGAGCCACACAAAAGGGAGGAGAAAGCCTTGGTTTCTCTCCCTGCACAGTGAAAAGGCTCCCACCGCAGTGACCACAGGCCGGCTCTGGGCCCTCCTAGGGCTACGGCGTGTTCTGTCTGCTGCCCAGTGTGGCCCACTTGTCACGTGGGGCTGGAAGGCCTCTGGATGCAGCTCACATACTGAGAAACTGAACTTTTAACGTGTTTTCTCTAATTTACAAGAAAACCACTCCACAAGGCTGCCTGCGGGCAGTGCTGACTGGCCTGTGGTGTGGGGAGGGCATGGGAAGGCACCCTAGCTGGTGTCACCCAGCCTTGCGGAGCCTCTGCCTGCCCCAAGTGGGGTGCCACATCGAAGCATCCCTGAGGCCATGGGTCAGGCCAGTCCCACACACACACACACATACACACACACACGTGCACACAGGGCACAGGTACACACATGCATGCACACACATGGCACCCCCAGCCCCAGCTCCCTCCACTAATGGCTGCAGTGCCCACCTGCAGGTTGGTAGTACCTTCAGGGAGGACCCCTGGCTGTCCCTGGAACAGAGATAGAGCTGACTTTGACACCATTCCACCAGCCACTCTCCCTCCCTCCACAGTTGTCATCCACCCACTCACAGACTACAGCCCTCCCTCTCACCAGGAACTCAGGGACACTTCAGCCCCCCACAGGTAGGTTCTCTGCTCCCCCCTCCACGTGTGGCCAGTGCTGGGGCCACATGACAACAACAGAAACCACCCTGTCCCTGGGAGAGGTGGACGCCAGGTCTGAGCCTTGACGTTGCACATCTGCTGGCCTGTCTCTGGGGAGTGAGGGAATTTTCACACCAATCAGAGCCCTGGGGACAGAGGAGTCCAGCACTGCACAGGCGCCGTGCCCATGCCCATGCCCAGCACATCCCCTCGAGCTCTGGACTCCCTCTGCCCAGTACTTACAGGAGGTCCAGGAGGTCCTGGGGGGCCTGGGGGGCCTGGGAGTCCAGAGGGTCCCTGTGGGGGGTTATGGCTTAGCTGGGGCAGGAGCAGCTCCCATCTGAGATGAAGTGACTGGCCACTCCCAAAGAGAAGCCACCCTCTCAGACAGTGCCTCCCGTGGGATGCCCCAGCTTCTTCCCATCTCCCCCACCCATGGCCTTGTGCTAGGGTCAGCCTGGTCTTGGTCTGTCCTTCTCCCTGGATCACTGGCCAGGGTTCAGGCAGCACCTACCAAAGAGATGGATGGGGAGAGAAGGGGAAGGAGGGAGAGAGAGAAAGCGGGAGGCGAGAAAGAGAAGGGAGGAGGGGCAAGGGGAGAAAGGAGGAGGGAGGGGAAGGGAAAAAAGAGAGGAAGAGGGGCAGGAATGGGGAGGGAAAAAGGAAGAGAAATGGGGAGGGAAGGAAAGGGGGGAGAGGGCAGCCCCTGGCAACTGGACATGGGAGCCCCTGGTGGGCTCATGGGTGGTCACTGGTCCCAAGGTCATGGGCCCGCTAACCCAGCCTGCTGCAGGGGTGGGGGACCTGGGATAACTACTCACCGGGGGACCCCGGAGGCCGACTCCACCTGGGAGGCCGCTCACTCCTGCCTTTCCCTGGAGGGGGGAAAGGGGGAGTGTCTGCACCCAGAGAGCTGCTGAGGGCCCCAGCGGATCCAGCCCTGGGGAATCTGACCCCAGTCCTGGGCCCGCATGGGTTTTTTTTTTTTTTTTTTTTTAAAGGGACAGGACTCTGGGATGTGAGGACGAGCTTGTCCCCAAGGAGCCTGCCCCACTCCCACATGCTGTGGGACATCTAAGGTTGGCTCTGGGTTGGGGGCAGCTCTGGGGTACTGTGTGTGCCTGTGTCGGGGGCTGTGTGGGGGAGGCTGGTACTCACAGGGGGTCCGGGGAGGCCTTTGCCCTGCCGAAGAAACACATAGGTCAACTCCGTGGAAACACCTGAGTTTACCCACCCCCTTCCTGTGCAGGTGGCTCCCGGGGGGCCATCAGGAGATGCGTGTCTGCTCCGGGGACCCCTCCCCCACAGAGCACAGTCCAGGGACTCGCCCCAGAGGCTGCAAAGACAGGGCAGACACGACACCCAGCCTGAGGGGAGGGCACTGGGCCTCCCCAAACTCCCACCCACAGGAGAGGACAGTACTCACCCCCAGCCCTGGTGGCCCTGGGGGTCCCAGGCTTCCCTGTGGGAGGAAAACAGAGGGTGTCAGGGAGAGGCTGGGCTCAGCCTGTAGGCAAACCTCTTCCTACCCTGAAGTCCCACTAGGGCCTCACAACTCCTCTGTGGGTGCGGGGCAGAGACGAAGCCCTGCCTCCAGAAAACTGAGGCCCAAGGGGAGGGGCCTTCGATGCCCTACAGGTGCTTTTCTGGGGTGCTGGTCAGTGAATCCCACTGAGAGGAGCGCAGAAGAAGGGCCACGCCCCAGCAGCTGCAGATGTCCTGAAGGAGATGCCCAGCTGTACAGACCACCAGCCCAGCCTGGGGACCCAGGGGCACTTACCCGTTCTCCAGGGGCACCCTTGGGGCCGGGGGGTCCTTCCCGCCCAGTCAGACCCTGGAAAGGGAGGCAGAGAAGGGGCCGGGGTCATACAGGAACAAGTGCCACAGGCTATTCTGGCACTTTCTTATCCTGCCCACCACCTGTCCCTGCTGTGCCCACAGCTGGGGTGGGGGTGTGGGGGCAAGAAGTGGGGACAAGCCCACGGGACAGCACGCATCTCAGACTGTCTCTAGTCCTGGCTAATGAAACGCACGTGGGGCCGGGCCTCAAGCCCCACCACGGACAGATGGATGCACAGGCGAACAGACAGGGTGACTGGGGCCACGGTCAGTGTGGCCGGCGCTGGGACAATGGTCGTTTGTTCCTGGCTGAGCAGGAGCTGGCAGGCTCTCCCTTCTAGCTGTGGGCTGGCTCCGCCATCCACTAGATGTCCGCAGGTCTGGGACAAGGGCCAGGGGTCCCTGTGGGGGACGTCCGGGGATGGCCTTCTACAGGACAGCGGATAAAGCAGGCCCAGCTGGACGACAGCAATTAAAACCTGACCCTTGGCCCTGCCGGGATGGAGCAGCCACTGCAGGGCTGGGGAGGGGGCAGTACACTCACGTCCACACCAGGCAGCCCCGGCAGCCCGGCCTCTCCTGGCTTCCCTGCTTTCCCCAGGGCCCCTTTCAGTCCCTGTGGGAGGGAAGAGCGTGGGACTGAAGGGCTGAGGAGGTGGCTGGCCCTGAGCACTCGCCTTTGCCCTTGCCTTCGCCTTCGCCTTCGCCTTCACTGGGGAAGAAAAGCCTTTTCTGACCTGGCACCACTAGCAATCTGAGATGGGCCCACTCTTCTGGGGCCTCAGCCCCTCCTTGCTGCTCTGAAACCCCAGACCTGGCCTCTGCCTGCCTGCCTGCTTGGCTCCAGGAAGGCTGCCCTCAAATTATTGGCAGTGTCTGTAGGATGGGCACAGATCACTTCAGCCTCCCTACCTAAGGGCCAGTAGGTTCCTCCGGGATCCCCAGGGGCCCAGACAGGTCTCTGCACCCTCAATTCCTGGGCTGACTGGTGCAGGGGACGAGCCCCGCTCTGTGAGGGTCAGTGTACCACCTCCCTCCAGGTGGACCAGCAGGGCTGTCGATCCCCTCCCCCACCCTCCACCCCACCAGGTGCTGGCCCAAAGACAGCCTAAAAGCCAGACCCTCCCTAGACACCCTGAATCCCACAGCCCCCCTCCACCCCCTTCCTGGCTCTGGTCCCTGTTGCTAGCCCTCTGAGCCCTCCCCTCGGGTGACCCTGGACCCAGCAGGATGGGAGAGGCCTCAATGACCCCTCTGTTCTCTGTGTCCACCCCACCCCCAGCCCTCTCACCACATCGGGGACACTCACCGGGGGTCCAGGCAGACCTGGAGGACCAGTTTCTCCCTGTGGGGTGAGGGGGAGAACACCCACATGTGAAGGAGTGCTCCCTGAAACCCTTCCCCAGGGAAGAAGATAGCCCTAAAGCCTGGCAGCTGAGACAAGATGGGACGCCCCCATACCCCGCTTTCCCCACCCCAATGGGCTGGGGCAGAGAGGTGTGCAGAGGAAGGACAGAGCTGGGCTTACCTTACAGCCCTCACAGTATTCGGGAACCACTCTAAGGCTGCTGGGGCACACCCCCCCAGAAATACTGGAGCCCCACCCCCCCCACCACCTAAGAGCCTTAGGAAGCAGGCTGAGGGTGCCAAGAGACCTCCAGCTCCACATGGTCGGGGAAGGGGCCACCCACCCACCTGAAGTCCCAGGAAGGCACCCCAGAACCCCCATCAGACAGCCTCTTCTGACAGCACCCCCACTGACAGCCACCATCCCGGAATCCTTTGGCTGAGGCCACAAGGCCAAGTGTAAACTGGAAGTTCCTGTCAGCCTGGCAACCCGGGGGCACAGAAGCCAGGTGGGAGTGTGGTGCTCGAGGTGCCCAGCGTAAGCAGGGGAGTCTGGCTGGGGGGTGGGGGGAGACCAGTGTGCTTTGCTGGCCCCAGTCCAGGACCCCGAGCAGCAGCCCTGCCCTCGGGGACGGAAGGAGGTGCACGGCCATGAAGGGCAGAAGGTGAGGGGCTCCGGCTGAGATGAGGAGAGTTCCTTATACACCCCTCACTGACTCCACCAGGGAAGTAGTGCAGTGAGAAGCCTTACATGGGGCAGGAGGGGGGCTGGGGGGCACAGGCAGCAGGAGTCCAGCTGCCCCCAACAATCCTTGACCCTGGCCTCCCTAGGGCACCCACAAAGGATGCCCTTTGGGGAAAAGCCTGCCCCCACCCCCTTCAGGGCCAACTCCAGTCCCCAGCAACACCAAGGAGACCCACATCCCCCACCCACACAGAGGTGGGGACTCAGAGACACACACATCAGCACCCACATTTCTAGCCCGAGGACCACCCTCCCCATTGGCCCCACAGGAACAAGGACAGTTCTGTCTTGTTTCAAACCCCTTGTTGGCTCCTTGCCAAGGATGCCCCTCCCCCACCCTGAGAGGGAAGTTTTCATTTTCTCTCCATTGGGCTGTCTGGGGGGCGGGGGGCTCAGGGAGATTAGAGGCAGACTAGAAGCTCATGGAGCTCCCCCACCCTCCCATGAGTGGGGGTAGGGGACCCAACTCACATCAATGCCGTCCTTGCCTGGCTTTCCAGGAGGCCCTGGGGGGCCAGGGGGGCCTCGAGGTCCCACTTTCTGAAATGGAGAAACTCGAGGTTAGGAAGCCTTCCTCCCCAACCCCCTGTGGCAGGTCCTCACTGGTCCGGGCTCCTCACTCCCGATGGAACAGAATGTCTCCTCTTTTGGGGGCTATTACAGGGGCCCAACGGGGCAGCCCCCGAGCTGCGACCCCCAACAACCTCAGAGCCCCAGCAAAGCCCAGGCTGTGGAGTGCAGGACACTGGTGCACACTTCATCCGCCTTCTGTGCCCTGGTCCCCTGGCCCGCAGGGAGCCAGCAGGGACAAAGGCAACATTGTGTGTCCCAGGCAGTGTCAGCAGCACTCAGACGCTGGCTGGCGAGGGAGGATGGGGCAGCCCCTGGACTCATCCTGAGGCATCCCAGCGCTCGTGAGGCAAGTCAGGGCACCCACAGCTCTTGCGCCCCTTTGGTGAAGCAGGTATGGGCAACAAGGCTGCGCTGCAGTCGCCTGGGCTGGGCCGCTTGCCCAGGTCACAGGGGATGGGGGTCGTCCACTGACTGGGCTGTACCCCTGACGACTAAGCTCAAAGCCCCCAACCCCAAGCCCCAGTTGGCGGTTCACTCGGGGACCCAGGCCCCGTGCCCCGCGGCCTGGCCTCACCTGCATCTCAGTCACAGCCAGGAGCTGCCCGAGCAGGAGGAGGGCCAACATGGGGGCTCCGGCCATGGCTGCCTCCCGGCTCCGCGTGCACTGCACTCTGAGCAGACTGGCTGCAGCATCAGGCAGGAGCTGTGGCGGGCGGGGCTGGCAGGACGCCTGAGCACACCCGCCTCCCCTTGCTGCACAAGCCCCCCATTCAGCCAGGCCCACCTGGGGCTGGGCGGGGCTCAGCTGCCCCTCCCCACTGCCTACTGCCCAGCCAGCCAAGGGGAAAAAAAGGAACCCAACGGCAGCATTTTTCTAGCCAGTCTCTAAGTTAAAATTATCCTGGGACTGGTGAGCTGCACACAGACACCTTTTAGAAAAAAAGAAAGGCGCCCTTTTCTCTCTTGTGCCTCAAGCGGAGCGTGGAAAGGCGGAAGAATTCCACACTCAAGGGCTGTTTTTGAGGATGAGCCAGGTGGGCCTCCCTATCCCAGAAATGGGGTTTGCGAGTCACATACCTCTCCCCAGGGTGAGTGGGCCCTGAGACCCAGGAAGACCCCCAGAGAGGGTGAATGGCCCTGTGCCAGGAGGCCAGACCACCTGGCACCTCCCTGGTCTCTGCCACTGCCCTGCCTGGTGCAAAAACCTAGGACCATGCTGGCTGGGCTGGGCACCCCCCTCCCCAGGACCCTTACCCATAAACCCAGCCTATACCAAGCTAAAGGAATGCAGGGGTCTATCCATGCCAGTCACCACTGGCAAACGTGACTCTTATCCGGGACCCTCTTCTTCTAGGAGTGCAAAATGGTGACTCCGGCAGGAGGAAGGAAATACCATCATAATCCTGGGGCTTAAACAAAATTTGTGGTGAACAGGAACCCCGAGGCTGCTGTGGGCTGTTCCCATTTCTTACAAGCCTTGGGCATCTCAGGGGTCACCAGGTCTGTACAAGCTCCACTCAACCTTGGGAAGAGGCAGAAGAAGAGCGGCAGAAGAACAGCAAGTAAGAGGCAGCACCATCAGCCAGATGGCCTCAGTGACCACGTCGGGGGGGAGGAGGACTCTCAAACATCTAAGTCACCTGTAAGGCATGTCCAAAGTGCAGAATTCCATCCCCACCCTCAGGGCTCTGAATCTTTAAGAATCCCAGAGAGGTGCTGTTTAGAATTGATAGGACACTGTATGAGCTTCATTTCTGCAGGCAGGAACTCATGGTGTTTGAGATGATGTGAATTGTCAAGAAGCAGATGAAAAAGAGTGTGTATGGAAGCAAAATAACTCAGTCAACAATGTGTTTCTCTACTTATACACTGCTAGTGGGAATGTAAAATGGTACAACCACTTTGGAAATCGATTTGGCACTTCCTTAAAAAGCTAGAAATAGAACTACCAGCAATTCTACTCCTTGAAATATATTTTAGAGAAAAGCCTTTACACAAACAGATATATGCACACCCATGTTCACTGCAGCACTGTTTACAATAGTAAAAAGATGGAAGCAACCAAGGTGCCCATCAATGGATGAATGGATAAATTATGGTATATTCACATATGGAATACTATGCAATAATTACGAACAATGATGAATCTGTGAAACATCTCATAAAATGGAGGAACCTGGAAGGCATTATGCTGAGTGAAATCAGTTGCAAAAGGACAAATATTGTATGATACCACTATTATAAGAACTCAAGAAAAAGTTTAAACAGAAGAAAATACTTTTGATGGTTACAAGGGTGGAGAGGGAAGGAGGGAGACGGGTATTCACTAATTAGATAGTAGACAAGAACTACTTTAGGTGAAGGGAAAGACAAAACACAATACAGGAGAGGTCAGCACAACTGGACTAAACCAAAAGCAAAGCAGTTTCCTGAATGCAACCAAATGCTTTGAAGGCCAGAGTAGCAGGGAAGGGGGTCTGGGGACCACGGTTTCAGGGGCCATCTAGGTCAATTGGTATAACAACACGTATTAAGAAAACAACGTTCCGCGTTCTGGTTTGGTGAGTGGTGTCTGGGGTCTTCAGTGCTAGCAAGTGGCCATCTAAGATGCATCAATTGGTCTCAACCCACCTGGAACAAACGAGAATGAAGAACGCCAAAGTCATAAGGTAAATATGAGCCCAAGAGGCAGAAAGGGCCACATAAACCAGAGACTACATCAGCCTGAGACCGGAAGAACTTGATGGTGTCCAGCTACCACCAATGACTGCCCTGATATGGAACACAACAGAGAATCCCTTATGGAGCAGGAGAGCAGTGGGATGCAGATCTCAAATTCTCATAAAAAGACCAGGCTTAACGGTCTGAATGAAACTAGAGGGACCCCGGAGGCAGTCCCCGGACTGTCTGTTAGCCCAAGATAGGAACCATTCCCGAAGCCAGCTCTTTGGACAGGGATTGGACTGGACTACAAGATAGATAATGATACTGGTGAGGAGTGAGCTTCTTGGCTCAAGTAGACACATGAGACTGTGTGGGCAGCTCCAGTCTGGAGGTGAGATGAGAAGGCAGAGGGGGACAGGAGCTGGTTGAATGGACACAGGGAATACAGGCTGGAGAAGAGGAGTGTGCTGTCTCATTAGGAGAGCAGCTAGCAAGGTATATATAAATTATTGTATGAGAGACTGACTTGATTTGTAAACTTTAACTTAAAGCACAATAAAAATAAATAAGAATGTGTTGCTCTAATCTTTCCAAGACTGGAGGAATCTCCTTACTTCCCACTTGGATAGATTATTGTTGGCTGCTCACTCAAGCCCAATCACACCCTCAAGTAGGAGGGGTATGTGCGAACAGTCTCAAAGCCTGGAAGGTCCTGCCCTCCCTGGGGTCCAAGAGTCTTGGGAGGTATCTCCAGAGACACAGGCCTTATGACATGGAGGGGGAAAGGGGGAAGGTCAGCTTCCTTGGCAGCTCAGCCAGAGGTTTCCAGCCACCACACCCCACCCCCAAACCTGGGGACTGTTCCTCCGCACCTCCACCAGTGCAAGGGTGAGATTTGGGTGTGGCCAGCCCTCCTCCTCCTCTCTCCATCTGGTCCCACTCTTCCAGGCCCTGCCCTGCCACCCAGCTCTGCACCAATATCTAGCGCAGGTCTGGCCAGAGTGAGGGTTCCCCCTGAACAGACCTAGGGAAAGCGCAGCTGGCCTTTGCCTGGGTTGGGGCAACCACCTTGCGCTGGGGATCCAGCTCTGCCGCCACCTTGCCTTTTCAGCTCCCTCACAAAGCTACTCCAGCTCTGCAGATCCTCCTATGCAGGTGAGGTGAGATGGCTGCAGGCAGACGTTGGATCCTTGGAGAGCTGCTGTGCCTCGCCTGGTGGGTGGCGGGGGCCTAGTGGAGGGCTCTGCCTGGGCCAGTGAGCTGGGGGCAGGTGGCTGACCCACACCCACCTGCTAAGAGTCCAGCCTGCCAGTACCACCTTTGATTGGGCAAAGTGCACAGCACTCCACCTGCCTCAGGACATCACTGCCCCAAAGCTCAGAGGCTGGGGTGGGCTGGAGCTGCCCACTCACCCCCGCATGCCCGCCCCTCTGAGGGTTGCTCCTATGGGACCCCCTCCAGGCTTGGTGATTCTCCTTCCGAACTTGAGCTTTGGCCACCAGGGGTCAGTGGGAGCCCAGCTTGCTAACATGACTCTTAGGATGCCTCACTTGCAGCGCCCAGTCTCCCTCCATGGCAGAAATCCCATCAGAGTCAAACTGAAGTCCAGGCTCCAGGGGCCCCACCGCTTCTAGTGAGGGGAGGAAACGGGGGGGGGGGGGCAGTGTGAACGGACAGACCCCTCCCTCGACTCCAGCACTAGTGGGGCAGAACTCAGGGACTTCCTGTTTGCCCATCTTTCCACCCTCCCAACCCCCCAAGAGAAACACTCAGGAAAGATCAGCACTTTTCATGGAAGTGGAGGCTGGACTTGCAGCTAGCATTGTCGTTGATTCTGACTCACAGTGACCCTACAGGACAGAGTAGAACTACCCCACAGGGTTTCCAAGGCTGCAATCTTTACAGATGCAGACTGTCTCCTCTTTCTTCCGGGAAGCAGCTGGTGTGTTCAAAACACTGACCTTCCAGTTAGCAGCCAAGCGCTTAACCACCACACCACCAGAGCTCCAAAACTATGCCCCCTCAAAAGCCAACAGGTTCTGATCACTAGTAACCTCATCCTTAGGGGAGCCAGGAGTTGGGGGACCTCCTCTCAATCTGTGATACTCAGGAAGGGAGGGGTCTCCGCTCCAGAACAACCAGGCTGAGGGTCACCAAGCTTTCAGGGAGGGAGCTACTAGGTTAGATGGAGCCCAGGGGGTCTGTGGAGGGTGGCCCCTTCGTGTGGAGGGCCAGCGGTGAAGGGGGCCTTTCGCTGCATCAGAGTGGGGGCAGGGCTACAGAAAGTCATGCTGAGCTTGCTGCTGTGGCATATCACCACACTGTACCCCAAAGTACAACAGGTAGAGTGGCCTGGAGCAGGCCCAGGGTGCCCCAGACCCCCACTCTCCAACACACTCAGCCCATCTGAGGGGCCACGCACAAGTCCTCGCTCACTTTTGAACTGGTGACAAAACTAAGGGACCAAGCGTCCAGCCCCGAGGCACTGAATGGCTGTGGGCTCGGCCTGTGTGCTCAGGTAGAAACTACTGAATGGGAATCTACACTTCTGTGTAAACCTTCACCCAAAACACAAAATACTAAAAAAGAACGAATGCTCTAATTTTTCCCAAGATTGGAGAAAACTGCTGGGGAGGGAGATCTATGTGCTGGGGGTGGGGCGGGGGGGAGGTGTGCTGGAGGGAGGAGTCCTGTGCTCAGGCTCTGTCCTGTGCTGGGGGGCATGTGCTGAGAGCCTGAAGGGCTGCCCCTTGGTCAGAGCCATGCTGTGGCCCAGCTAGGCCACTCGGAACTCGGGAAGAAGCAAGTCCAGAGACCACCCCTACTTATGAGACCAGCCCACCACTGCTAACAGGGTCCAGTTCATGCCCCCAAGACTCAAGGTCAAATGAATTTATTCAGAAAAGGCCTTGGCACCACAATGAGAAAATGAGCCCCCCTCCCCTCCCCGTCCTTAAGGATCAGTTTACAAAGATGAGGAACATGGGGCAGAAAAGGAGAGAGTCAGAAATCAGTTGAGGTAAGAAGAATTCTGAAGTCCGCATTTGACCTCCCTGAGGGGTCTCAGTCCTCCCGGAGGTGGCGGGGGTGGGGGCTGCAGTGACACCCCTACCCCCTCCCCCCGCCCCAGGAGAGGCCAGCACTGCCAGGCACTGGAAAGAGCAGACAACAGGGCTCCTGGGATCCTGGCCCAGAACCCTCACCTGGCAGGGCTGGCCTCCAGGTGGCTGGAGGTGTAGCTCTGCACCCCCTCCTCTATGGTTCTGTGGGTGTAGCTGAAGGCCCCGCCTTGGTTGCTGCCCCTTCGTCTACTGGGGGCCTGGTGGTGGCCTGGGCTGAGCCCTCTGTGGGGCTCCTGGGAGTACTCTGTTCCTCCCCTGCCCGGCCTTCTGCTTCCTCGCTCATCTCACTCTTGCCCTCTCCAGCCTCGGGCCCCTCCAATGCAGCGGGACGCCAGGTGGCGGCCAGTGTCTGGGCCTCACCACCAGCGGCTGTGCCTTCATCCACCTTCCGCCGCTTCCTGATCTCATCGACCACCTTTGACCCCATGGGCTGGGGGCAGGGCTGCTCGCCTTCCTCGGGATCCTGGGCACCCACTCTGAGGCTGCCCTGGCTGAGAGCACACCCCTCCAGGTTCAGGGCGATCTTCTCCACCTCTGAGGAGCTTTGTAGGCCTGGCTCCCCTGGGGCCTGCTCACGCTGGTTCACCTCCAATTTCCTTTTCTTGCTCTCTTTGGGGCTTGAGGGTTCTGGTCCCCACACACCGCAGGCATCCACCTGACTGGCGGCATCTCCCGGGTCTCCTTTGGGGGATTCCGCCTCCTGGGGTACACTGTCCCCACCCGGCCCGCAGGTCCGACCTTGGGCACCAGCTTCGTAGAGGTGGCTCCTGGGCTGGTGGGGAGGTGAGCGGGACTGGAGCTGCAGCAGCTTGTCGTGGGGTGCCCATACGAACTTGCAGCGTGGCTGGAAGTGCTCCCAGGCAAAGTGCAGAAGCTTGCGGCGCTGGTGGCGGCAACGCACAGCAAACACAAAGTAGTCCAGCGTGCTCTGACGCACAGCCGGCAGCTGCCGGTGCACCAGCGTCTCCTCCAGGAAGAAGTGCGCTAGCGGTGCCTGGTAGCGCTCCAGGCCCAGCTCACCCAGAGACTTGAGGATGCGGGTGATGCGGAGATTGTTGTGGCTGTGCCTGTTGGGCGAGAGGTGGGTGGGAGAGTCCAGGGAGGGGCCCAAGGGTGGCCCTGCTTCCTGCGGAGAGCCCCTGTGACCCCATTCCCTCTGCCTGATGGTCCTCAGTCGGGGGCTAATACCTCCCTTATTAGGAAGTCTGTGCTGCCCCTATTGGCAAGGGTGCTCCTAGCATTTTGGGGCAAAGCCATAGTGCTGCAAAGCCAACAGTGCCCCTGAGAAGCCCTGACTACCCTGTGGGCAGGCAAGAAGCAAAACTGACAGGTGCGGTTTCCTTAAATTCCCCCTCCCCATGGTCAGCACCCCACCACCTGCCAACAGGGAGCTCAAGTGCTGGGGATCACATTGCAAGCACCACCCCCAACCTGCCCAAAGGTGCCGGGCCTTACCAGTTCAGGTTCTGGAAGCGCTTCTGGTAGTTGTGGGCACGGCGGACCGCACCTGTGCCTCGGTCTTCCAGCTCTACCCCGTAGAAGCCCAACATGAGCTCATAGGCCAGGACGAACCGTTCCATGGCCTCTGGGCAGCTTTTAAAAGCCTGGAAAATCCGAGATACACTCAGACACCATTGCTGATCCTACCAGGGAATGTACCAGGGAGTGCAGGGGCGTGGCCATATCCAGAGAGCTGGCTTCGGGAAGAGGCATGGACTCTGACTTTCAGGGTGAGAGGATGACTGTGGAGGCCTTGCCAACCACAGGACAGGGACCCATGCAGGCAGGGAACAACCAGCCCACCTCCTTAGTGACCCTCCGAGGTGCGGCTTGGCCCCCCCATTCCTCTGTCCCTCCAGAGGCGGTTCCTAGACTCAGTGCCCCCACTCAAGCTCAAACCAGGGACCACAAAGGGAAAGTCCTCGTCACTGGTCCTCCCCTGGCCTCTGCCCCTAGTGGCCTCAGGGAACACCACTGGGGGGCAGTGAGGTGAGAACCACTTTGGGGGGAAGAATAATTACACTGGGGCCCCATCCGCTCCTGCCATTCCAACTGGCTCCTGAGCAGTGACTGGGGTGCGTGCAGACATTCTGGCGTGATCTCCATGCCTCCTGACCAGAGTCCAGGAACCAGAGCTCACCTCGATCTCCTTCAGTGTGAGGGGCTTGGCGTGCCAGTTCACTCCTGGTTCCCGCAGAGGAAACAGCCTATGGGAGAAAGAGGACCCAGCCCCATTTGGAATCCTACCAGCCTCTGCTGGTCGGCTTGGCCACATGCTCGTTAGTGACGTGGGCAGAACTCCACCCTGGGCTTTTACCCTTATCCCTAGAAAAAGGGACTGCCTGGGCAGAGAGCTAATGCCCAGGGTAAGGGACATAGGCTAGGGGGGCGGGTGGCTGGCACTGGGCCTACAAGGATTAATTGCCTGCTCAGCAGGGGACCTGGAGGGAGAGCTCGGCCAGGCTAGCAGGGTGGCCACTTTTAGTAGGCAAGATGGGGGGTTTTCTTTTTATTCTTTGTTCTCCTTCCTCCAGGGTGCCCTGCAGGTCAGAAGGGGCTCCCTGCTTGCATGCTCCCGAGATTGCTGTCCTCAGGCTGAGGTGTGTTGTGCGTCTGGGGTCTTCCCCCTCCCACCCCATCATGTGGGCCTTCCCAGACAGTCACTCCCAGCTGCCCCTGTGGGCTCCCAAGGACGTACCTGGCGGGCTGCCCCACCCCTCCTCCACAACTACCCCCCCCAGAGCCAGCCCATCACCTCCAAGATATTGGGGTGACTGGTCCAGCAGGCATCTAGTCTGCAGCTCTTCCTGCCCCCCAAGTCCACTTGGGTTCCTGAACACAAGGGCTGCTGGACTAACACCCCTCAGACTGTGGCACAGGCTGGAGTCCTCCCCCAGTGGCCCCTGGCCCCTGGGCCCTGTGACGAGTGTCAAATGTGCACCTGTAAGGTGGACGAAGCTCCAGGAAGGCCAGCGAGCCAGCTCAGGAAGCGCAGCAGCAAAGGGGAGAACCGCTGCTGCCCAGGGTGTGCAGAGGCTCCCCCTCCTTCCCCAGGGCCACAGAGACCCCCTCCCCTCTACTCGCCACTTCCCCCTCCCCACACCCTTCCCTCACCACTGGATGTAGGAATGATTGTCCTCCAGGAGGTCGTAGTCATCCCTCCAGTCTTGAAGAATCTCCTCAATGAAGCAGCCTAAGAGCCCCATGAGACAGGTCAGTGCAGACCACCACCACAGCCCCCAGAAACTACCCACCGCCCTGGGCTCTGTAGATCTCCCAGGGATTACAGGTCCCACCTGACTTTAACCCACTGACTTTGGGCCCCGGCCTCTGCACCCTGGACATGGACCCTTCTAGCGTGTCGAGGGTGATGCTGCGTGAGTGGGCTCTTGCCCCTCTGCGGGACTGGCTCTTCCCAGCTCCATCCTTGCAGATGAGGCACAGGGGGCCCATGTATCCTCCAGCCCTCATCTGGGAAGCCAGGGCTCTGTCCCCAACAACGCTCCAGCTGAGCCCAGCCTAGGGTGGGGCCCACACGTGTTTCTGCAGAGGGCCAGATGGTTAGGACTGCTGGCTTTGTGGGCACGCGGCCTCTGCCAGTGTCGTGCCAAAGCAGCCACAGACAACACGCAGATGAGCTGGTGTGGCTGTGTGCCCACAAAACTTCAATGATGGATAATGAAATGTGGATTTTATGTAACTTTCACATGCCACAAAATACGATCATGTTTTCAGTTTTTTTCCAGCCAATTAAAATAAAAAGTGTTCTTAGTTCTCATTAGTTTAGGAGCGACTGCTTTGCCGCTACCAAGAGTTAAGTCTGAGCTGAGCAGCTGCTACAGAGACCCTCTGGGCTTTCTGTCCCTGGGCAGTGCAAATGGCTAAGCGCTTGGCTGCTAACCAAAAGCTGGTAATTCAAGTCTACCCAGAGGTGCCTTGGAAGAAAGGCTTGGGAATCTACTTCCTAAAGATTACAGCCCCCAAACCCAGCGGAGGCCAGTTCTATTCTGACATACATGGGTCGCCGTCAGTTAGGAGTAACCTGATGACAACTGACTTTCCACGTTTGCCAGCCCCACCCTAGAGACTCGGCTGGAGGACTGGAGTCCCGAAGATGGCCTCCAGGGAGTTCTGTGAAGCCATGTGATAGCCACTGCCCCATGTGAGGACCAAGCCTGGGAGTGGAAAGAGGTACACGCAGTCTCTAAGCCCAGACACCCCACCAGGCCAGAGCAGCATGGCTGGTGGCCAAGGTTAGCACGCACCATTCGGCAGGAACTGGATCTCATTTCTGTAGAAACTCAGGTTGGGCATGTCACCGTTGCAGTCTCGTTCTACCAGGTCCTGCAGAGCCAGAGACATGGGACAATGGGGATCAGAGGCAGGTGCCCGAGGCCTTATAAGAGGACCCCTGGGGGTAGGGTCTGCTCTCGGGACATCCTGACAGCTAGCCCAAGACTCCCAGGGTGCTGGCCTGGCACCCTGCCCACCAGTAGAGCCTTCCTCCATGCTTGAAGCACAGCCGCCCCTCTGGTCACTAGCAGGGAGCCGTCCGAGGCCACCCTCAGTGGGCGAGGGGCTGGGAAGCCACCTTTATCTGTGATCCAGAGGTGGTCCAGCAGGTGCAGAGGGCAGGATGACACTCCCGATTCCAGACTAGAGAACAAAGATGAGACCACCCCAAGGAGACTGCTATGATCAGGTAGCAGGTGAGGGCAGTCTACGTGGCCAGGTCCAGCCCAGCCAATGCGATGACATGACTGATCCGCAGTATGAGACCAGCATGTCTACAGGCAAGGGCCCCAGTTCAGAGGGGAGATGATGCGCCAGCTACCATGACGGGGAGCAGGAGCCTGACCCGTGTCAAGTCAGGCTCTGGCAGGGGTGGTATAGAGCCCTCTCCACCTGGCAGGACTTAGGGACACTCTGTGAGAACACGACAGCTGGTGTGACCTGCGACCCTACTGTCCCCAGGAGAACCTTTGTGGTCAGCCTTCTGGGGCAAGGGCCGGGAAGGGACGTACCGGGTAGTGGTGGCGGTACCTGCGCATGTCCTGCACGGCCCGCCAGTTTCGAGTCCCCTGCATCCTGGCCTGGGGAGAGATGAGATGGGATGAGAACCCCACAGGACACTGCCCCCAGTAAGTCCTGGTGGCAGCAGCAGGACCTGGCCTCTCCCACCAGTTCTTCCCTCAGCTCTTTTTATGGGAGGAGGGATAACACCCTAGTAAAGTACCCCAGTGTCCTGCATAGAGCTAGAGGGGGCCAGAGCCATGACCTAGCACCACTCTCTGACTGGGCGGCTGCTCCAGGCCCCTCCCCATCTTGTGACCACCATTCCTGCCCCTCCCTACCCTGTGACCATCACTCCTGCCCCACCCCCAGCACTGCAGCTATCCAAGCAGCAGAAGGGGCAGCTGCTGGCCACCAGGCAGGCGCAGGGGCTCTGTTACCTCTGGGGTCACTTTCGCTGACCACTCCAGAGACTGAGGCGTACTCCGAGGACCAGTGCACTCATGCGCTACCAGAAAAACCCACCTCAGAGGCCAGTGTCTGGATTCAAGACACCCTGCACACACGGCAAGACACCTATCATCCAAACACAACTAGCGGACAGGGTGAAGGCTGTCATTCTGGGCCCTCCACCACACCTGGACCAACAGCACCTGTGTCGGGACAGAGCATGGCACCTAGGGTGCTAGCAATAGGGAGGTAACAACACTGAGTAACAGGGGTAACACTGTTAAGTAACCAGGGTAACAATGTGGAGTAACATGGGATAAGAACACTACATAACTGGAGGTAACAAGGAATAACTGAGGGTAACAATAGCGTTACGGATTAACTGTGTCCCCTAAAAATGTGTTGCAAATCCTCATTTCTATGCTTGTGGTCCTCCATGTGTCTGTCAGTTTGTCGTACTGTGGGGGCTTGCGTGTTGCTGTGAAGCTGGAAGCTATGCCACTGATATTCAGATACCAGCAGGGTCACCCACGGAGGACAGGTTTCAGCTGAGCTTCCAGACTAGGACAGACTAGGAAGAAGGACCTGACAGTCTACTTCTGAAAAGCATTAGCCAGTGAAAATCTTATGAATAGCAGCGGAACGTTGTCTGATATAGTGCTGGAAGATGACCCCTCAAGGTTGGAAGGCACTCAAAAGATGACTGGGGAAGAGCTGCCTCCTCAAAGTAGAGTCAACCTTAATGATGTGGGTGGAGTAAAGCTTTCGGGACCTTCATTTGCTGATGTGGCATGACTCAAAATAAGAAAAAACAGCTGCAAAAATCCATTAATAATCGGAAGCTGGAATGTACGAAGTATGAATCTAGGAAAATTAGAATTCATCAAAAATGAAATGGAACGCATAAACACTGATATGCTAGGCATTAGCGAACTGAAATGGACTGGTATTGGCCATTCTGAATCGGACAATCATATAGTCTACTATGCTGGGAATGATACCTCAAAGAGGAATGGTGTTGCGTTCATCATCAAAAAGAACGTTTCAAGATCCTGAAGTACAACGCTGTCAGTGATAGGATAATATCCCTAGGCCTACAAGGAAGACCAGTTAATACAACTATTATTCAAATTTATGCACCAACCACTAGGGCCAAAGATGAAGAAACAGAAGATTTTTACCAGCTGCTGCAGTCTGAAATTGATCGAACGTGCAATCAAGATGCATTGATAATTACTGGTGATTTTAATGTGAAAGTTGGAAACGAAGAAGAAGGATCAGTAGTTGGAAAATATGGCCTGATACAAACAATTCTGGAGATCGAATGACAGAATTTTGTAAGACCAACGACTTCTTCGTTGCAAATACCTTCTTTCACCAACATAAACGGTGACTATACACATGGACCTCACCAGATGGAACATGCAGAAATCAAATTGACTACACCTGTGGAAAGAGATGATGGAAAAGCTCAATATCATCAGTCAGAACAAGGCCAGGGGTCGACTGTGGAACAGACCATCAATTGCTCATATGCAAGTTCAGGCTGAAACTGAAGAAAATCAGAGCAAGTCCATGAGAGCCAAAATATGACCTTGAGTATATCCCACCTGAATTTAGAGACCACCTGACGAATAGATTTGATGCACTGAACACTGGTGACCGAAGACCAGAGGAGTTGTGGAATGACATCAAGGACATCATCCATGAAGAACGCAAGAGGTCACTGAAAAGACAGGAAAGAAAGACCAAGATGGATGTCGGAGGCGACGGTGAAACTTGCTCTCGAACGTCGAGCAGCTAAAGCAAAAGGAAGAAATGATGAAGTAAAAGAACTGCACAGAAGACTTCAAAGGGCAGCTCAAGAAGACAAAGTATTACAATGACATGTGCAAAGAGCTGGAGATGGAAAACCAAAAGGGAAGAACATGCTCGGTGTTTCTCAGACTGAAAGAACTGAAGAAAAAATTCAAGCCTCAAGTTGCAATAGTGAAGGATTCAATGGGGAAAATATTAAACGACACAGGAAGCATCAAAAGAAGGTGGAAGGAATACACAGAGTCATTATACCAAAAAGAATTAGTCAATGTTCAACCATTTCAAGAGGTGGCATATGATCAGGAACCAATGGTACTGAAGGAAAAGTCCAATCTGCTCTGAAGGCACTGGTGAAAAACAAGGCTCCAGGAATTGACAGAATATCAATTGACATGTTTCAACAAATGGATGCAGCACTGGAGGTGCTCACTTGTCTATGCCAAGAAATACGGAAGACAGATTTCCTGGCCAACTGACCGGAAGAGATCCATATTTATGCCTATTCCCAAGAAAAGTGATCCAACTGAATGTGGAAATTATAGAACAATATCATTAATATCACAAGCAAGTAAAATTTTACTGAAGATCATTCAAAAACGGCTGCAGCAGCATATTGACATGGAACTGCCAGAAATTCAGGCCGGTTTCAGAAGAGGATGTGGAACCAGGGATATCACTGCTAATGTCAGATGGAATCCTGGCTAAAAGCAGAGCATACCAGAAGGATGTATACCTGTGTTTTACTGATTATGCAAAGGCATTTGACTATGTGGATCATAACAAATTATGGGTAACATTGAGAAAAATGGGAATTCCAGAACACTTAATTGTGCTCATGAGGAAACTTTACATAGATCAAGAGGCAGTTGTTCTGACAGAACAAGGGGATACTGATTGGTTTAAAGTCAGGAAAGGGTGTGCATCAGGGTTGTATTCTTTCACCATACCTACTCAATCTGTATGCTGAGCAAATGATCAGAGAAGCTAGACTATATAAAGAAGAACGGGGCATCAGGATTGGAGGAAGACTCATCAACAACCTGCGTCATGCAGATGACACAACCTTGCTTGCTGAAAGTGAAGAAGACTTGAAGCACTTACTAATGAAGATCAAAGACCACAGCCTTCAGTATGGATTGCACCTCAACATAAAGAAAACAAAAATCCTCACAACTGGGCCAATGAGCAACATCATGATAAACAGAGAAAAGGCTGAAGTTGTCAAGGATTTCATTATACTGGGATCCAAATCAACAGCCATGGAAGCAGCAGTCAAGAAATCAAAAGATGCATTGCATTGGGTAAATCTGCTGCAAAGGACCCCTCTAAAGTGTTGAAGAGCAAAGTTGTCACCTCGAAGACTGAGGTGGGCCTGACCCAAGCCATGGTATTTTCGATCACATCATATGCATGTGAAAGCTTGACAATAAATAAGGAAGACAGAAGAAGAGTTGATGCCTTTGAATTGTGGTGTTGGCGAAGAATATCGAATATACCATGAACTGCCAGAAGAACAGATAAATCTGTCCTGTAAGCAGTACAACCAGAATGCTCCTTAGAAGGACGGCGAGACTGCATCTTACGTACTTTGGACATGTTGTCAGGAGGGATCAGTCTCTGGAGAAGGACATCATGCTTGGCAAAGTACAGGGTCAGTGGAAAAGAGGAAGATCCTCAACAAGGTGGACTGACACAGTGGTTGCAATAATGGGGTCAAGCATAACAACGATTGTAAGGATGGCGCAGGACCGGGGAGTGTTTCGTTCTGTTGTGCATAGGGTCCCTGAGTCAGAAGAACTCAAGGGCACCTAACAACAATAATTATGGTTGTGGTTATAATCCCATTTGGGAATGGGTTGTCTTTGTTATGCTAATGAGGCAAGGCTGAGGTTTATCTTGAGTCAATCTGTTTTGAGATATAAGAGAGATTAAACAAGCCAGCAGAGCAGCGATGATGCCAAGCCACATGGAGATCGCCCAGGAACCAGATGCCGAAGAGACAAGGACCTTCCCCAGAGCCAAGAGAGAGAGAATGCCTTCCCCTAGAGCTGATACCCTGAATTTGGACTTCTAGCCTCCTTAAACTGAGAGAGAATAAATTTCTGTTCATTAAAGCCATCCACTTGAGGCATTTCTGTTATAGCAGCACCAGATGATTAAGACGAACAGTGAGTAACCAAGAGGTAACAACACCGAGTAACGGGGGGTAACGATGTCAAGTAACTAACTCTTCTGGGAGTAACAACGCAAAGTAAGCAGGGATAACAATGTGAAGTAACATGGAGTAATGACATCACATAACGGGGGTTACAAGGAATAACGGGGGGTAGCAATAGTGGGTAAAGGGGGGGGCGGGTAACAACACCAAATAACCAGGGGTAACAGTGCTGAGTAACTGAACTGAGGGTTAACAACTCAGAGTAACCGGGGTAACACCGTCAAGTAACCAGAGATAACAACATCCAGTAATGCAGGAAAGTTCTGATGCTCCGGAGACGAAAACAGAAGTAAAAGTGGAAGTGTGGGCCACCGCTGGCCACCCTTGGTGCTCACACAAGTCACACTGACGGGGCCCCAAAGTCCACCTTCCTAGATGGCAGTGAACTTGGCAGTGTTAGCACTCAGAAAAAACAGTGGGGGTGGGGGCAGACTGGGGGGCCTAAGGGCCTGAGGGGGTGCAGGGGTGCCAGGCTCCCAGGGTTGAGAACAGGGTGCAGGGTGGAAGCAGGGATCAGGGAGAGGCCGATGCGGGAAGTTCAGGGATAGAGGGAGGTGGTGGAGGTGGCTACCGTGGAGGCCTGGGACCCCTTGGGGGGACAGAGAGCCCACAGATCTCCAGCTGGGCTGTGACAGGAGAGTTTTCCCGAAGAGCGCCTCTCACACCGGACACAGCACTGGATCCGGGCCTGAGGTGGCCCTGGATTTCCGGCGGGGCAGTGCGGACCGCCTGGGGCTGAAGGACCAACGGATAGGGGAGCCCAGGGTGGGCGCTGGGAGAACCCAGGACCCAAACATTGGCAGCGCCCCGGCCTATGGGTTCAGGGCTCCCCAGAGCCAAGTACCCGACGCCTGACCTGGGGCAGGGCTCTGTCCATCCCACCCCGCCACACCCAATTCCCAGGCGGCCGGGTGAAGTCCCCCCGCAGGGCGCAGAGAACTCGCAGGTGCCGAGGCCAGGCGGCCCAGGGCTGGAGAAGACAGGTCCGGCGGGGAGTGGGACGCGAGGAAAAGCGGTGGGTGGGAGCGGGGAGCGCCCGGGAGGACTCGGGGGGCCGTGGGGATGGGGGCGCGGGGGAAGGTGCGCGGGGGGATGGGGGCGCGCCGGGGGTCGGGGCGCGCCGGGGGTCGGGGCGCGCCGGGGGTGGGTGCCCCAGGACCGGGCCGCACCTGGAGGGCGCCGGGCCGCGCCGCCCTCGGCTCGTCGTCGTCGTCGTCCCCGTCCGCGTCCCCGTCCGCCTCGGCCCCCGCCCTCTGGCGCCCCGCGTCCCCCTCCGCGTCCTCCGCGTCCTCCTCCCAGGTGGAGTCGCAGTCCGGGTCGTCCATGCTGGCGGCGGCCGACTCTGCGCGCCCTCAGAGGGCGGAAGCGAAAGTGAAAGCGGAGGAAGCGCGGGGGCGGGGCTTCTGGCGGGCGGGGCTTCTGGCGGGCGGGGCGCCGGCCGAGGCAGCACCTCCGTGACAGCCCGTAGCCGGCTGCGGATTCCGTCTGCCGGAGGGCGCCCCCCCAGGATATCACCCGCGCCAGGATGCTCCCCCTGGAGGATGCCTCCTTCGGAGATCCCCCATGATGCATCCCTGCTAGGTGCCCCCCCCAGAATGCTTCCCCTCACAAGTGCCTGACCACCTGGAGGATGCCCCTCGCCCCCCATTCTCCCCCGAAGGATGCCCCTGTCCACACGGGGGTTACTCTCCCTGCAGAGTCTCCCCCCCGAAGATACCCCCTTCCTCAGGGGACGCCCCCATGCCTTCTCCCCACCCCAAGGTAGCAACAAGCAAAGGCCAGGTAAAGTCTCCTTAGGGGCCCCTACAGGGACCGAGAGCTGGCTGCCTGCCCTTTTTACGCAGACTTGAGTCCCTGGGCGCTGGTCTCTGATTCTTGCGGACTGTCAACCCTTATTAACGCTACAGGGGCAGCCCCACCTTTCTGAAAGGACCGTGGTGACTCCCCGAAAGTTGTGGAGCTCTGGGGCTTTCTGCAAACCATTTACAAACAACAGCCAGGGTACGTGTCCCCAGGACCGGGCGTGGCCACTGCGGGCACTGTCATGGGCCTGACCAGCTCCAGTTCAGTCATTTGCAGCTGGCCTGGGAGATCCGGCTGTTGGCACCACGCATGAAGGGCCTCTGATGGAGGCTTTGATGAGCTATGTGAGCACGTGGATGGGGGCTCCATCTCTCCCCCACCCCCGGGAAACAGAAAGACAGCAGAGGGCTCAGCGCTCTGAGCTGGGCCTTCCACAGGCCACCCACACCCAAGCTGCAGGCCACCTTCCCCAAAAGAGTGGTTTTCAAGACCGTCCTTCGAAGGATGGTCTCAGCAAATAGCCCTTTTAGTTCATCTCAGGAGGGGTGGTAATCGGGGAGCCCCAATTCTGATTCATCTCTGCCCTGTGCACGTACCACTGCAGTCGGGGGGGTGCAGTGCCAGGCCGCGTCCCGACGGCTTTGCGGGGTTTTTTTTTTAAGAGGGTGTGGGGGGAGCACGTGCAGTGCCGGCCCTTCCTGAGGGCATTGTGGGGGTGACCATGCAGTGCTGTCCTGGGTCCCTACAGCCCAACGGCTTTGTAGGGGGTAAGGGGTGTGGGGGGTAGCAAGTGCAGTACCATTCTGCCTCCCGACGACTCTGGGGGGTGGCGCTGGCAGTGTTGGCCATTCCTGACCACTGGGGGGGGGCGGTAAGGGGCCAGGCATGCGGGGTCAGCCCGCGTCCCTCCAGCTTTGCTACCCAGACAGGGGAAGAAGGCTGAGTGCCAGCACGGGCACTGGGCTTCCAGCAGGAAGTCCCTGTGCATGGTCCCCAAGCAGGAAGTGGTGTGTGGGGGGGATGGGGGGCGTTGCTGCTCAGCGGCAAGGGGTCTGAGGAAGGTTAGTTTGGCCAAGGAAGGCTCAGGTTCGATTTGAATATTTCTTCTGCCTAAACTGGATGCCCTGGTGTGGTCCAGTCAATTCCAACTCATAGTGACCCCATCGGACAGAGTAGAACTGCCCACCAGAGTAGAACTGCTGGTGGATTTGAACTGGTGACCTTTTGGTTACCACCCAAGCTGTTAACCAGTATGCTACCAGGGCTCCAAAATAGATGCAGCCATGTTATTTGGCTAAGGCTCAGGGCATTGGAGTGAGCCAGACCAGGGACACTGAGACACACCCAGGATTGCTATATCAACTCCCACCCTCAGCTGCAGGCCCCAGAAAACTGGTGGCTGGTCCACTACAGGGACTTTGTTCATCTGGTACCCAAGTGTCCCTGGCCCAGAGAGCCTCTGCTTTCTTCCTAGTCTTCACACCAACAGTGGCTTTTGAACAGTTATATTGACATTGTACCGACAGCAGGCATGGCGTAGATGCTACTTCTCTGTGCTTCAGCCTCACCCCAGCTCCATTTTCCCTTTTAGATCCGGCTTTGGTTCACACAGGCCAGTCTCCCATGCTTTCTCAGCATCACAGCACACCACGGGCACAGGGTGGACACATGCAGGTGCTCAGAGCCACAGCTGGCCTTAGCTGCATGGGGTGCTATCCATGCCTGGGAGCGCTGTTCGGGCCTGCAGCCCAGGAGAGCAGCTGCTCCCCAGGTGAGGTCCAGGTCACAGGCACAGGAGTCTCATTCTGCACTGCGTCTGCCCTGCCGGGAAAGCTGAGGCAGGAATCAGACAAGGCCTGGAACACACCATAGGTGGGTTGGGTGCAGGTTAGCTCCTGACCCAGGTGGCAAGGACTCTGGGCTTTGCCTGTCAGCTGCAATGAATTCTGGCCACGTGGCTGGGCCTGTGTTGGTCATTACCACCAGGTGGACTCCCTGACCCTGAGAAGTGCCAGTGGTGGACGAAGGTGCCCTTGGGTTCCATGGTGGTTTGTCAAGGTAAGGGCCGGGGGCTCGAGGAGGCTGGAGGCAGGGTACATCCCTCTCATCTTATTGGAATGGCTGGACTTTCACCTTTGTGTCTTCTTTTTGCATGGCTGAAGAAGTACTTCTGGAATGTTCAGCCTGAATGGTGTGAGCTAAGCCAGGATACTTGTGCCCAAGCCTGGCATTGTTCACGTGACATCCTCTCCTGACGTTTTCTATTGAAGTGCTTGTCAGTCAACAAAGTAACCACTCTCAGCCTGTTAGTTTTGCACACACATTGTATCAAACGATGTTAAGTCACTTAAGTGTACCTTTGGTTATAGATATTTGAAAAATAAAAAGTTCCTGTGGCAGAAAAAAGTGAACCTACTCTGGTATCAAAGTCACAGGACTACAGGTTGGTTTTTTCGCACTTTAATATCAGAGTCAAACAAAAGTACATCTCAACGGCCCTGGGCCCCCTCAGCTCCAGGCTGCGCCTGCTCCACTCATGCATTTGGTCTGTTTGCAAGTTACTCAGTAATACAAAAATAATTGCTACAAATTCTCCATATCTGGCATATAAAAACTGAGCAAAAAGTATCTCAGTATCTCATTGCCTTAAAAGAAAACATCTCAGGAAAAATACAACACAGGTTTAACGTCTGTGGCTATTTTTTTCATATAAAACACTAGTAAAAATAGTCTTCTTAAAAATTAAATAGTGAAATGCCAACCAAATTATATACATTGTTACAGTACAAGTGAAGGAGGCAAAGTTCTTAGGTGCAAAGGCGGCACCATCAAGGGCGCCGAGGCCATGTCCGAGGCCGCTTCTCCTGATGCTGTTCCCTGTGGAACGAGAGGCTCCGGACGACGGAAAAACAAAGGAGGAGGAGTCAGTCCCCGGGGAAGACTAATGGCTACTTCTGAGGACAGAGAGAAAACGGCATTTTTATTGCTTGCCAGCTCGAACACGTTCTCCTTGTCCGGACCCTGCTCCACAGGGGTCCCTCAGGGGCCCTCTGCAGCAGCCGAGGCAGGAGCTAAGCAGGAGTCCCAGAAAGCAACGTGCGCGCAGGAGAAGACAGCTGAGACCCCTGTGCAGCCCTCAAGATCTGAGGTGAGCTGTCCCTCGTCCTTTGGAGTCCCTCAGGGTCCTACAGAGTCCCCAGAGTCTCAGTGGGCACCATGAAGCCTCTGTCCGCTTCCCTGGCCAGATGGCACGTCCCCCGGTGCTGATGCAGGCAGCACCAGACGGTCGGTGCTGGGGCCCAATGACCCCCGCTGACTGCACTCCCTCCGCCCCCCCAACCTGTAGCCACCTCTCTGCTGCTGCCCAGCGTGGGATGTCTATGTCCGGCGCCGCTTGGCAGCACTGGGGCTGGAAGGGTTGCTGTTTGCCGTCAGGACCTTGTCGGTGACCCGGCTGCGCTTGCGCTTGTCTGCCCCTTCTTTGGATCCTAAATCTGAGGAGTTCTTTTCTTTCTCTTTGCTGGACTTTTCTGCTGCTTTCCCCAAGCTTCCCGAAGATGAAAATACTGATTGAAAAAAAAAAAAAAAAATTCGGCTGTAAGTGCCAGTCACGCTGGAAACAGAAGGTCCAGACTCTCGCTTCGCCTGCCTGCTCAGCTCAAGTGCTCCGCATGCGTGCGCACACATGTGCACACACACACACACACACACACATACACACGCAGCTCTCCAGAGTCTCTACCAAGCTGCGGTCTCTGCCCGAAAGGGGCCTGAGCAAGCCTTCCCACCGTCAGGGCCTCAGGCCTCAAGGACTCTGCCACAGACATGACAGCAGCCTCACCCCTTGCCCCCTCTAACCGCGCTCACACAGCTGCACAGGAAACACCCGTGGGGCTGTCTTGTCTGTGTTCTATGTTGAACAGACCACGTCGCCCCGACCAGTAACTGAGGCTGTGCTGCTGCCCTATTGGCCCCAGATGGCTGTGACAGTGTCACCGCACCTCAGCGTTCCCACCCTGCAGGTCGGAGCCAACGTTTATACTAAGCCAGAGCATTAAAAAGGGATCAGCCAGCAAGCTGACGCTCCTGCTGAGGAAAGCGGTGATGCATATCCACGCTGTGGATGCCTCACAGGGGTGCTGTGCCTGTCCTCTGGGGTGGGGGATGCACACCGCTCACACTCACCATCGTCAGCCCCATTGTGAGGGTCCACGTCTTCCTTCATTTCCTCTTTCATCTCCTCCTCAATGATCACTTTTCCTGTGGAGGGAGACCGACGGCCCTGCTTGGGGGAGGCTCACCTGGTGAGCAGCAGAGCCAGGGCAAGGCCAGCCAACGCTGCAGACGGCACACGGATTCTACCGCACCGCTTTTCAAGGAAAGAACCCTCTCCTATTGTGGAAGTCCCCTGGCCCCCAAGTCCAGGCTGAGCGGGGCCCCAAGTACCCATTCACTCCCCTCCCAGACCCTGGTCCCCCCTGGCACGTGGCCTCACCCAGTGCTGCCGCCCTCAGCCAGCTCCCGCCTTTTACTAGTCTCCAAACCCCACTTCAGTGGCCTGCGTCTTACCTTCTCGGACCTCCTGGATGATTTCCTCTGGAAGGACGAAGTTCCTCTCTGGATTTGGAAAGGGGAGGATCTCGGACTCATGCTGACGTCAGAGAGGGTGTAATGTTTTTTTAAGAAATGAAGAAAATGTGATTTCAGCCATTAAAAGTGTATGCAGGAGCAACGAATGAATGTAGACACCCAGTGTCCTGGGGGTGGGGACAAGTAGCACCCGGAGCGGCCCAGCCTACCCACTAACACACTCCCAGAGCCAGGGCAGAGGCAACGCTGTAGGTGCTGCACAACTGGCTCACAGCTTGCTCACCCAAGAGCTGGCCAGACCACAGCCGACTCAGAGTGCAGGGCAGAGGGCAGGGAGGGGCTGACAGAACACAGTGCTGCCACCTCTGTCCACGTGGGCGACACTCAGGGAAGCTGGGTGAGGCCTCTCAGGGGTAAGGAGGCAAAGCAGCAGAGCACACTCACCAATGGACTCTGATCGGGGCTCTCCTGTCCTCTAGGCCATGGGTCCCAGAAGGGACAGAGACCCTGGAAAGGCAGGACCACCAGACGGGAGGGAAAGATGGGCTGGTGGGACAGTCCTGGCTGACCTGGGAGGTGGGCTGTGTTCCGCCAGGTAGCCTGCGCACACCTGCAGGCTTACATGTGCCAATCAAAACCTGTGCACTCCAAAAACCCCCCAGACTCCGGGCCCTTGAAATCCATCTGCCAGGATGGGTCCTGGTGGTTTGGAGTCAGCCTGTGTGGTCCTTGTTCTAGAACAGATACCATCCCCACGTCTCCCTCCCCCAGTGACGTAAGGAGCCATTACAGGAATAAGGCAGGGAGGGGAGGGGCTGGCACTCCCTATCCCCCTGAGCTCACAGGGGCGGTTTCTACAGCCTGGCTGCCTCGGGCCTGACTTCACATGACTGTGATCCTGAGCCAAGCCCACCTCAGGAGCGGGCCATGGACAGGGACTGTGCTGCATAGGCTTCTCTGAGCCCCAACTTTTACCACTGCTAGCCCAGGGTTGGGGCTTGGTGCCCCCACTACCTTTCACAGGTCACCCTACGGTGTTACAGGGCAGGTGTCGAGAGGGCAGGCCCGGGGCCTTCATAGCCTGGCTGAGTCCGTGCTCTGCTGAGTGGGGAGAATCTGGGCACTGCTGACCCCTCGGCACCCTAGGTCATTTGGAAGTGGCAGGGTGTGGCCTGCCACTGACCCAGAGTGTAGTAACAAGGAATAAGTGACCAGTGCCCAAGCTCAGTCACTTGCAGTAACAGCAACTAAAGCTTCCCCTGTGCCCACGACCGGCTACTCACACCCCTGGCTACAGCAGCCCACAGCAGCATGGCTACCATCTTCCTCCCTTCTTCACAACTAGGAAGAGGGGAACTCGCCCAGGACAACCGGCAGTGAGTGGAAGAGCAGAACCTGAACCCAAAAAGGCCAATATGTTCACGGCCTCGCCGATGTGCTGCCCAGGCCTTGGCCAGGGGCTGGTGCACCCAACTCAGTGCGTGGGGCACAGTGGGTCCCAGCACCAGCAGAGGTGCCCACTCCCCTGGTCACCTGATAACCCCGCCCTGTCCAGTGCAGCTCCGTCCTGGTTCCCTAGTTAACCCACTCGCCCTTTGGCTGCCAGCTATGAGCTCTGCTGGCTCCATGAGAAGCCACAGAGGTCCCCTTCCTGCCTGCAGCACGCCGGGACTTCCCACAGACTAGCGATGCTACTGCCTCTCCCTGAGCTCAGCTAGCAGTCCAGGTAGCTACGCTGCCTGCACTTGAGTGCCTGGTGCTGGAAGACCCACCCCAGGGCCCACCATGGACTGGCTTCCACCAGCAAGCTTGGTTTCCACAAACTGGGTGCCCTATTGGGAGAGAGCCCTTGTTTAATGCCCTGTTGTCCACTGCATGAGGGCCGGTCCTGTCCTGTGGGGGTCCTCAGCTACCCATGCAAGGAAGTCTGAGCTCAGTCTGGGATGAAGAGCTCTGATTCTATACACAGGACGATCAGGGGTCAAAGCTCACCAGTGCCTGCATGTCATACATAGTGCTCAGGTGGTCCCAGATAACCTTGGATGGGACTTGCCGCCCTATGTTCTGGCTGAACTTGTCCCGGATGCAAATCATGTGGAAGTGCCGGTTCACACCTGCCAGAGGCGTTGGGAAGCAGGTAAGGGGGCAGAAGAAAGGGGCACGGGCTGGACAGGAGGAGCCAGCAGGTGTCTGTGGTTGGGACAGCAACGGCTGGTGGGGGGACAGAGATGGGGGGAACAGGAGGGGAAGGGGTCCGTGGGGGGGTACAAGGGGGGATCCACAGTGGCAAAGGGCAGGGATGAGCGGGAGGGGCCGGGTGGAGAGGGCCCGCGCGGTGGAAGGGTCCGCGCGGTTTGGGGGGGTCCGTGCAGTGGGGAGGGGGCTCACGCGGTTTGGAGGGTCCACCTGGTGGAGGAGGGTCCGCGCGATGGGGGGGGTCCGCGCGGTGGGGGGGGGTCCGCGCGGTGGGGGGGGTCCGCGCGGTGGGGGGGGGTCCGCGCGGTGGGGGGGGGGGTCCGCGCGGTGGGGTGGGTCCGCCGCCGCCCCGCCCTCCGGCCCCCGACGGTTACCCTGCCGCCCCGCCCCCACGCGAGTCCGCGGCCTCCGGCGCGCTCACCAACGGGCTTGTGGCCCAGCATGGCGTGGAAGAGGCACACCTCCACTTCGGGACTCCACACCACTGTCTCCTCTGCCGGGCTGGTGGCCGCCTCTCCCGGGCCCTTGTCGCCCGCGGAGCCGCCGCCGCCCACCTCGGCCTCCCCCATGGCCGGCGGCCGAGCTGACCCGGCGGGAGGCGCGGCCTCGCTCCGCGCAGGCGCACACGCAGGCGCGCGCTCGACTGCGGCACGCGCTCGGGCTCGCGCTCTGGCCCTGAGCAGGCGCAGTGTTGCTTGGGCGCGGTGCGCGCCAGCCGCGCCCCCTGGCGACAGCCTGCCGCGGCGCAGCGCCCACGTGTGCGGGGACTGGCGCTGTGACACTTATAATTTGGGGATTTGTTTTTAAAGCACAATTTTAAAAAGAACGCTAAAAAAAAAAAAAAAAGAGGAGCATCAAGTTGGAAAAGGATAGCGAGAATGGCTGCACAACTTGGAGAATGTAATCAATGTTACTAAATTGTACATGTAGAAATGGTTGTGAGGGCGAATGTTTTGTTATGTATTGTTTTCAACACAATAAAATAAAATAAGAACATCATTACCAAAACCCGTGCCGTCGAGTTGATTCCGACTCATAGCGACCTTATAGGACAGAGTAGAACTGCCCCCATAGAGTTTCCAAGGAGCGCCTGGCGAATTTGGACTGCCAACCTTTAGGTTAGCAGCCATAGCACTTAACCACTACACCACCAGGGTTTCCGGAACATCATTAGGAAAGTGAAAACACAACCTACAGAGTGAGAGAAAATATTTGCAAGTTATATCTGATAAGGGACTCATATCCAGAATACATAAAGAATTCTTACAACTCGATAATAAAAAGAAAACCCAATTAAAAAATGGGCAAATGATTTGAATAGACATTTCTCCAAATAGGATAGATAGATGGCTAAAAGGCATCAGGGAAATGCAAATCAAACCACAATGAAATACCACATCACATCCATAGAATGGCTAGAATAAGAAAGCAAACAAACAAAAAATAGCAAAGAAAATCCCAGAAACAAACAAGTGTTGGCAGAGATGTGGAATAATTGGAACCCTAGTACATTGCTGGAGAAATGTAAAATGGTTTAGCTGCTGTGTAAACAGTTTTGGCAGTTCCTCAATGGTTAAACAGAATTACCATTGGAGCCAACAATTCCACTTCTAGGTATCTACCCAAGAGAGAAGAAAAATACATGTCCGCACAAAAACATGTACAAGAATGGTCATAGCGGCATTTTTCATAGTAGCCAAAAGTAGAAACCTCCCAATTGCCCACTAACTGATGAATGGATAAACACAACATGGTCCATCCGTACAATGGAATATTGTTCAGCCATATAAAGGAATCCCCCACGTGTCTGTCAGTTTGTTATACTGTGGGGGCTTGCATGTTGCTGTGATGCTGGAAGCTATGCCACCGGTATTCAGACACCAGCAGGGTCACCCACGGCAGACAGATTTCGGCTGAACTTCCAGGCGAAGACAGACTAGGACGAAGGACCTGGTGGTCTTCTTCTGAAAAGCATTGGCCAGTGAAAACCTTATGAATAGCAGCGGAACATGGTCTGATATAGTGCTGGAAGCTGAGCCCCTCAGGTTGGAAGGCACTCAGAAGACGGCTGGGGAAGAGCTGCCTCCTCGAAGTAGAGTCGACCTTAATGGTGTAAATGGAGTCAAGCTTTGGGGACCTTCATTTGCTGATGCGGCACGACTCAAAATGAGAAGAAATAGCTGCAAACATCCATTCATAATCTAAAGGTGCAGTGTTCGAAGTGTGAATCTAGGAAAATTGGTCAAAAAGGAAACGGCGCTTGTAAACACGGATACCCTGGGCATTAGGAAGCTGAGCCGGACTGACACCGGCCACTCTGAATTGGACGGTCATATGGTCTACTGTCCCAGGAAGGACAAGGTGAAGAGGAATGGTGCTGCATTTATCATCAGAAAGAACATTTCAAGAGCTATGCTGAAGTACAACACTGCCAGTGACGGCGTGATATCTCTCCCAGCCATTCGGCGCTGCTATAACAGAAACACCACAAGGGGATGGTTAAACAAATTTATCCTCTCAGTGTCTAGTAGGCTACAAGTTCAAATTCAAGGCGTCAGCTCTAGTGGAAGGCTTTTTCTCTCTGTTGATTCTAGAGGAAGATCCTTGTCATCAATCTTCCTTTGGTCTGGGAGAATCTCAGCGCAGGAACCTCAGGTCCAAAGGATGCGCTCTGCTCCTGGTGCTGCTTTCTTGGTGGTATGAGGTCCCCCATCTCTTTGCTCACTTCTCTCCTTTATATCTCAAAAGAGATTGGCTTAAAACACTATCTAATCTTGTAGACCCCATCTATGTAACTGCCAATAATCCATCTTATTACATCATAGTGATAAGATTTACAACACCTAGGGAAACCACATCGGAAGATAAAATGGTAGATAATCATACAAGGGAATCATGACCTAGCCAAGATGACAGACATTTTTGGGGGACACAATTCAATCCATGACAATATCCATATGCCTACAAAGAAGACTGGTTAATATGACTATTATTAAAATCTATGCCTCAACCACTGAGGCCAAAGATGAAGAAACGGAAGTTTTTTTTTTACAGACGTCTGTAGTCTGAAATTGATCAAACATGTATTGTTTTGTTATGTTGTACACAGGGTTGCTATGAGTCAGAAGTGACTCAAGGGCACCTAACAACAACAACAACAACCCATTATCAATCACTGCCCATTTCTCCCCAACCTCCCCTGTCCCAATGCTCAGGCAACCACTGCTTTACTTTCTGTCTCCAGAGATTTGCCTTTTTAGAAATTTAATATAAATAGGATTCTACGATAGGTATTCTTTTGTGACTGGCTTTTTTCCCTCAGTTTTCTAGGTTCATCCATGTTGTAGCATGTGTCAGTGCTTCATCCCTTTATATTGTTGTTGTTGTGGTTAGGTGCCGTTGAGTCGATTCTGACTCAGAGTGACCCTATGTACAACAGAGCAAAACACTGCCCGATCCTTAGCCATCCTCACAATCCTTGTTATGCTTGAGCCCATTATTGCAGCCACCGTGTCAATCCATCTTGTTGAGGGTCTTCCTCTTTTTCACTGACCTACTTTACCACTTTACGAAGCATGATATCCTTTTCCAGGGACTCGTCTCTCCTGATAACATGTCCAAAGTATGTGAGACATAGTTTCACCATCCTTGCTTCTAAGGAGCATTCTGGTTGCACTTCTTCCAGGACAGATCTGTTCATTCTTTTGGCAGTCCATGGTATGTTCAATATTCTTTGTCAACACCACAATTCAAAGGTGTCAATTCTTCTTTGATCTTCCTCATTCATTGTCCAGCTTTCACAGGCACATGAGGTGATTGAAAACACCATGGCTTGGGTCAGGCGAACCTTAGTCTTCAAGGTGAAATCTTTGCTTTTCAACACTTTAAAGAGGTCTTTTGCTGCAGATTTGCCTAATACAACGTGTCTTTTGATTTCTTGACTGCTGCTTCCATGGGTGTTGATTGCAGATCCAAGTAAGATGAAATCCTTGACAACTTCAATATTTTCTGTTTATCATGATGTTGCTCATTGGTCCAGTTGTGAGGATTTTGTTTTCTTTATGTTGAGGTGTAATCCATACTGAAGGCTGTGGTCTTTGATCTTCATCAGTAAGTGCTTCAAGTCCTCTTCACTTTCAGCAAGGAAGGTTGTGTCCTCTGTGTAACAAAGGTTGTTAGTAAGTCTTCCTCCAATCCTAATGCCGAGCTCTTTTTTACATAGTCCAGCTTCTTGGATTATTTGCTCAGCATATAGATTGAATAGGTATGGTGAAAGAATACAACTTTGATGCACAACTTTCCTGATTTTAAACCAAACAGTATCTCCTTATTCTGTTCAAATGACTGCCTCTTGGTCTATGTACAGTTTCTCATGAGCACAATTAAGTGTTCTGGAATTCCCATTCTTCACAATGTTATCCATAATTTGTCATGATCCACACAGTCGAACACCTTTGCATAGTCAGTAAAACACAGGTAAACATCTGTTTGTATTCTCCACTTTCAGCCAAGATCCATCTGACATCAGCAACGATATCCCTGGTTCCGCCTTCTCTTCTGAATCCAGCTTGAATTTCTGGCAGCCCCCTGTCAATGTACTGCTGCAACTGCATTTAAATTATTTTCAGCAAAATTTTACTTGTTTATGATATTAATGATATCGTTCAATAATTTCTGCATTTTGTTGCATCATGTTTCTTTGGAATGGGCACAGATGTGGACCTCTTCCAGGCGGTTGGCCAGGTAGCTGCCTTCCAAATCTCTTGGCATAGATGAGTGAGCACCTCCAGTGCTGCATCCGTTTGTTGAAACATATCAATTCAAATTCCATCAATTCCTGGAGACTTGTTTTTTGCCAATGCCTTCAGTGCAGCTTAGACTTCTTCCTTCAGTACCATTGGTTCTTGATCACGATTTAGGAGATTAAAATTGGAGCCATTATTTCCTGTCCTTGAGTATAAAGAATGTGGCCCAGCTGGAGCTGGACTCACAAAGACACATCAGCTGGGCGCTGAGGTATAAAGACAACAGCTGGACAATCTTGGAAAATATCTTTTAGGAAAAGTTTCACATAAATAAATCATAAACAGAGCAAGATGATCTACATATTTCCCACTTTTATCTCTTCTTACTGGCATTTAGTAAATAGTAAGACTCGTTGGACTAATGAAAACCCTCCTGACTCTTGTTACTGAAACCCGTACCAATGATTACTAAGAAAGACAATTGAAAATGCAGAATCGCTGTGAATTAGCAGTTTTCAGCCAATTTGTGAAAAGGCAAAGCCTTCAATGATTTTACTCATTTGTAACAATAATATCTACTGATGATTCTTTTGCTTTCCTTGGGCTGGGGCAGACGTGGCGTGTCCGTTTTCCCACTTTGCCTACTCTGTAATACTCCTCAGACTCAGGCAGACGTGGCTCTGGCAGCAGGTGTGTCCGTTTTCCCACTTTTGCCTACTCTGTAATATTCCTCAGACTCAGGCAGACGTGGCTCTGGCAGCAGGTGTGTCCGTTTCCTGCTTTTGCCTCTTTGAATTTAGGCCGAATAAAACCTTTCTTTTTGCTTTAATATGACCTTGTGGCCATTTTACCCTAGGACAATCATACGCTTCCTCCTGAAATGGTGGAACGTTGACTAATTCTTTTTGGTTCAGGGACTATGTATTCCTTCCATTTTCTTTTGATGCTTCCTGCCTTGTGCAATATAACGGGTACAGGTTTCTATCTGGGGTGATGAAAACATTCTACAATTGACCACGGTTACGGTTGAAGAACCCTGAGTATACCAGACACCATTGAACTGTGCACTTTAAACGGGTGAATGGTATATTATGTGAATTCTATCTCAGTAAAGCCGTCATAAAAATAAAGAGCAGAACAGACGCTATTGCCAGGCCGTGCAGGGTGGGGTGGGCCAGCGCTCACTGGCTTTAATTGTGCCCCTTGGCGCGCACATCCGTCCCGCCCCGGCTACAAACTGCATGGGGGCTCACGCCCCACTCCCCAGTTGAGGTCTTACTGTGCACCGGAAGGGGCGTCTGCGCCCAGCCGGCCTAGATCGCGTGCCTTGGGGGAGAGGTGGTGGGCCCTTGGGGATCCACCGCCGCCCCGCAAGCCGGGGCTAAGGCCAGAGGTGGTGGGGGGTGGGGGCGTGGCCTGACTGGGCCTGGGTGGAGTCTGGGTGGGGCTTGAGGTGGCTCTGGGCGAAGCCCGGGGGAGTCGGGGCGTGGCCTGAGGGGGGTGTGGATCGGGGGGCCCTGGGCGTGGTCTGAGTGGGCTCTGGGCGGGGTCTGGGTGGGCCTTGAGTGGGTTCTGGGCTGGGTTGGGGGAGCGGAGGGTCTGGGCGGAGTTTGGGCTGGGCCGGGACCTGAGGCCGGGCCAGGCCCAGAAGGGGGGCGGGGTGCGGGGCCTGAGGGCAGCCTGTCGGGTACCGCCCATTGACCCCCTATCAAGGCCGCTGGGGCTGCCGGCTCCGCCTTCTCCCCGTCCCGTCCCGCCCTCCCGCCCCCAGGGTCTCTCTGCTCCCCTGGCTTCCAGGCCACGCCCAACAATGGCCTAGCAGAGGCGGCTTAGCAGACTCCGGGGCGAACCTCTCCAGACCTGTTTCTGCCTCCGGAAAAGGGGCCAACAACGCACTCTCCGGAGGGGCGTCCCGCCCTGGCACTCGGTGTTCAGCGGTTGTTAGTTGAGCACCTGCTATCATCGGGCATGGGATACAGAGCTGGAAGGGATACGGTTCCCTGCTCCAGGAGCCACAGCTGAAGAATCAGATCATAACCAGGAAAAGGAGTCGCGGCTTATCAATGAAGGAGGCGCCAAAGAGAAGACGCTTCCTTGGGACGGGGCCCCGGGGAGGCAGGACTTTAGAGGGCACGGGGCACCGGGAGCTGACCAGAGCCTGATGCTCCCAGACACTACGGAGCATCCCCACCCCGGGACCTCACAGGCCTCAAGGAGAACAGGGATTGCCCAAGACCAGAGGGTTCTGGGAGGACCTGTGGGCCACCTAGACCTCCAGCCGCGTGGGTGACCTGGGAGGGCAGGGGTCTCCCATGATCAACAAGATGCGGAGTTCCCACTTCCCCTAGGGTTGAGGGCCCACGGCCAGGTGGAACCTGCACAGAGCAGGTAAAGGAGCGTGCCAAGTGTCAGCACACCACCCACTGCCGGGTGAGGGGGGGTTTGCGTGCGTCCCTAAGGAACACTCAACAGCAGCTGGGGCACACGAGGATCTGGGACTGGGCAGGAGGCAGCAGTGCCTGGGGGGTCCTCATCCTTCAGTGTAAAGTGAGGGAGGGTCTGGCCGGGTGCCCTTTGTGGAGTGAAAAGCATCAGGTGAGGTCGGTGGGGAGATGAAAGGGCTGTCCTTCAAAGGTGAAGATCAACTTAGGTACGAGTGGGTGTGTCTGTGTGTGCAACAAGGAGAAATTCTCAGAGAAGTCATCCCTGGAGAGAGGTAAGAGTCAAAAGATAATGGATAAGGCACAAAAAGTGCTTTGTATTTTAAAAAACCTGAAGAGTGAAGAACTATTTGTCTGTCTGTCTGTCTATTTATAAAGAAACCCCAGATTGGAAAGTAAGAGAAATAATAGTGGCTCCCTGAGGGGGGTGGGAGGTGAGGGGCTGGGCTGGGCTGGGCGGTGGGCAGGGGATGCAGGGAGATTCCTGACTGGGCTCCCTTTCATATGCTTTGGTATCTGAGCCACACGAATGAGTGGCTTATTCAAACAATAAACAAAAAGATCTAGTGGACGATATATTATTTGCAGTCAGGAGAACCAATAATAAAGTTTTGTGAAAAGATGGCACACTCTGTGACCATTAAAAGGCACCTGAAGTGCTGGACCCCCGCTGGGGCCTGCACCCATACCATGCGCAAGCCCAGCTCGTCCCAGCCAAGGTGTCAGCCTGCTCCAGGTGACACCTGAGCAGGTGTACTGAGCCCCAAGGACTCTGTGCAGAATACTTGTCACAAAGTCACTGTTCATTCCAACATCACTCTCTGAGGCAGGTGCTGTCAGAATGCCCACGGTTCACAGTTAAGTTTCAACAGAGAAGCCCAGCTCTGACCCACCTGTGACTCACTACCTTCCCAGCCTGCCCAGCTCTGGCCTCCGCAGATCCTCATCTGGGACTCCCCTTGCAAACTCACTCCAGTCCCCTGGGGCTGCAAAGGCCTCCCCCACAACAGACCCTTTACCTGTCTCTATCCTGCCCTGCCTTCAGTTCTGAGCTCAAATGTCACTGCCTCAGGAGGGTCCCCGTTCTGCCCTCGAAGTCATTTAGTGAGTACACTTTGCATACTTCTCTTTGTGACTCACTGGTGACAGCTTGTTCAGTGTCTGCCTTCCACATGGGCTGTCAGTCGGCCCCCAGAGCCAGAGCTGGGGCTGGTTCTGCACGCCTGTTTCCACCTCCCAGGCGGAGCCCAACACACAGCAGGTGCACAGTGACTGTTGTTGGATGAACCAACTGGCTGACGGACCCAACTCTCACTTGTTTGGACTGCACGAACCACTGACCTGTTTGGACCTGGGTTGCCCATATCTTGTTCAAAGGAGGGATTTGGCCTCTCAAGTCTCTTGATGCCGGGGATGGGTAGCTTGGCCAGGTGGGAGCCACCCAGGCATTGGGAAGGGATCTTCCCCGTGGTCGATGAACCCACAAGCATTCAGGTTTATATTTTAGTCTTGTGTGAGTTTGGCCAGTGTGAGTCAGTCCTCAGCCCAGCCCTGGGTTCTGACCAAATGATGTTTTCTTGTGTGGGGAGCTGATATTTTTGGTCTATGGAAGGAGTGTTTAGAAGACTGGTTAAACTTGCTCTTCTGTGTCACTCACCCTTGGTCACACTGTCCTCCCCTCTTACTCAGTCTCTGGGACAGATGTGAAATGCCACCCCAATGTGGCTGGTGAGGCCTGTGGGACTGGTCTTACCCCACCCGCATCAAGACCCCTGCTCCCTCCCGGGGTCCCTGGATGCCTGACACTGAGCAGACTGCATCACCTGGAATTAGTGCAGGATGGGGCTGGTGTGCCTCTGTCCCCCAGCACACGACAGGGCTGGTGGGCCATCAAGCCCCAGCAGTCTGCAGGGTCAGGCTGGGGGGCCAGGGCAGTCAGGTGAATTGTAACATGTACCCAGAACTGCCCTGGAAGCATACACTGTAGCAAGCCCAGTGGCTGTCCGGCAACCCCGATTCAACCATAGCGACCCTCTTTGGAGCGTCCACAGCCTAGCTCTGTGCCCTTGATGGTGGACTTAGAGACAGTGGGCTGGGACAGAGGAGGGACGGTGGGTATCTGGCCTGCTCTCAATCACGAGTAGCCTGCAAGAGCAGTGCCAATGGACGCTTCCTGTTCCACACCCAGCTGCGTTCTTCCCATATGGGGGAAAATCAGTGCCATTAGGGCTGCATTCTGGTGAGCCCCTTCTCACAAGAAGCCTGCGGTCATATGGAAATGAGAAGTGGAGGCAGGGTGTCCAGGCCTGGAGAGGACGGCTGGGCACTGGGGCAGCAATGGATACGTTCCACCTCTAGGGGGCATGTCCCACCTGTGTTTGGACCTAACCTCAGCTCAGCCCACTGTGTCTCAGCTACCCAGGGCAGGGAAGAAGTGAAGGCACCTCCTGTTTCCTGGGAAACTGGCCCAGCCCCAAGGGAGCTGCTCACAGCGTCAAAGAGAAAGCTCAGATCAGCAGACATCTTCGCGGGATGAATCTAGACGCCCAGAGGGATGCTTCTCCCCTGCTGGGTGCAGTTCTGAGGGTCAGCGACATTAGTCCACCCAGCACTCCCCTTCCCCCACTATTTATTACCTTCCCCATGAAATGGAATTGGGGCTAAGTACTCCAACCAGGGAGCTCACCTGCCCAGCTCACCTGCTGGGAACTCCCAACCCACCCTGGGGGTTATTGGCCCCTTTTGAGGTTGCGGATTTAACAAATAAAAATACAGGCCACCCAGTTAAATTTGAATTCCAGATAAACAATGAACAATTCCTGTAGTATAAGTGTATCCCAAATATTGCATGAGCTATACTTACCACTTTTATACTTACCACTACAAACCTTTTGTTGTTTAGCTGAAGTGCAAATTTAACTGTGCTGCCTGTAGCTTATCTGCTGATCTGCTCCTTTGGCCTGAATTATCTCCTGGTCAGAGGCTCCATTTACCTCCAGGTGCCTCCTACCCGAGCCCACCCCCTCATCCCTGCCCCCAGATCTCTTCTGCCTTCTCCACTGCCTCCCTCAGAATGTGAGCTGCATGAAAGGGTCCTTGATAGGGAGTGTGAGAGATTGAGCAACTTGGGCTGTGGGGCTGAGGGAAGGCCCCAGGCCCTGTCTCCACAGGGGCTGTTTCTGTGGGCCCCCATCTCCTGCCTCAGGTGACAGGTTCCCCTGTTTGTGCTGTGGAAAGCGGTGCTGCCCTGGAATGCGTGGCCTTGTGGGTGGACCCCAAGAAGAGGAGGTGGGTTTACATAGTCATGGGCCAGAGGTTCCCAAAGTGCGGCGCCACCAGTAGCCCCTCATCCCCCGGGACCTTGTTCCCACCCTTCCAGGCCCGACTCTGGGGCAGGCCCAAATGCCCTGTGTTGTGACCAACCTCAGGGTGGTGGGGAGGTTGGACCAGGGACAGAGGGAGGTACCCCTGGTTGCCTCCAATGTTGGTACCAAGTTGCGCATGGCGGGGTCGGAGTGCCGGCTTCTCAGCTTTGTACTCTCCTATCTGCCAACCTCATGGGGGTGACAGCCTCACACTTACTACCTGTCAGGGGTGTGTGGCCCTCCCGGGTCCTGGTCCAGCCTCTTGTCCAGCTGGCAAATAGGTGGCCTTGAGTACTGGGCAGGCTTCCCCTTGGCCTCTCCTTCCCCCAGACCCTGGGCCAGAGACCGGATGGTGAGGCCCAGGCCACTGTGAAGACAGAGACCTCCATGTGCTGAGCATTTGCTTGGTGCCAGCCAAGCCTGGCTCTTCATGTGTGGGTGGGTAAACTGAGGCCCAGGACTGCTGGGTGACTCACCTGCTATGCCAGTGGGGAGCCAAAATTTGAGCCTGTGGTGTGCCCAAGCATCAGTCCACACCCCTTGACTTCCCTGAATGTGAGAGCCCTGTGGGACAGCATACACATTCCCTCCTGGGGCTGGACAGACCTAGCTTCCTTCGCTTCCCTTCTCCTGGCCCTCAGAGCCCGGGCTGGTTTTTCATGGGTATACTTTAAGGAATCTCCTTCTTGGGGAGGGACAGCTCCCAGAGAGCTGAGAGGGTGGGGGATGGGTCCGAGGGGTGGCCTGGGGAGGGAGAGGGCAGAGAGCTCTCAGACTCACCAGCCAGGGAGTGTGCTGCCCTGGCCCTTTTGGGCCCTGGACACAGCACCGGCCCCTTTGATCTCAAGAGGATAGGGTTGGCTTTGAAGATGTTGTCCCCCAGGACAATGAAGCCCCTCCCCACAGAGGCTACCCAAGATGAAGGCTTTCTGCTGTCGAGGCCGCAAGCACCCGCATCACTGGACTGTCACTCTGATCTCACAGAACCAAGGGCAACTGCGACTTCAAAACCATCGCAGGATGATGGGCAATGACAGCCACGGAGATAGCATTTCAATCCAGGCAGCTTCAAGAGGATTAACAAGGGGCTGGATTTACTTTAAATGGTTGGAGGCTACCCCAATGATCAACGGGCTCTGTTGTCCTCATGCTCATTCAACGGAAGGAAATGGCTCTTGGGGTCAACAAGAATGGTGAACGTTCTCTTTGCAACAGGAGTGATTCTTTCTGCAGACGAGAGGGGTCATTCGTTCTAAAATGAAGGACCCTCTGCCTCACACGTGCCCCTCTGCTGGCTGTGCAGATGGAGGCTTCAGAGTGCTTCCTGCCTGCCCTGGGGAGGGACTCTCAGGACTTAGAGAGCCAACCCCAGACTGAGGGTGGGCTCCAGGGGTGGTGGGGACTACGGTACTAATGAGGAGAAAACGGCAGGTGTGGAGGGTTGAGGGGAAGAAATGATTGGCCAAGTTCACTGTGTACCAGCGGGACCAAAGCAAGGAACCATCTCCTGGGGAAATTCCAGAACCTAAAGACGAGGGGGCCCTGGTGGCGAAACGGTTGCTAACTGAAAGGTTGGCAGTTCAAACCTAAAGATTATAGCCTAGAAAAAAAAAAAAAAAACCCTATGGGGCAGTTCTACTCCATCACATGGGGTCGCTATGAGTTGGAATCAGCTCCACAGCTACCACAGCGCCCAAGAACAACAAAGATGAGGGAGAGACTTGGATTTTACCCGAGCCCTTCGTTAAAGAAAACCCCTTGCTCTTCCCTATGTACCGGAGATGGTTTACCTAAACAACCCACCAAACCAGTTCACATGGAATCTATTCTGCAGGGTCGGAATAGCCAATAACCAAGGTAAGCACTGGCTCACTTGTGCTTACTTGCGGATCTGCAGTGAACAACGTCACATGACTTTTACCATGTGTGGTGAGATTGTTCACTACAGATTAGTAGGTAAATGCAGGTGAGCCCACGCCTACCTTGCTCACTGGACGACCCGCCCCTGCTGCTCTGACTCAGGGTGACCCCTGTGTCGGGGGGACTGTGCTCCACAGGGTGCTCACAGCTGAGTTTTCAGGCCTGGGTCGCCAGGTCTTCCTTCTGAGGCGCTTCAGGGCAGACTTGAATCTCTCAGTGAGCCCAGTGTTAACTGTTTTCACCACCCAGGAACTCGGGAGGAACAAAAGGGCACCCTTTAGGAGTCAGGGTCCAGTAACCGCACGCGTGCGTCAGCGACTCAAATGGTTGTGGGCCCAGAGCCCCAGTGCAGCCAATGGCTGAATTAGGTGCCAGCACGAAGTACCTGCAAGGTCTGGAGAGGCCCCTGAGAGGCGTCAGCCTGTCGGAGGAGGCTAAGAGGGGCGTCCACAGCACTGGCAGCCCCTAAGGAGGAGGCCACGCAGGACCCCGGGCCAAGGTGAATAGAAGGGGTGCAGGGGACTGGTGCCTAGTGGGTCCCCAATCACCCGGGGGCTTTGGTGACCTAACTGCATTTCCTGTGCCAGGGTGCAGTCACACCCTTTGGCTTCTCAAAGATAAGATTTATATCATTTGCCTACTTAAATGCTTTATTTAGCATGTGTAGTGTTTATTTCTGGGTTTTTTGGGTTGGGTAGTGTTTATTAGCTTTACCTTTCTAGAATCACCCCATAGACAGACAGGAAGTCTTAAATATAGTTATTGAACAGAAGACAAACTTCCTAGATCTTGACAACACAGCAGCGATGTCATGGGAAAGTGGGGAGGGGAAGGTGAGGGCAAGGCCTGTGACCCCAGCGAATGGCCAGGACAAAGCTATTTAAAGTCATAAAGGTGTCCACTTCTTGTTGTTAGTTGCTGTTGAATTGATTCTGACCCATAAGTGCTTGACCACTAGCTGAATGGTTCTTGGTTTGAACCTACCCAGAGGCACCTTGGAAGAAAGGCCTGGCAATCTGCTTGCTCAAGATCACAGTCTTGAAAACTCTATGGAGCAGTTCTATGCTGAGACACATAGGGTCATCATGAGTCAGAGGTATCCACCAGAAAACCTAAAAATCATACATAACTAAGAAAAGTTGGGGGAGGGAGCTGGGAAGGAGTGTGGACGCCCCACATTTATTATCTTCCGGAGCATGGGCTCAACAAGCTCCCATATACCGTGAAACATCACGTTCTCACAGTAACTGCTGGGAGAACTGGGAGGAAACTCTGAGACAGGGGTCTCCGGGGAGTAGGGTGGGCGTGGGGTGATCAGGGACCCAGGGCGGGAGATTGCAGAAGAGAGTGATGTCACCGATGGAGACTAACGCTGCGCTCTGGGCCCGCCAGACCGTGGCCTGAGCCCGTGACCTCGGCCCATGACTTGTCATGTGACCCACCTCTGAACCTCAGGCTCCTCCTTTGTTAACAGGCATGGCAATGTTGACCAGGCAGCTGGTGGACGAATGTGCAGAGCCAGGGCCCCTGGGCCAGCTGCAAATGTGTCACTTTCTGCTCTATTCTCTCCTGTACTCTTTGGAATGTCCCACCATGTCTATTTTGACTTTTATTTTTAAAAATTAATGAATATATACAAATACGTGAAATGGTCCAGAAAAAAAAGCACGTATAGAGAGAAAGGGCCCAACAGCAAATACGGTGAGATGCTAAAGTCAGTGAGTCTGTGGGAGGGCATGGGAAGAAGCTCTTTGTATGAACCTGGCAGCTTTTCTCCAAGTTTGAAATTATTAAAAAAAAAAGGGGGGGGGCATAAAGATTGGAAGGGAAAAAATTTAGGGGAAAGATACCCACCACAGCTGTGTTTAAACAAGGGATGTGTAGAATTACACACGTGATCGATTCTCAAATCCTGGCTGTTTTTGGCACTACAGATCAAGCATTTCTGATGAACAAATCCCTCAAAACCCTTCGGAAAATGAAATGGCTTCTGCTTCACTGTGAGTCCTGAGGTGAGCACATGCCATGGAAGCTTTCAGAGAGGGGCGACCAGGATGAGGGAGCAAAATACCCCTAGGCTGGATGTTGGAAGGTCTGGGGCGTGCCCTGGCCCTGGTGTTGGGGGCTGGTGGAGGCCAGAAAGGTGTTAGGGTACTTCACTAGTGGCTTCTCCTGGGTCACCACTGACATTCGGGCAGGACAGGAGCTTCTGCACGTACGCTGAGAAAGAAACACCACTCTCCTGAGGTCACACTCGTCTGGTACCCCATCTTGGGCACTATGCGCATGCCAGGATGGCAGCGGGAGGGTGGCCTCTCCTAAGGTGAAGCCCCCGAATGGGGAGGAACCATTTGGAAGCTGCAGGCAGAGAGGCTGAAATCTGATCCCCAGCCTCTGGCACCAGGCCCATTTGGGGCTCCCAGTCATGGGGTTCTTCCCCTCCTCTGGCAGACATCCCCTCCAGACACTGAGGGCAAAGAGCACAAGCTGATAAATAGCGAGACCTGCACGGGGCTTGGGGACTTGGGCTCATTTTCCCACCTCATGTTCTGTGGCTGTCCGTCTCCCACTCGAACCAGCCGATGGAAAGTTATAATTGTGATGTGTGCACCGAAGCACCGAACTCCCTCCAGTTCTACTGAACAGTATAGCTGCTTCCCAGGCACTGTGGCCAAACCCATCAAAATCCTATTTTCCAAATGGAAATTTCTCTGGAAAAACTCACCTCTCGTTGACCTTATTATCAGCTGCTTTTGTGGATCTGGAGTCAGGGTCTGCTCGTGTCACCTCTCTTCAGACAGAGGGACCAGCGTTCAACACTAAAAGCAAGGACACGAGTATGGCACATGTCCTTCCTTCAATATCTGTCTATCCATCCATCCATTCACCCACCCATCCATAATCCATCCCTCCACCTTTCATCCATCCATCCATCCAGCCATCCAGTCCACCCACCCACCCACCCATCCGTCCGTCTGTCCATCCACCTTTCCACCCAACTATTCATTCATCCATCCATCCACCCACCCACCCATACACCCATCTATTTACCCATCCATCCACCTACCCATCCACCATACATACATCCACTCATCTTTCATCTAGCCAACCCATCCACCCATCCACCCGTCCATCCGTCCGTCCGTCCGTCCGTCCGTCCGTCCGTCTGTCCATCCATCCATCCACTCTGACACTGTGTTACATTCATGGGTGGGGTTTTTCTTGTCTGTCACAAGCGCCCTTCTTTCTGCATATCTGTGACCTCTTTCTCTCCTGTAGAGTTGTCCCAGCCCCCTCGCCTGCCATGTCCTGTCAACTGGGCACAACGTTCTTAGTCTGACATTTCCCTGTTTCCCCACCTTTGTGTCCAGTAAGAATCAGCACTTGTTTTATCCTCACAGCCTGCTCATCCCTTTCTCTACCCACTCCTGGGGTGTGGAGGTAAAATTGGAGGCACACACCACTTCCCTCCGAACTGTCCCCATTGTGAGTCTGTGGCAGATCAGTAGGCAGTGGTTGAATTTAGGAAACCCTGATGCAGATCAAAGGGTAGAAGTGGTGGACACACAACCAGGTCCAGGACTTAGGACCAAACCTCTTCCTCCGAGCTTGGGATATGACCTGCTGAGTTCGGGGCTCCTGTGAGGTCCCAGTGTGTCAGCCAGAGTGGTGTCTGTCCTTGAGAAATGGCCAGAAGCACTTGGCTGCAGAGAAAGCCTTTGCTCCTGGGCTTGGGAAGGAAACAGACTGAGGACCTCCAGCTCGTCGAGCCCAGCCTGCTGGCGACCTGTGTCATGGCCAGGTCCTGGGGCTTGTGAAGGGTTTCTTTCCATGATAGCCAAAGGCTCTGTAGGAGCGGTGGCCTGATGGGCGGAAGGAAGGAGCCTGGCCAGAGCACGTGTCTCTGTGTCCCTGCCTCCTCGATCCACTCGCCAACTGGCTATGCTTGCCCAGGTGAGTCTGACCTCCATCACGTTTCTGAAGAGCAGTCCTTGGGGCCCTGCTCAGAGCTGTCTACTCTACATAAAGGGAGTCAAGGTCCCTCTGCCAGCTGATGCGGCCCTGCCCTGCTTCCACAGTGACCCCCAGCTCAGATCCAGACACAGCCCTGCTCAGGATGAGGCAGGTGATGCCACAGATTCAAATGGCACCTGCACAGCTCCGGACGTTCTACCTGCTCTGTGGATGGATGGCACAGCCTCAGCAAAGGTGCTCGATGTGGATGTTTTGCCTCCAAAACTTTTCCCAGACCATCGGGAAGCTCAATGCAGGGCTCAAGGATGGATTTATCCTCCGGTACCTGAGAACACCAGCACACAGACAAGGTGGAAAGGAATGTAGCTTTCCTCCCAGGGGATCTCACCAGACACATTGTAGCAAAGCCATGAAGGGATACTGCTTCAGTATCCTCTTGCTGCTGTAACAAATGACCACATCATAGCCACGTAAAAGACGTGTGTATCAGCTCAGGATTCGGAGGTCAGAAGTCTGGGTGGGCTTGCTGGTTTCTCTGTCTGGGTCTCACAAGACCAAAGTCCATGTGTGGGCATGGCTGTGCTCCTATGTGGAGGCTCCAGGGAAGGGTCTACTTCCAGGCTCACTCAGGCTGCAGCAGGGTCTGGTTCCTCAAGATTGTAGGACTGAGGCCCCATTTCCCTGCTGGCTGTTGGCTGGGCTACTTCCCTGCTCCTAGAGGTTGTCTGCATCCCATGTGATGACAAGACCCCTCCATCTTCAAATCCAGCAATTACGGGTCAAATCCTTTTCTCACTTTGGGTCTCTCTTACCTCCCCTCCTGCCTCATGTTTCCCGCTAAATCACTCTGCTTCTAGCCAGTGAGAGTTCTCTGCTTTTCAGGATTTGTGTGATTAGATTGGGGCTTTGGGAATAAAACAGGGTCATCTTGCTATTTTAATGTCTGTAACTTTAACCACATTTGCAAAGACCCTTTGTCATGTCCTGGAGCATATTCACAGGTACCAAGGATTAGGGTGGAGGTATTTGGCCTCTGGCAGCCTTTGCAGCAGTGCGGCAGGTCTGTGACCCTGGTGTGCAAAGGACTGGAGCTAGGATCATGGAGGGCACTCGATGCAGGGCAGAAAGGGCAGGAGCGGGCTGAGCACAGAAGGACATCCACTTGTATATCTTCCTGGGCTCCTGGCTGATCCTCTAAGAAGACACAAACCCCTGGCATGGGGCTGGGGAGGGGGAGGTGGTGGGGCTGCCCAGGGAGGAGGTGGTGGTGGGAGGGATGTTGATTATCCTTTGTATCAGCTTTTGGAACTGCCTAACGTTATAGCAAGGATTCCTGGTGACACAGTGGTTAAGCATTCAGCTGCTAACTCAAAAGTTAGCAGTTCGAACACACCAGCAGCTCCTCAGGAGGAAGATCTGGTGATCTGCACCTGTAAAGATTACAGCCTAGAAAACTCAATGGGGCAGATCTATTATGTCATATAGGGTCACTATGAGTCAGAACCGACTTGACAGCACACAGCAACAACAATGTCATACCATGTGCGTGAATTGTTAGGTGCCCTTGAGAATAGATGTATAGAAGAATAGACGGATGGATGGATGGATATATAGAAAAATAGGTGGATGGATAGATTGTGGATGGGTGGGCAGATGGATGAATGAATGGATAGATGAACGGTGGGTGGATGGATGGATGGTGGTAGATGGATGAAAAGTGGATGGATGGATGGGTGGGTGAGTAAATGGATGGACAGGTGTTGAAGGAAGGATGTGTGCCATACACTTATCCTTGCTTTTCTTGTTGACTCCTGGTCCTTCTGTCTGAAGAGAGGTGACACGAGCAGGCCCTGACTCCAGATCCACAAAAGAAGCTGATAATGAGGTCAATGAGAGGTGAGCTTTTCCAAAGAAATTTCCATTTGGAAAATAGGATTTTGATGGGTTTGGCCACAGTGCCTGGGAAGCAGCTGTGCTGCCGGGTAGAACTGGAGGGAATTTGGCGCTTGGGTGCACACATCACAATTATAACTTTCCACTGGCTGCTTCGAGTGGAAGATGGACAGCCACGGAGCCACAGAACATGAGGTGGGAAAACGAGCCCAAGTCCCTAAGTCCCACGTAGGCCCCGCTATCTGTCGGCTCGTGCCCTTTGCCTTCAGTGTCTGGAGGGCCAAATGGGCCTGGCTCCAGAGGCTGGAGGTCAGATTTCACCCTCCCCTGCCTGAGGCTTCCAGAAAATTCCTCCCCACTCAGGGGCTTCGCCTTAGGAGGGGTGTCCCTCTTGATGCCATGCTGGTGTGGGACAATGTGCACATAGGGCCCAGGGTGGGGGGGCCAAAGGGGTGTGACCTCAGGAGAATGGTGTTTCTTCCTCAGCGTATGTCCTGCGCCTTGCTCACAGTCGTCATTACTCTTGAGCCCATTGTTGCAGCCACTGTGTCAATCCGTCTTGTTCAGCATCTTCCCCTCTTTTGGTGACCTCTACTAAGCATGATGTCTTTCTCCAGGGACTGATCCTTCCTGACAACATGTCCAAAATATGTTAGACCCAGTCTTGCCATCCTTGCTTCTAAGGAGCATCCTGGTTGTACTTCTCCCAAGATAAGTTTGTTCATCCTTTTGGCAGTCCATGATATAGTCAATATTCTTTGCCAACAACACAATTCAAAGGCATCAATTCTTTGGTCTTCCTTATTCATTGTCCAGCTTTCACATGCATAGGATGAGATTGAAAATACCATGGCTGCAGTCAGGTGCACCTTAGTCTTCAAGGTGACATCTTTGCTTTTCAATACTTTCAAGAGGTCTTTTGAAGCAGATTTGCCCAATGCAATGTGTCTTTTGATTTCCTGACTGCTGCTTCCATAGGGTTGATTATGGACCTAAGTAAAATGAAATCCTTGACAACTGCAATCTTTTCTCCATTTATCATGATGGTGGTCATTGGTCCAGTTGTGAGGATTTTTGTTTTCTTTATGTTGAGGTGTAATCTATACTGAAGGCTATGATTTTTGATCTTCATCAGTAAGTGCTTCAAGTCCTCTTCACTTTCAGCAAGCAAGGTTGTGTCATCTGCATAATGCAGGTTATTAATGAGTCTTCCTCCAATCCTGATGCCCCATTCTTCTTCATATAGTCCAGCTTCTCGGATTATCTGCTCAGCATACAGATTGAATAAGTATGGTGAAAGAACACAACCCTGATGCACACCTTTCCTCACTTTAAGCCATGCAGTATCTCCTTGTTCTGTCTGAACAACTGCCTCTTGATCTATGTACAGGATCCTCATGAGCACAGTTAAGTGTTCCCAAATTCTCACTCTTAGCAATGTTATCCATAATTTGTTATGATCCACACAGTCAAATGCCTTTGCATAGTCAATAAAACACAGGTGAACACCTTTCTGGTATTCTCTGCTTTCAACCAGGATCCATCTGACATCACAATGTTATCACTGGTCCCATATCCTCTTCTGAAACCGGCCTGAATTTCTGGCAGTTCCCTGTCGATGTACTGCTGCAACAGCTTTTGGATGATCTTCAGCAAAATTTTACTTGCCTGTGATATTAATGGTATTGTTTAATAATCTCCATATTCTGCTGGATCACCTTTCTTGGGAATAGGCATAAATATGGATCTCTTTCAGTTGGTTGGTCAGGAAGCTGTCTTCCAAATTTCTTGGCACAGACGAGTGAGCACCTCCAGCGCTGCATCCATTTGCTGAAACATTTCAGTTGATATTCCGTCAATTCCTGGAGTCTTCTGTTTCGCCAGCGCCTTCAGTGCAGCTTGGACTTCTTCCTTCGTACCATCAGTTCCTGATCATGTGCCGCCTCTTAAAATGGTTGAACGTCAACCAATTCTTTTTGGTATAATGACTGTGTATTTCTTCCATCTTGTTTTAATTCTTCCTGCATTGTTTAGTATTTTCCCTGTAGAATCCTTCACTATTGCAACTTGAGGCTTGAATTTTTCCTTCAGTTCTTTCAGCTTGAGAAACACCGAGTGTGTTCTTCCCTTTTGGTTTTCCATCTCCAGCTCTTTGCACATGTCATTATAACACTTTGTCTTCTCGAGGCGTCCCTTGAAATCTTCTGTTCAGTTCTTTTACTTCATCATTTCTTCCTTTTGCTTTAGCTGCTGGACATTCAAGAGCAAGTTTCAGAGTCTCTTCTGACATCTATTTTGGTCTTTTCTTTCTTTCCTATCTTTTTAAAGACCTCTTGCTTTCTTCACGTGTGATGTCCTTGATGTCATTCCACAACTCGTCTAGTCTTCAGTCATTAGCATTCAACGTGTCAAATCTATTCTTGAGGCAGTCTCTAAATTCAGGTGGGAGATACTCAAGGTTGTACTTTGGCTCTCGTGGACTTATTCTAATTTTCTTCAGTTTCAGCTTGAACTTGCATAGAAGCAATGATGAGCAATTGATGGTCTGTTCTGCAGTTGGCTTCTGGCCTTGTCCTGACATATATTACCTACATGAAAATTATGTATTTTAAAGAATTATGTATTTAAAAATTATATGTTTAAAAAATGTAAAGACACAATTTAGAAGCATTTCTGGGCGAGGGCGTGCACTGAGGTGCACAGATTGAGAAGCTCTTTCAGGCTCCCTGGCAAGTCATTAATGGAAAGTCATTTAAAATCACGGTGCTTGCTTTGATGCAGCCCAAGTTCAGCCTTGTGTTTGCAGGCAGCCAGGAGCCCGGCTGTTGTAATTGCTCCTTGAAGTACTTAGGGGTTGAGTTTCTGGTTGGATGGGAAAGCAATTACTCTAGTGCTTCAGTGACCCGCACCCACCTCTACCAGGTGAGGCCGGCAGGGCACTGGGCCGAGGCTGCACTGCAGCATGTATGTGCGTAGAGATGTGGTGTGTGTGTGAGGAGGTGTGGGGTGTGTGAGTGGAGGTGTGGTATGTGTGCTTGGAGGTATGGTGTGTGTGTGTGCATGGAAGTGTGGGATGTGTGTGTGGAGGTGTGGGGTGCGTGTGTGGAGGTGCGGAGTGTGTGTATGCATGGAGGTATGGTGTGTGTGTGTGGAGGCGTGGGGTGCGTGTGTGTGGAGGTGGGGTTTGTGTGCGTGGAGGTGGGCTGTATTGGGGTGTGCATACAGCTGGCACATATGTTCTTGGTGGCAGGTGTGCTGCTGTCTGGCTCCAGCCCTCACTCTAGTGTGCTGGCATCTTGTGGCTCAGTGTGTTCCTTTCTCAGAGGTGGACAGTCTCCTCTGAGAAGACCCAGACTATGGGGTGTGAGGAAGTCAAGAAGAAGACACCTAGCAGCTGGAAGACACAGGAGGCAGTAGGAAGGGAACTCAACGTCAGGCACATGGGGCACTCCCCATGCCTCCTCCTCGTCCATTGGGATCCCAGAATTTGGGGTGACTGGGTGCTAAACCAAAAAGTCAGCAGTTCAAATTCACCAGCCAATCCTTGGAAACCGTATGGGGCAGTTCTACTGTGTCCTATAGGGGTGCTGTGAGTTAGAATCGACTTGACGGCAACAGGTTTTTGGTTGGGGGCTGCCTGGGCTCAGGAAGGAGTATGCTGAGCCCCTCACCTGGCCACTGTGTCCCTGGCCTGGGAAGCCAGCCATGGTGGGGGAGCAGAAAGAGCATGTCATCTCCTGGTGTTCCTGTGGTGCAATCTCCTTGGTGGGTTTAGGCTTATAGAGACCATATCCTGGGACAGGAGGGGCTGACGGCTGCCACAGGATGCAGTGCCCGCTGTACCTGGACCCATGCTGGCATCTACCCCTGGTGGCCCACAGCTCAGTCCCCACAGGACCCCAAGCAAGGCCCCGGGAGGCGACGTGACCTGCTGTAGGTCCCTTGCTGGTCAATGGTGGAGTCAGGACTTGAATCCAAGAGCTCTCCTGTCACCATCGCCATCCCTGCCTCCCCCTGGCTCTTAGGGACCCGTGGACCCAGAGAACCTGGAAAGTCCTGGCGGGTCAAATTCCTTCACCCAGGGCATCTGACCAGACCATCTGTGGCCTCGAGTTTGCGGGCAAATAAGGCAGTCAGGCAGCTCAGAGCGTCAGGTGTGCTTCTTGGCCATTTGGATAAGGCAGAGAGTAGGCACTGACTACGTACAGGTGGGATGGCCATTTCAGTATCTCCTCACATGGGAGAACCCTCTCTGCAGGGGCTGGGGAGGGACAGTGCAGAGACGGTGCTTCAAACATCGGAGTTGCATGCCACCGGCTGAGCACAGGGGTGCGCTCAGGGCCTCCGCTTCTCAAGGCCAAGATGGCAGCAATGGAGGGACGCCCCTCAGCTCACCTTGCTCAATACTGCTATGTCCCAAGATGGGCCTCTTTGGTTTTGGAAGCCTCTAAATGTCAGAAAAGGAGCCCTGGTGACACAACAGCTATATGCTCGGCCGCTAACAGAAAAGCTGGTGATCGAATGCTCCCAGAAGCTCCTCGGGAGAAAGACCTGGCACTCTGCTTCCGTAAAGATTGCGGCCTAGAAAACCCTATGTGGCAGTTTTGCTCTGTCACAAGGGGTCCATGGCAACCAACAACAACAAATGTCAGAAAATGGTTTCAACTCTGGGTGTAAAAAACGCCTTTGGAAACACGCACACAGAGAGGGGTGGCACCACATGAACTGACAGGGCGCGCGGCTGGTGACAGAGCAGTCAGTGCGGCGTGTGTGTGCGGCCGTTCCTGGGGCACTGTGCTCACACAGCAGCTGCCGGCGAGGATCTGGGGGTCAGGGAGATGCCAGTGTCTACGATGTGTGCCTTCGCGTTACTTAAATGCTTCATGAGAACCAGCTGCTTTAATAATTAAATGAAAAAAGACCATCTGTTTTGAAGGTAAATGCACACAGCAAGCTGGGCAGGCCAGGGGCACTACGTGGGACACTGGGTCCAGGGCCCATCTCTGCAGCCCGGGCAAGGCCTCAGGCCTCGCTCTCCTATCTTATCCTGCATGGATGCCCCAGGTCTGATGCTTTCCTGACAAACCTGACAAAGAGGCTAAATTGGAATTCCTTGAAGATGAAAGAGGTCGGTGGGGAAGTACGGGGTCGACAGGTATGAAGAAGCACTTGGCAGAGAAGCTCATTATAAAGCAGTTCAGTCCTCATCGCCTCCCCTGGCAGCTCTGAGAGGCCCGGGGGCCCTGGGCAGGCAGGCTCAGCATCCCCATCACCCCTGGTGTCTCAGTCTCCTGGCCTGCTGTGACAGAGTCACCATGAGTGGGGGCCTTTAAAGAACTGAAATTCATTTTCTCACGGTTCTGGAGTCTAAAAGTTCAAATCAGGGTCTTGGCTTTGTGGATTCCTTCCTTCTGGCAGCCCTGGCATTCCATGGTTCTTGGTGGCCTCACGTGACATCTGTCTTCCCCAGCACCTGCCCGGTCTGCGTCTAATCTGCTCTCTTTATGACTCAGAGGTGATTAGGTTCAGGACACACCATACATTGGTATGGCCTCATTACCATAAAAAAGAAACCTATTCCCAAACGGGGTTACCTCCACAGGCACAGGGGCTAGGGTTCCAACCCATATTTTGGGGGGGCAGTTCAGTCTATAACTTCTGGCCACCCATCCCCTGGGGAACCTCAGGCCTGTCACTCACCTTCCTGGGGAATAGCTTCCAGGAAGCCCCCTTTAGCCTGGACACCTTGGGATGTGGCTTGTGGTTGAATTGTAGAGTCAGCACAGCCGTGTGGACAGGCATGGCCAACAGCTGCCATCAAATAACAAAGGCTCCCAGGGGACCAAGCCCTGCCAGCGATGTCTCCCACAGCCCTGTAGGTGAGTGTTGTCACAGGGTCACACACCGAGGATGTAGTGAGCAGGGATGGCACCCTCAACCCTGTGCTCCATGGTGCCTGTTAGGAAATCCTGCTGCGCTGTGCTGGGGTTTGGAGGAGTAGGGGGTGGAGAGTTGAGGCTGGGAGTTGTTTCAAGTGGAACCAGAAGGAAGGGTTGGCGCTGGCTCCCTTCCATTGGAGCAAAAAGCAATATCCATGTAATCCACAGCCTCCGTTTTTCCAAAGCAATACCACCAAGGTTAACACTCCTGCTTCAAACCTGCTGGGCAGTGACCAGAGGTGCGGGTGCAGAAAGCCACCCTGTTTGCCAGAAGCGCGAGTACCTGTGACAAACTCATCAGGTATGGGGTGTGTGAGGCCAATTCCATCCTACAGATGCTTGTCCTAAAAAGGCTGAGCAAGGTCGACATCTTACTCCAGGCTCTTGGGCGCTAATGCAGCAAAGAGGCTGTCAGGGAATATTCTGCTGGATATTTTTTAGAAGGGCCTAAGGACTTTCATTGCCAGCCATACCGGCTAGTGGGGATGTGCCCTGGTAAGGCTCTGCAGTGGGCGTCTGGCAATAGCTAACACAACTACACACTCACAAACCCAGAGGCCCCTAAATTCTAACTTCCTGGGAAAAGCAAAAGACCGGCTGTCCAACTAGCGTCCTGCATCCCTTCAGGAGAGTGTCTACAGTCATGGGAGGAGGGGATGTAGCTTCCCCTGGCTGACCTGGAAAGGGCTGACGTGGAACTGTCCAAAAAAGCAAGTTGTGGGTTTCTGGTTCCAGCCACAATGGAGTAAGCACATTGCAGCCTCTCTCCCATGGATTACAACCAAAACTCTGGGCAAGATACAAAAAGCAATGACCGTGGACTGTCAAGAGTAAACAATGGCAAGTGGATTCCCACCCCTCCCCGCCCCCCAGTGCAGTGGAGTAGGGAAATCAAAACTCAAAGGCCCTCCAGTACAGTGTCCCTGAGTTTCCTGGGTTATTTTTCCTTACTTTCACTTGGATCCCACCTTGAGGGGCTGCTTCCTAGGGCCAACCTGAGACACGCTTTTCATACAAGTCATTTATGTGAGAGGTAACCACTGGAGACCCCATAGGACACATGCCACAGAGTTGTCTCCGACTACCCAGGCTGGGGAGGGAGCTGGGTATTGATCCACAAACTCCAGAGCTGCTTGATTACAGGTCCAAGAGAGTGTAAATTCCCAGGGGATGTCCCCTTTCCTGACATGGTCATGGCAGGTGGAATCTGGGGACTCCTGCCTGGAGACCTGGCCCTCCATCACAGCCCAGTTCTCTGGAGCCTCCACGTGGCATAGCAGCAACCCCAGAAGGAGCCCTGTATACAGACCTCAGTTTCCCCATCTGTAAAACTTGGACAAGATGAGTGTGGGATCCTTCAGGTTCTGAGTTGAATCTGTACAAGAGATGAACCCCCAGGTCTTTCTCATTCCCCTCCTTATCCCCCAGCCTGTCCCTTTTTAGTGTGCAGGCAGGAGGCACTGCACCTTCAGGCAGGTGGACCTGAATGATGGGCAGGCAGGAGCCCTTCCCTCTAGAACATCCCCTCTGTCCACCTCCTCTAGGCTTCTGTAGGTGTCAGCTTAGGTGACATTTCCTCCCATAGGCATCCCTTCTTCTTTCCCTCCCTTTTTTCTCCCCTCTCCTCCTCCCACACATCCACCCACCCACCCATCTATCCATCCATCCATTCGTTCACCCACCCACCCACCCGTCCACCCGTCCGTCCGTCCGTCCATCCATCTACCCACACCCACCCACCCTCCCACTCCCCCATCCACCCGCCCATCCATCCATCCGTCTATCCACTATCCACGTACCTACCCACCCAACCATCTACTCCCCTACCCCATTCACCCTTCCATCCACCCATCCGTCCATTCATCCTCCCTCCACCCACCCAGTCCCCTGTCGACCCATTCATCCTGCCATCATCCATCCATCCTCCAGCCACCCACCCATTCACTCGTATTTACTGAGGGATTACGATGTGCCAGGCTCCAAGGCGAAGAGGCAGTCTACTTTGGGGGTGCTCACGTCTGGGTCTCCCAACCTTGCACACCCCTGCCCATTCCTATAGCCTAATGCTTTAGACTGATTTTCCCCAGAAGCAGAATCTGAGACCAGGGTTTGTGTGTAAGCCATTTATTTGGGATGTTACCCCATGGGGAGGGAGCAGAGAGGAGACAGGACAGGGAAGGGAGCTGATGAAGGGGTACTAACTGATACCCTGCTGGGGGCAGCTGTCAGTCCTGTGGGATCCCCTGAGCCTCCAGTGACCCTTTCAGGGGCAAGAACACTGGAATTTATGCACCAACTCCTGTCCATCTGTCCCTGGAGGAGGGAGAGGGGCCTGGACATCTAGGCTGCCTGAACCCAGGCCCAGCCCTCTCCTGTGGCAGACAGTCCAGGTGGAGCCACCCACAGTGTCGGCTACCCCAGAGGCTCTGCCATGTCTCCTTCATCCCCAGTGTCTCGTGGCCCTCCTAGCCCAGCAGCTGCACCACGGCCCCTCCACCCCAGCAGCTGCGCCGTGGCCCCTCACCCCAGTGGCCGTGCTGTGGCCCTCCCTGCTGCTCTCCCCACTGCTGTCCTTGAGGCTGAGGAAAGGCGATGGAGAAAGGGGTCCCGTGATTCGGGGACCATGCTGGGGCGTCCTGGGCAAGGAGACTGCACAGGTGCATGGTCCTGGGGGCAGGAGCAGGAAGAGAGCCCTGTGTGGGTGACTACAGGAAGTGGGTGGGAGGCAGGCACTTTTCTGAAGTGTCTCTGGCCCAGCCTTCACACCAGCAGGCTCTAGGCAGGCCACTGTCCCCAGGGGCCTTGGTGTCCAGACAGGCAAGGTCTTGGCCGTTCTCTGTGCTGTAGCCTCCTCTTTTGCTGACAGCTTTGTCCAAGAGGAGCCACTGAGGGTGCTGGGGGTAGAGGGGTGTCTTCTCTCTTCCTGGTGTAGACTGACCTCCTGCTTTGTCTGGAGATGAGCCTGGGCAAGCAGCAGTTTGTTTCAGGCCCTGGCGTTTGGCCGGGCTCTGGGCCCGGCTGAAGGTTTCCATGTGATCTGCAAAGCAGGATGAGGCCCCACATTTCTCTCTGGGCACCAGAAGGGAGGAGAGGAGGAGAGACCAGAGAAGGCCAGTGCAAGGAAGGTGAGGACCATGGTCACCAGTGCTCCCCCGTGGTTCCTGCAACTGCCTCGTAACTGAACCAAGGAATGCGGGCTGCGTGTGTGCACGTGCATGTGAGTACCTTGTGTGGCATATGTGCATGTGGGTGTGTGTGCACTTGTACGTGTGTGTGCACTTGTGTGTACACGTGCACATGTGTGTGTACATATGAATATGTATGCATGGGTGTTGGTCCGTGTGTGAGTGCATGCATGCGTGTGTACGTGTGTGTACACAGGCATGTGTGCATGTGTGTGAGTGCATGTACGTGTGTGCGTGCATGTACATGTGTATGCATGTTTGTGCTTGTGTGGGTGGGGCCCCTCTAACACAGCCTCCCTCCCCAGGCCTCCTGAGTGAGAACGGAGTGTGGCCCTTCCTCTCCCCTTGATTGTTCCTCCGGCTCCTGACCCTGCCTTCCCCTTGCCCTCTTCTCTCTCCCTTGTTCCTTTCATAAATACAGCCTGGACATGGTTTCCATGGTGTTCTGATCAAAACTGAAATTCAAATCATAATTGTATCAGGTGTGGGGAGGCAGTGGGGGGGAGGGAGGAGGCAGGGAGTCGGGGGAGGTTTTCCTGCACAGGAAACTCAGGCTCCAACGGCTGCCAGCCTGGTTTTTTGCCTCCAGACATTTTTTGAAAATGTAAAGAATTCTCTCCCAACCCCACCTTTGTTGCCTACGAACGTGATGGAGCTGGAAGTGCCTCAGTCTTCATGCTGGGGGCCTCCCTCTGTCCCTGCGCTGAACCAAGCCCCCTCCCACTGTCTCAGAAAACCTGCAGGGTGGGGAGGGCTTGGCTTCCTGGGGGGTGACTGCGGGGCTGCCATCGAGGTGTGGCTAGGGTTTCGGCTGCCTGCCCACTGCACCCCAAGTCTCTCTTGGAGGGGGTGTTTCCATTCACAAGAGGATCCAAAGGCATGAAGTTTGCATTCGGAATTTCAGGCCGCTTTCCTGGTGGCGTAGTGGTTAAGTACTACGGCTGCTAACCAAAAGGAGGGTGGCTGGAATCCACCAGGCACTCCTTGGAAACTCTATGGGGCAGTTCTACTCTGTCCAGTAGGGTCACTATGAGTTGGAGTTGACTCGATAGCCACGGGTTTGGTTTATTTTTTTGGTCTCTGAGAGAGACAGCCCTCAGGGAAGTTTCTCCGAGTGACAAACAAGGCTGGGGACCAGGTGCCAGAGGTCAGGGGGCTGGGGAGGGAGTGGTAATAACAATACAGATAAATAACACAGCAGCACCATCCTTGACATTTCCTTACACAGGTGCCGACACAGTGCCCAGTGCTCACACCATCCTGGCGGTGGTGTCTGGATGGTCCCATTTTCCAGATGAAGAACAGGAGGCTCTGGCCATCAGCTGGGGATCCGGAAACCACTCAGCTGGACTCTAGGCACCCGGGACAAAAGACAAAGTGGCCGAACCCAGCCCACTGCCAACACGTGGGCTTGAGACATGGATAAGCTTGCTAATTGTTTAAATGAGTGTTTCCACATAAACCCCAGGGCCTGGCTTCTGGTTGCGGCGGGGGGAGGATGGACGCTCTGACTGCACCTGCCTGGTGGCTGTCGGCCCACCAGGGGGCTCAGCTGGTGACTGGACCCAGCCCCTCCCTGCAGCCCCCCCCCCGATGTTCCTGAGCCAGGAGGGGGCGCAGCACCTACTGCTTTTGCACAAGACTGAGGCCTTGGGCAGACCTACCAAAGCCTGTGCATTTTTGGTTACAGGCCCAGCAGAGGGCTGGCTGCTGCGTCACTGTCTGTTGAATGAATAAGTGAATGAGTGAATGAATGAGTGTGTGCAGGGACACGGCCATAGCAACAAAAGAGTCCAAGTCACAGGGTCCACATGTCTCCCTTATTGGTAGATACCAGGGGTTTGCAGACTCACTGTGGCCACGTTGTGAGCAGCTGTTTGAGATGACGGGGCGGCGGGGGGGGGACTTGTTCAGCCACTAGGGAGCGGTCGCATGGGCTCCGGACCCACAATGGAACGCTTATGACGAGGCACTGGACACTAGAGGCACGACAGGACTGCGTCCAGAGCCAGCAAGACAGTCGGAGTGTGTGAGGGTCAGGGTGCATGAGGGTTGGGGTGTGTGAGGGTTGCGGTGTGTGAAAGTTGGGGTGTGTGAAGGTTGGGATGCGTGAGGGTTGGGGTGTGTCCCTAAAAAGCTGTATGGCAGTCCTAACACCTGTGCAGTAAATATGACCCTGTTTGGAAATTGGGGTTTCTTTTGTTACATTAACGATGCCATGCCAGAGAAGAGCAAAAAGACACACAAACACACATAGGTGAAGACAAATGTCTGTGAAGATACATATACCACTGAGCAAAGCAGAGGCCGTGGACGAGGAGGGGTGCTCTCCTAGAGCTGGCGCCTTGATTCATTCTCCAGACCTGTGAGAGTCTGTTCCTGTCCCTCTTTGTAGAGCAATGCTAGGTAACCAAGACAGGGTGTCACAAAGCAGAGGTGTGCCTGCGGCATGTGGGAGTGGGGGGGTGTGTCCTTACCTACATTAAGTGGTCGCACAACAGAGAAGACCCCGAACTACAACTGCAGAGCCTCCTCCAGCAACCCTGCTGTCCCCATCTCTCCTCTGACATGCTCCTACCTCAGGGTGCTCCCCACCCAGTGCTGGGTCCACTAGGACAGCACACCCCAGCCTGGGAGACGCCAAGAGGGCAGAATGACCAGGTGCAGAAACTGAGGCTCAGGGGAAGCTGTGGCCTGCCCAAGGCCCAGGAAATGCCGGGAGGGGTCTGAAGCTGATGCCTGGTCAAGTCCAAGTCCTTGTTCTGAAAGCCAGCACCCAGCTGAGGGGCCAAAGTTCCTTGTTCAGCTGTAAGGTCCACTCCTGGGTGGGGGCGGGGACTTGTGCCAGCTCCTGGATCTGCCGGGTGGGGGCGCTCCGCGACCCAAAGCAGACGTTGTATGGGAAGCTCTGAAGGGGAGGAAGCCCCTCCACTGGGCCAGCCATATCTCCCTGGGGCCTGGCAGCCAGGGGGCCCTGAGAGACCTACCCAGCCTGGGGAGCGGTGATGCCATTTGGCAGGAAGCTTGGTAAATGGGCCAGCCTCCCCTGGGCCCGTTTTTGGTGGGCTGAGTGAGGTTTGTGCAGCGGCAGAGGAACGATGTGGGGTCCCTGTAACACAGAATCCATAGCAGAGCAGCCAGCTCGAATTGGCTGTGGGCACTGTAGCATCTCCTCCTTGCTTTACAGATGGGGAAACTGACTCCCGAGAGGCAGAGAGCCGGGACTAGGACTCAACATCCCGACTCGCACCTGATCTGGGCTCACAGCAGGTGAAGCGTCCATCACCACCACATCCCTTCTGGGCAGATGGCGTCGCAAGCTGAGTACCAACTACTCACAAAAGGCCTGAGTTTTGTTTTCTGGGCCCTTCTGCCACACGGGCCGCTGGCCCCTGGCTCTCCAGGGCAGCTTGTCCTGGGACCTGCCTTTCCCTGGGACCGACAGCCTCCTGTCCTGGGTGAAGCCTGGCTTCTGGAGACCCTGGAGGCGCCGGTCCTGCTGGGTGCCCTGAGCCGGCTCGGTTACAGTGGCAGAGAGTGATGGATGCATCTGGGGTTCTGCTGGGGCTGCTTGCCAGCTGGGTGCCTGGATGTCGCTGGCAGGACCTCAGCTCAGCAGAGCGGAGGGAGCACCCCTCACCCTCAGGGACCGGCAAGGAAGAGGGGCCAGGCCTCCCATCCTTCCTGGGCAGGGGAGGGCTCACCTGACCCTCTGGTTCCTGGGTGGGCGGTGCTGCCTGAGGGAGGGAGCCCAGGCCTGAGGGACAGCAGGTCCCAGAGGGCAGCCCCTTCTTCGGAACTGCCTCTGTGGGGGTGGGGCTGTGATGGAGGGGACAGGCCTGGGTGTCAGGGCCAAAATCAGGGCCCTCAAGGGACCTGGGGCTGCAGCTGCCCCTGAACTGGATGGGGGATGGTGCCCTCTCCTGGTCTTGTGCAGAGCAGCAGCCAGGAGCCAGCCAGGCAGTGGTGGGCATCACTCAGCGCTCCCCCCCCACCCCCGTGCCATTCCAGGTCACCCTGTCCTCCCAGGCCAGCCTCAGAGGTGCCGTCACTGTGAACGCAACCATTTCCCCTGACCGAGATCCCAGCCCACCTGTCCTTTCATTTCCTTCTCTAAACATCCATTAGCCTGTGAACAAAGAAACCGTGTCCCCAGCACTAATTTCTCCTCATTAAAAGCGCTCTGGAGTCTGGGAAAGGAACACCCTCTCCTGGCTTTCAAAGATGGGAAGAGGGAGACAGGGAGAAGGCAGGGAGGCTGAACAGCAATGGGGACTCCACTGACCAGGCCCCAGCTCGTGGGGGGCAGCTCTGAGTGGTGAGGGCGGAGGCCCCTCCAGCCCTGACGCGTCACCCCCTCACCCCCCCCGTCACCCCTTCGCCCCCCATGGGCCTAGTAGAATGTCTCCCGGGTGACGTTGCTGGAGAAGGTGTGACTGCTGGACACACTGTTGGTTTTCCTCGAGAGCGCCGGCCTCTCCCTCCTGGGCCTCCACAGGGGGCAGATGCAGGCCAGGGTGGACAGGAAGAGCTGGCGGAAGTTGGCGGAGACGAGGTTGTAGAGGATAGGGTTGATGGTGGAGCTGACGTAGAAGAGCACGTTGGTCAGCATGTAGAAGTAGTGGTAGAAGTCATAGAGGAACCTGTGGGAGGGGAAGCTCAGATCCTGGCCCTCAGACCTGCCGGCCCCCAGACCCAGCTGGCCCCCACCACCCAGCCAACCACCCGGACCCAGCGGGCTTCAGGCCCGCCGGCCTCCAGACCCCGGCCCCCAGACCCTGGCCCCCAGACCTGTCGGCCTCCCATACCCCCGATGCTGCCCAGAACCCCCAGACCCCACCCGGCCCCCTAGACCCAGCCAGTCCTCAGACCCACCAGCCCCCCCAGACCCGCTGGCCCTGCAGAGGCCTCAAGGTACGTAGGACAGAGGAGCTGACCCTGGCCTGCTGACACGTGCACTTGAGGCACAACTAAAGCCCTGCTTGTTGATTTTTTAAATGGGGGTGTCTCCTAATAAACTCCAGGCTCTGGCTCCCCGCCTAGTGCCGATCGGCTGAGCAGAGCTGCGGCCACCCCTGTGGCCACCCCTTCTCTCCCCGCAATTCACCGTAACTGCCGGCATCGGAGGCCCGTGGAGACTCCCAGGGTGCATCCCAGGGCCGCAGCACTCCAGCGGCCCCCTCCTCAGGGTAGGAACCCCTCCAGGTATCCCAGGAAGACATGCATCTTGCCCCTGGCTTGTTTGCCTCCACTCACAGACATCTCCCTCCTTCACCAGGCAGCTCATTCTACCACAAGGCAGCCCCAAGCTCTGTAAGTCCTTCATCCTGGACTTTGCTTCCCTGTGACTTCTCCTCCCCCTCTGCCCTGTATATGTCCCCCACTGCCCCTCTTCACTTTGAAGACCCTATTACCCCTTGGAGATGGCAGCCCTGCTATGCTGACAGCCCCAAAACAGGCCTGAGGCAGCCATCCTGGGAAAGGCCTGCGTGCAGGTTGGCCCTTGACTGGCGTCTGGGAACTTGGATTTTGATAGGGCTCCCGCATTCCCTAACTGATAAAGGGGACTCCCTGTGCCTAGACTGTGTACATTCAATGTGGTTCGTGCTGACCCTCCCTTCCTGCTGGGAGGGGGTGTTGGTATGTGCCAGGCAGAGGAGCGGGTGACCAGTCCCCAGTAGGAAGCCTGGGTCTCTAATGACCTTCCCTGTGGACAGCGCTGTACACAAATCATGCTCATTGCTGAGGATTAAGGGTGCTCTGTGTACCTCCACAGGGGCAGGAGCCTGGAAGCTCACATCTGGCCTCCCCACTTGGCCCAGCTCCCTCTCCCTTTGCCAATTGTGCTGTGTGTCCTTTTGACGTAATAAGTTACGGCCACGAGGACAACTCTTTGCTGGGTCCTGTGAGTCCTCCTGGCAAACCATCAAACCTGGGGGTGCTCCTGGGGTGTGGTACTCCTGCCAACACGTGCAGAAGCTCACACCTCCTCACATCCTCTCCTGGGGGTAACCCCTTCCTCTTGGGTTCAGATCGATCTAAATTGTTGGCACTGATTCTCTTAGGGTCGACTTTCCTCTTCTGCTCCAGAAACCTGTCCCATGGTGGGACCAGCACCTTCCCAGGGTGTCTCCTGCTGACAGCACCCTCCCCTCTGTAGCTCCCTTTCTGGGCTCTGTCACACTGCACCCTGCCCAGCAGCCTCCCAGAGGCCTGAGGACCCAGCTGGGAGGGACCTGCACCACCTGCCATGAGCTGGTCGCTCAGCAGTGCCCCCCATAACCTCCCACCTCCCCTGCTGGGGGCCACCGCATACTCACGGGGTCCACTGCTCCTCTGACACGTAGCAGAACAGGAGGCGGCGTACGTGGTAGGGCAGCCAGCACACGACAAAGGCAATGACCACCGCACCTGGGAAATGGAAGGAGGCTTGGTGGGCTGCGGGGCTATCTGGGGGGGCCCAGCAGGGTACAGGGCTCTGCTAGGGAGCTCAGTGGGCTGCAAGACTCTGCTGGGGGGAGGGGCTCAGCGTGGCTGGAGGGGCTCTGCTGAGGGGGCCTTGGGGTGTCTCTAGGCTGGTCCCTCAGGTGACTTAAGAAGGCAGCGTCTCAAACCTCTTGGTCATTTTGGATTTTAATATTGGGCACACTGTCCTGCAATGGTTAAAGACTGCTATGAGTTGAATTGTGTCCCCCCAAAAGATGTTGAAGTCCTAACCCTAGTACCCATGCATGTGACCTTATTTGGGGAAACAGTGTTTTCCTTTTGTTATCAGTTTTAAGGAGGTGGTACCAGAGTAGAGTGAGTCCTAGTCCTGGTCCTTTGAATGGTGTCTTGTCAAAGAGAAGGACAGACAGGGAGACAGCCACACACACATGGGGATCCTTTTACAAACCAAGGAAAGCCAAGAAGTGCCTGGGGCTACAGAAACTGAGGGAGATGAGGAAGCATCTTCCTCTGGAGCCTTCAGCGAGAGCATGGCCCTGCCGACAGCCTGAATTTCGACTCGTCAGCATCCACCACTGTGAGACAATAAACCTCCATGTTTTAAAGCCACCCACTTTGTGGTAACTTGTTACAGCAGACCTAGGAGACCAAGACAAAGCCCAAGCCTCACTTCTGAGCAGGGGTTTGGTCAGGGTCTGGTCTCGGCAAGGCAGTTCCCCTCTCTGAGCCTCAGTTTCTTCATCTCTAAAATGGAGATGTAGCATATTTTGCCCATTCCAAAGAAAGGTGATCCAACATAATGCAGAAATTATCAGACGATATCATTAATATCACACGAGTAAAATTTTGCTGAAGATAACTCAAAAGTGGCTGCAGCAGTACATCGACAGGGAACTGCCGGAAATTCAAGGCAGATTCGGAAGAGGATGTGGAAACAGGAATACCATTGCTGATGTCAGATGGATCATGGCTGAAAGCAGAGAATACCAAAAAGATGTTTACCTGTGTTTTATTGACTATGCAAAGGCATTCTACTGTGTGGATCATAACAAATTATGGTTAATATTGCAAAGAATGAGAATTCTAGAACACTTAATTGTGCTCATGCAAAACCTTTAAAGTGTTAAAAAGTAAAGGTGACACTTTGAGGACTAAAGTGTGTGTTTTCAATAGACCAAGACGCAGTCATTCTAACAGGACAAGGGACACCGTGTGGTTTAAAATCAGGAAAGGTGTGTGTCAGGGTTGTATCCTTTCACCATACCTATTCAATCCGTATGCTGAGCAAATAATCAAAGAAGCTGAACTATATGAAGGAGAATGTGGCATCAGAGTTGGAGGAAGGCTCCTTAACTGCCTTCGATATGCAGGTGACATAACCTTGCTTGCTGAAAGTGCAGAGGACTTGAAGTGCCCACTGACGAAGATGAAAGACCACAGCCTTCAGTATGGATTACGCCTCAACATAAAGAAAACAAAAATCCTCACATTTGGACCAATAAACAACATTATGACAAATGGAGAAAAGACTGAAGTTGTCAAAGATTTCATTTTACTTGGACCCACAACCAAGGTCCATGGAAGCAGTAGTGAAGAAATCAAAAGATGCATTGCATTGAGCAAATCTGCTGCAAAAGACCTCTTTAAAGTGTTAAAAAGTAAAGGTGACACTTTGAGGACTAAAGTGTGTGTTTTCAATTGCCTCATATGCATGCGAAAGCTGGACAATGAATAAGGAGGACTGAAGAAGCATTGATGCTTTTGAATTACGGTGTTAGCGAAGAATATTGAATATACCATGGACTGCCAGAAGAACAAACGTGTCTTGGAAGAAGTACAGCCAGAATGTTCCTTAGAAGTGAGGACGGCAAGACTTCATCTCACATACTTTGGACATGTTGTCAGGAGGGCCCAGTCCCTGGAGAAGGACATCATGCTTGGTAAAGCAGAGGGTCAGCAGAAAAGAGGAAGACCCTCAATGAGATGGATTGTTACAGGGGCTACAACAATGTGCTCAAGCATAGCAACAATTATGAGGATGGAGCAGGACCAGGCAGTGATTCGTTCTGTTGTATGTGGGGTCGCTATGAGTTGGAACTGACTCGACAGCACCTCACAACGATAGCAGCACCCCTTGGAGGCTCGCTGTGCAGGTGCAGAGAGATGGTTCCTAGAACTGCCCTGCTCCAAACCTGACAGGCAGAACCTTCCGGCAGAGGTGAGCAGTGAATGATATCACTCCCACTGGCTTCCAGGCCTTGGTTGGAAATCCGGGGCCACTGCTGTGCTCTGGGTGCCAGTCCACCGTGGAGGGGCCAGTGCCGGGCGGTGATGGGTGCGTGGCCAGGCTGCTGTTGCTCTGGGAGTCTATTTGCCCGGGCGCAGCCCTGGCCTCACTCAGGGTCCATCGTGGTTTACACATGGTGGTGGGGCTGCTGTGCCATCCCCAGGCAGATAATCACCATTCCAGAGACTCTACCTTGGGAGTACGGGGAGGACCAAGGAGAGGCCCTGAGCTTTGGGGCCCCCATGTTTTGGTTTATGCAGGGCCAAGTGGTGACCAAAGAGAGGCCCTGGGTTTTGGGGTCCCCACATTTCAGTTTATATGGGGACACAGCTGGTTGGCTGCATCAGTGGTTTTGGGCCTGCGTTCAGAGACCCCATTTTCCTTGCCCAATGTGCCCTTTGAAGGCACCCTGTTTGCTGTTTCCTTGCTGGCCATCTTCTCCTGGCTAGAAGGGGGACCCTGGGCCATGTGGCCAGCACCCAGCATGCAACAGGGCCTCATGCTCCAGCCGCCCAGCTTCCTGGGAACAGTCGGGACCCTCAGAGCCCATGAGTGCTCCTGAAGACCTGAGCATGTCCCAGGGTGGGCCCCTCCCCAGCTTCTCTAGTGGCTGTTCTGGAAGAATCCCTGGGGCCGGTATTGAGCTAGACCCCGATGAGCAGGCTGGCCAGGTTCAGCAAATAACGATAACGGATGCCCAGCAGACTGAACTTCAGACGAACCAAGTCTGCAGTATTTGGGACCTACCTCTACTAAAAACCATCTGTCGTTTGTCTGAAATTTGGCCCTGTAGCTCATCTGGCCACCTAGAGGCTGAGGCACCGCCTGAGTCAGGGCGAGGAGGCCAGGCTTGACCTTGGGTCTGAGCTGTGTCCCAGCTGATCAGGTGGAGGGAGAAGCTCGCGTGGAGCCCAGTTGGGTCTCCAATGGGTAACTAATCTTTAACTCGGAGTGAAACAGGGCCAGAAGGTCAGCCAGCCCTGGGCCTGCCACCCCCTGGCTCCCCTGCCCACTCTGGTGATGAGGGTGACAAGGGCAGCGATGGCCTCTGTGCTCACAGCTCCGGTGGGAGGAGGCATCTGGGGCTGGTTTCTGCTCCTTCCATGGCCATCCCTGCCACAGGGTTTATGATGATTGTTCTTTCCTTTATAAAACATGAGCACAGATTCTGGGTTACTCTGGCAGTGAACAGCACCACTCTGAGTCAAGTGACTCACCAGCTTCCCTGAGTCAGAGAGCGCTGCCAAGGGCAGCACTGGTGGTGATGGGCCTGCCGGCACTCTTGGCCACGGTGCACTCCAGGCTTTCTGAGTATTTGCTGTCAAGGACATTCTGAGGTACTTCTTGGAAGCTGCAGGTGTCACACTAATAAAACCGGTCCTCATGCCATATCCCCCAAACAGACATTCACCCCACAGTAGGAGGCAAGTGTGAGATCAGAAAGCTTGCAGAAGACGAGGGATTCCTGCAGCGGTGACCTGCAGCTGGGGACTGCTAACCAGGCGGCACAGAGCATGGGGGATGCCTGCCTGCTGGAAACCAAGCAGCTGCACGTGCTGTGATGGCGCAGAGGCGTGAGGACAAAGGGGAGGGAGTCCACTCTTGAGGGGTTTGGTCAGAAAATGGTGCTCTGGATCCCCACCCACCTGTCTGTCCCAGGATTAGCCCATGGCTGGAATGAAAATCCAGCTCACGTTAAATACAAAGTAAAATACATGATTTTCATCATAGTTGATGTTTTTCAGATGCGTTCCTTCACTCAACAGTCAGGGGAGTTGTCCCAGTGCTGACAGTCCGCAGACGAGCTCTCACCCCACCACGCACTGAAATGATAGTTTGGATATACTGCACTAAATAAAACACACCATTATGCTTCTTTCTACTTTTGACAAGTGGTTTCTAGAACATTCCACAATGACCCACGTGTCTCACATTACACTGTACTGGATGGCGCTGTGCTAGACCCAGAACCAGAGGCAAGTAGTCATTCCCGTTGCGCAGGGCTCCAGGCCATCTGCCTGAGGGTGGCGATCAGGAGGGCTGCTGGGGCCAGCAGAAGGCACAGTCCAGTGCTCTGTGGGGTTCCACCTCAGCTGCCATCTTGTGGGGCTGGCTGGCAAGCAGGGTTGCCCTTAGGAGTTGGGGGCAGCAGGGTGTCTAGGGAACGAGCTTCCCTCACCAATGCCCACCTCTCTGAGCATGGCCAGACCCAGGGACACACGGGCCAGAATACCAAAGCCCTCACAAGACATAAGCTCCCCCTTGCTCTCCTGTGACAGGGTGGACTTGGGGCCTTTGGGGGTTCATTCCTCAAGACTCCCTATTAGATTTGCAGAGCCTTGGGGGGGGGGTGGTCACATTCCGGGCCTCATCTGTTGACACCTCACACCTGATTTAGTTGCCAGGGTGGACCTGGCACTCACATAGTCCAAAAGCTCCTCGGGTGAAGGCTGGGAGCATCAAGCCAGCCCCTCTGCAGGGTGATGCACTCGGCCACATGGATCTGGCCAAACCCTGGAAGGAGGCCTGGAATTCAGGTCAGGAGTGGGAAGGAGGAGGCGGAAGGCACCTGAGTCATCCACTGATGAATGAATGAATAAATGGATGGATGAAGGAAGAAAAAACGAATGAATGGATGGATGGATGAAGGGCAAAAAGAATGAATGGATGATTTGATGGATGGATGGAAAAATGAGTGGATGGATGAATAAATGGATGGATGAATGAAAGAAGAAAAACGAATGAATGGGTGGATGGATGAAGGAAGAAACAACAAATAGAAGTGGATGATTTTAATGGATGGATGGATGGAAAAATGAATGGGTGGATGGATGATGGGTTGGTGGTTGAGTGGGTGGGTGGATGGATGGATAAAGCTGAAAAGCAGCACCACGGCCCTGATTGAAGCAAGCACTCCTGAGTCTTGGCATTAATGTGCTTTGTCCCCATGTCTTTGAAGCTCTCCCTCTGGTGACCTTGGGCTGTTGCCCACCCCTAGCAGGACCCAGAAGTTACGTACGTAAGACCCGGGCGCCATGCCTCAGGGCCTGCACCCTGCCAGGCTCGATGGACATGGTGAACGTGGTTTGCTGGCCCCCAATGGTGCAGACCTGGTCCTGCTCGGCTGCCTGGCGCACCATGACAGTCAGCTTGTTGACGATGATGGTGTTCAGAATCGAGATGACCACCATAGGGAACACGAAAGAGACGAAGGTGTTGACCTGTAGGAGAAAGGGTGGCTGTCAGACCTCCTGCTGAGCCAGTCTGGGCTCCTGCAAGGGAGATATCACCCTCTGAATCAGTCCTGGGCACCCAGCATGCTGGCTGGGGCTAAGGGTCTGGGTGCGGGGGTGCTCAATCAATGCGAACATAGGCTGTGGGGAAGAACCAGAGGCTCAAAGCCCCAGGTCTGGCACAGCACACCTGCAAATCCTGCCCTGAGTGCGTGGCTGCTCCCCCTGAGCTCTCTCGAAAAGAAGGGCTGAGCCCAAGACCTTCCATTCTGCATGCCAGGGGTTCAAATGTCGATACTAAAGGCAGAGCCTGCCTCCTGCTGCATGGCAACTGCCTCTCAGAGCACAGAAAGGTGGGAGCTACTCCCCCCACAACACTACCTCTAACCTAATTGCTAACCCAGTCTGTATTGGGGAAACTGAGTCTCAGGGAGGCCAAGGGTTGTGTCCAAAGTCACTTTGCTTGTAAGTGGCTGGACCAGACCTTGAACCCTGGCCTGAGTCTGAGTTTGGCTCCTTGGATGTACCAGGCTGAGAATAGCCTTTGCAGGCACCTGCTTGGCCAGGGGGAGCTGTGGCCTTGTTGGGGAGGGTGGCTGGCTGGCTCCCCACGACAGGAGCGAGACCTCCTCAGTGGGCAGGTGAGCAGTGGGCAGCTCCTGGGCTGAGGGAGAGCTGTCCCCCCAACCCGAGCTGTCCCCACTGGCCTCCGCCCCAGGCAGCGGTGACAGTGGAGGGGCTCACAGCCACCTGGAGCAGCTCCTCTCTTAAACACACTCTCCTGCCTACAATGTTTTGATGTTTCTGGCTTCCAAGCACTTGCAGTGTGCAATCTCAAGATTGGGGATGAAGGCTGCTGCTAAGCTGTTCTTAGGCTCATTTTGAATTCTCAGATGCAAAGAGGCTTTTGGTTGTTTGCAGAAACTGTCTGCCCTGGCTCTGTGGCTTGGTAGCGGTGGCAGTGCATTTACTAGGAGTCTGTGGGGGACCCACAATTGGGGTTCCCTGGGCTGGGCCCCAGCCACCATCCCCTATGTCTCCATACCTGGGTCTGCCCTGGGCTCTCGAGCAGAACTATGGATTCTGTGGGTGAGGTTTCATCTTGGCACGATGGTCACAATTGTCCCAGTGAGGACGACCCAGAGGCAGCCCAGCAGACACAAACAGGTGCTCTCACACGCTGGGTCCTGCGTCTCTCTACTCGTCAGTCTGCAGCCACTCCCTGAAGCAGATAGTAGTGCCCCCTTTTACAGATGGTGAAACTGAGGCATAGGGACTGTGCAACCTGTCCCGAGCCCCGCAGAGGCTCACACACATCATGGCATGGCAGGGGCCCAGAGGATTGGGGATCCCTCGGACAGTGGGCAGTGGCCACAGAGAACCAGGGCAGTGCTGGAGGGCGCTGCGGCCAGAGGTTTCTGGAGCCGTGAGGCAGGTGGGCTCTCTCCCTGGGGTTCCAGGCGTCCGTCTGTCTGTCCGTCTGACCATGCTTGCCTCCTTTCGGGGCACTGGCCGGAGCTGTGCCTCTGAAGGCCCTGCCTGTGGCAACGACAGCTCTGACGAAGGGAAGTCCCAGCCTCAGAATCTGCTCAGGAGAACTCGGTGGCCTTTGGGAGGCGGCTGCAGCCTGTGCTCACCTTCAGGTCCCATTACAGCTTGGCTAAACAGACACTGGGTCGAACACATGGAGAAAGGTTGGTTCCACCCCTGGGGGGACAGCTGGTCCTACATCGGCCTGCCTCAGTGCCAACTGCTCTGTCCAGCCTCCAGGAACCTACCCCGGGGGAGGCTCTGTCCAGGCTCCTGAGTGGCTTGGGACCTGGGGGCCTGCACTTCACCCTCTGTTCATCTTGGCTGCTCTGTGTTTGGGGTCCACCTGCTGCAGGACCACAGGGTGCTGTCATGGCTGAGCCAGGTCAGGAGACCCTCTCCACTCTTGGGAAGGCTTTGGAGTCCTGGGAAGGTCTTGGGGTCCCGGGAAGGCCTTGGGGTCCCAGGAAGGCCTTGGGGTCCTGGGGGCTGACAGGCCCAGCCTCAGGAAACAAAACCATTTCCCATGAGTCACGGCAGACAGTGTAATTTAAACATAGTGAATGTATCCAACACAGATTTAAAATACCACACCTCTCTTCAGCACAGGCAGCAAAAACAGCTACTTCTGGGGGCCTGGCGGGGGTGGCCAGCAGCTATCGAGTCTGGCCTGAGGCCCCCCAGCTGCTCCCCACTGGCCTGGCCTTCTGAGCCCCAGGCTGGGCTCTAGAGGGAGGGGTGCTGGGGCTGGTGGGGCCAGGGCCTAGTGACCTGAGTGGTGGGACCAGGGCCTAGAGACCTGAGGGGCAGGGCCTAGTGACCTAAGGGGTGGGGTCAGGGACTAGTAACCTAAGGGGCAGGGCCAGGGCCTAGTGACCTAAGGGGCAGGGCCAGGGCCTAGTGACCTGAGGGGTGGGGCCAGGGCCTAGTGACCTGAGGGGAAGGGCCAGGGCCTGGTGACCTGAAGGGTGGGGCCAGGGCCTAGTGACCTGAGGGGCAGGACCTAGTGACCTGAGGGGCAGGGTAAGGGCTTAGTGACCTGAAGGGTGGGGCCTAGTGACCTGAGTGGTGGGACCAGGGCCTAGAGACCTGAGGGGTAGGGCCTAGTGACCTAAGGGGTGGGGTCAGGGGCTAGTAACCTAAGGGGCAGGGCCAGGGCCTGGTGACCTGAAGGGTGGGGCCAGGGCCTGGTGACCTGAAGGGTGGGGCCAGGGCCTAGTGACCTGAGGGGCAGGGCCAGGGCCTGGTGACCTGAGGGGTGGGGCCAGGGCATAGTGACCTGAGGGGCGGGGCCAGGGCCTGAACTGTTAGTCTCTGCTGCCCTTGGGCAGGAGCCTGGGAGCCAGCCTTCCTGCCTGCTGACCCTCCCCTGCGTCCCTCTACCTGGCCTGGAGGTCCCGGCTGCCCCCTGGCTCCTGGATCACCACCTCGGCCACGCAGGCCACACGCTGACCTCAGACCTCTGCACCTTTGCCCGGCTGTACCCTTGAAAGGTGCTGCTGTTTCTGCAACACTCCCTCAGGGGGCCCCTCCGCATGTGCTGAGCATCACATCCTGAGAGGTCCCTGGCCACCCTGTCGTTTCTGTCAGAGCACCTACTTTGGCTGGTTCTTTCCGGTGTTTATTTCTTGTTCACTGTTCACCAAGTACTCAGCTGCTGAGGGCAGGTCCATGCCCACCGTGGTGATCTCAGTGTCCTGGGTGTCCAGCACACAGAGTGCTCAGTACACACTGGGGGACCCCCCGATCATGATTGCGAGCTCCCCGAAAGGGCCTGGATCCTTTCTTCCTGCCTGGCTCGAGCTGGGCCTGGGGTGGTGGCAGGGCTGGTCAACCACCTGCCAATGACCTGGGCCCAGTCTGTGTCCAACACGGCCCCCACACCCCTGCACCTGCCGCCTGCGCCCAGAACAGGGCCAGCCGTGCCATCCAGGCCCAGATACCCTGAGGCACGATTCCTCACTGTGGGGGCAGCTCTGAGCCTCACCCACGCCCACCCAGCAGGGTGTCCTAGAAGCCCTTCCTCCTTGAGCCGGGGGCTGGGGTGGGCCCTGTGCTCACCCTCCCAGAATGCTCACTGGCTGCTGGTTGCTGTCGTGTTAATCTTCCATCCACAAACCCCAGAGTCATGAGGACATACTGGGGGGCAGGGTGCTGAGTGAGGGATTGGGGTGCCCCACCCTGGAGCCAGCTAGGTGGCTCTGGGCAGCTGCCCCGGCTGCCGGCTCAGAGGCTGGTCTAACGGTGGGAAGCTGTCACTGATTGAATTGCGTCCCTCAAAAATACATGTATCAACTTGGCTAGGCCATGATTTCCAGGACTGTGTGATTGTCCACCATTTTGTCATCTGATGTGATTTTCTGCAATTTTCCAATGTGTTGTAAATCCTAACACTATGACGTTAATGAGATGGATTAGCAGCAGTTATATTGATGAGATCCACAAGATTAGATAGCGTCTTAAACCAATCTCTTTTGAGATACAAGAGAAGCGAGCAGAGAGACATGGGGACCTCATACCACCAGGAAAGCAGCACCTGGAGCAGAGTGCATCTTTTGGACCCAAGTTGCCTGCACAGAGAAGCTCCTAGACCAAGGGAAGATTGATGACAAGGACCTTCCTCCAGAACAGACACAGAGAGCCTTCCCCTGGAACCATCGCCCTGAATTTGGACTTGTAGCCTACTAGGCTGTGAGAGAATAAATTTCTCGTTGTTAAACCACCCACCTGTGGTATTTCTGTTATAGCCACACTAGATAACCAAGACAGGATTGCAGGATTGTGGGGGGTCTAGGCATCTGAGCTGAGGGCCCTGGCCAAAGATGTGCAGTCCACCAGTCCGGGGAGGCCTCCCCAGGGCATCCCCCGCTCCCCCAGCTTGTTCCTCCACTCTCGGGGAGGACTGTGAACTTGCAGCCCTGCACCTGAGCTAAGAACTCTGCCTACAGGCAGGGCCCCGGGGAGTTTCAGGGCACTCAGGGGTCCCTGCTTGTCCACTTGCTCACCATGTGACCCAGAGCAGGTCCAGATCCACCTCCCAGTCTCAGCTTTCTCATTCCAAGATGAAGATAACATGATGCTTAGCTCAGTGTCTACAGCAAACAGTTTGTGCTTGACTACCAACCTAAAGGTTGGAGGTTCAAACCCAGGCAGTGGCTCCACAGAAGAAAGGCCCGACAATCTGTTCCCATAAAGATTACAGCCTAGAAAACCCTATGGGGCAGCTCTGATGTCACATGGGGTCTCCATGAGTTGTAACTGACTCAATGTCAACTGGTTTTGTTTTGTTTTTTCCTATGTTGCTGTTGTTGTTAGGTGCCGTTGAGTCAGTTCCGACTCATAGTGACCCTATGTACAATGGAACGAAACACTGCCCAGTCCTTCACCATTCTCACAGTCATTGCTATGCTTGAGCCCATTGTTGCAGGCAGTGTGTCAACCCATCTCGTTGAGGGTCTTCCTCCTTTTTGCTGACCCTCCACTTTACTAAGCATGATGTCCTTCTCCAGGGACTGATCCCTCCTGATAACATGTCCAAAGTATGTGAGATGCAGCCTCACCATCCTTGCTTCTAAGGAGCATTCTGGCTACATGTACTTCTTCCAAGACAGATTTGTTCATTCTTTTGGCAGTCCGTGGTGTATTCAATATTCTTCGCCAACACCATAATTCAAAGGCATCAATTCTTCTTCGGTCTTCCTTATTCATGGTCCAGCTTTTGCATGCATGTGAGGCAACTGCAAACACCATGGCTTGGGTCAGGCACACCTTAGTCTTCAAAGGTGACATCTTTGCTTTTTAACACTGTTATTTTCTATAGCAGGGTACATACTCAGCAGTTGCCAGGATTAATTTTGGGGGGCAGTTAAGAGGCAAAGAGAACAGGTTGTGGGGGGCAGGGCTCAGCCTGGGAAGCTGGAGGGGTGGCTCTGGGGCTGTAGCGGGAGATAGGACTGAGATAAGACGGGGCCTGGGCTCTGCTCTCCAGGCACTGGCAATTTGGGGGCAGGAAGGAGGTAGAGTGAGAGATTTTAAACCAATGAAGAAAGGACGAGGCTAGGAGCAGCTGCGTGAAGGGTCTGCCTGGAGGGGGCGCGGAGCTGAGTGATGGAGAGAACTGTTGGGGGCCCCAGGAAGGGGGATTCCCTCCTCACTGGGGGCGTCTCCATCCCTCATGAGGCTGGGGGCTTCCAGCAGGGAAGGGCAGAGGTCGGAGGGAGGCGGGCGGAATGCTGGGAGAGGTCCCAGGAACCTGCTGGCCCCACATGGGAGCGGACAGTCGGCTCTCCACCCCTGAACCTGCAGTCAGCCCCATGAGACTCACCATTACCTTCTCTCCTCATTAAATGCTCAGAGCTCCTGTCCCCCTCCATCCACTTTCTTCTGAAGAACAGCCACTTGTTTTGCAAAAGAAAAAAAAAAAAAAAAAAAGCAAACCCGTTGCTGTGGAGTAGCTTGCGACTTGTAGTGACCCTATAGGACAGTGTAGAACCGCCCTATAGGGTTGTTCCCAAGGCTGTAAATCTTTACAGAGAAGACTGTCACATCTTTCTCCTGTGGAGGAGCTGGTGGGTTCAAACTATGGACCCTTAGGTTTGCAGCTGAGCTCTTTAACCACTGCGCCACCAGGGCCCTGCTTGTTTTGTACCTGCAGCCTTTTTCTCGACAATCCCACTGTGCTTAGATAAACAGACAGCCCCTGGACTTGGACGTCTTCACAGCTCAGCAGCCTAGTTGCCTGAGTGGGAAGGTATGAAATGCTGCTCAGTATGTTTGCAAACCTTGTGTTTCCAATGGCAGCTGGAGAGGCAAGGTGGAGAAAATGTTTCTGCTCCAAGTCCTCTCCAATCCTTCAGAGACCGCCCCCCCCCATGGCCTGGCAGGGGACCACCCCCCAGAGCAGACGACCAGTCCCTCACCAGGCTCAGGCTCAGGGCTGACCTTCTTTTAACTCCCCCTACCAGACGTGGCTGCTAACCAAAAGGTCGGCAGTTCGAATCCAACAGCCACTCCTTGGAAACCCTATGGGGCAGTTCTACTCTGTCCTACAGGTTCACTTGAGTCGGAACGACTTGATGGCACCTAACAACAACAACTGGGAGACAGACGCCAGACAGGACAGAAACTCCTCAATCCCAGTTGATGCTGAAATGGAGCAAACTTGAGGTTTCCCTCAATCCCCTGCCTCCCTTCTCTGTGAGGCCAGGGTTGCAATGCCATTAATTCCATGAGGGCTGTATGTCACTGTGATTCAGTGCAGCCTGGCTTCTGGCTTGGAAAAGTAGGAATTCGGGAAGACTTCAATGACTGCCATCCACCCCACGGGGCACTCAGCCACCCTCATGAGCACAAATCTGGGGGGCCCAAGATGAGGACTGAGCAGCAGAGGAAGGCTGGGTATAGTGCTTGCCATTGGGCCTGATGGTCAGGGGACAGCAGTGCATCCTCACTGGGGGTGTCTCCACCCAGGATAGCACTGGAGAGATACCCAACCAACAGGCCAAGGTGGGTTTGCAGGCGAGAGGGCTGAGTACCTGGGGGAGTCTCAGAGCATGTCCTTTTTTTATTGTAAAAATATTGATAACACAATGTTTTCCACTTCAGTGACAGTCATGAGCAGTGACATCACTCATGTTGTGCAGCCGTTGCCAAACCTCCCTTCTCCACAAACAGAAACTCAAAGCTTCCCAGACAATGGCTTCCCTCCCCCTCTCAGTGTAGGTTCTCTTGAATTTCGAGCCACGAGAAGGAACTGCTGCACAGAAGGCCAAGTTGGACTAACAAGAGCTGCTGGGTTGCTTGTCCAGAGTGTGCCCTTGCCCCTCGTGGGGAGACCCAGACCACAAACACCACCTCACCATCCTGGAGCTGGGGCATTACTCAAGGAGGAAGGGTGCTGGACATTGGGGGTCTGTTCCCCTCATTTCAAAGTGGGGCCCTGGGGCTGTGTCTTCCAGGGCCGACAGCCCCCGGCTCTCAGGCGTGAAGTCATTCAGGGCACCTTGGCCAGCTCCCATCCACTGGGAGGATGTCATGGGGAAGTCGGACTGTGGAAAAGGAGACAGAAATGGCAGCAGCCCAGGGGAGGCCAGCCCCAGAGGACACTTGAGATGTTGGGGTTCTTTTGCAAGTGAGTGTTTGGGAAGACAGGACGGGACTCAGCTGTAAGGAAATCAGCAGGTTGAGCCTGTCCTAGAAGGCTCCAGTGGTGGCCAGCCTCAGGATGCGTACTGTCCTTCTGTCCCCACTCCTTGCCCTTGGCCATCCCTCATCAGGGGTCTCGTGAGCAGGTGGCATGTGCTCTAATCCTGCTGCTGGGGTCAGAAATCAAAGGTGTGGGGGTTGCTACCCTGTAGGGGCAAATGGGATCCACAGCAGACAACAGTCCAGAAAGCAAAGGGATCAAAGTGACAACATGCTGCTGTGTGGGTCAGCACTGACCAGAGGGCTGGCCACATGGCCCGGGCCCTCGCACCTCCCTGATCTGTTAGTGCAGACCAAGCTTCTGAGTGTGTGCTCCTGAGTGTGCTCCTGAGTGTGTGCTGAGTGTGTGCTCCTGGGCGTCTGCTCCATTGAGGAGCCACATGGCCCAGAGCCTTGCACCTCCCTGGGGAACTGTCCTTTTCTGAGCTGCCCCCCATTTTGTGGGGCAGACTGACTCCCAGAGGAAAGGGACCTCGTAAGGACCAGAGGATAGGAAGGGGTATTTAACCAGAAGGGGTATGTAAGCCATCTTTCATGTCTGAAAGGCCAACACAGGGAGGAGAGATTAGATAAGCCATGTGGAGCTTCAGGCTTGGCCACTTCCAGCAACAGCATACTCAACCCTTCACAAAGCAGTCCATCACTAGAGAGCTCTGGTATGTAGATTTCGGCTCAATACAAAAAATAGTATTTTGAATCCCTCCAATTTCCTAGTTGATATGCCTTGTTCCTTAGAAGCAAGGATGGTGAGACTTTGGACACATCATCAGGAAAGACCAGTCACTGGAGAAGGACATCATGGTTGGTAAAGTAGAGGGTCAGTGAGAATGAGGGAAACCCTCAATGAGATGGATTGACACAATGGCCATAACAATGGACTCAAACATACCAAGATCATGAAGATGGTGCAGGACCAAGGAACATTTCCTTCTGTTATACATAAGGTCACCATGAGTCAGAGCTGACTGGACAGCAGCTAACATCAACAGTTGATACTACATTCTATAGCTAACCATTACAGGGTTTTCCGTGAGCTGACACCATGCTCAGTACTTTACATGTATCATCTCATTGAATAATGCCAAATTTATGAGGTAGAAACAATGGTTTCCCTCACTTCATAGATGAGAAAACCAAGTCCAGAAGAGTGAACAGCCCTGAACACAGGCTATCTGCCCTGAGCTCTCACTTCCCTCATCATGGGGCCACCCTAGAGTGGGGAACAGCTCCAGGTGCACAAATGCATATTGAGTGCCGACATGAGCCAGATGGGGGTGTAGGGTCCTGTCCTCATCAGTGAAGCTGTGATGGGCATGTTCCCCGGCCTCAGATCCCTGGGGCAGGGGGGTGGGGGGCGTGTAGTTTTCTGGGAAGATGCAGTTTTGAGTAAACCTTCTAGTTCGAAGGCCATGACTTGCTGGTAATCTCTCAGGTCCTGAACCTCTGCAGCAGCCTCTATCTACTTCGCTCTCCTTTCTGTGACCCCTTCTCCTCCACCCTGGCCCCTGTGATCTTTTTTCAGGTCAGAATTTCTGGGAGAGGCTGGAACAGAGTCAGTGACCAGAGCCTCAGACTCAGGAGAATGCCTGAGCCCAGAGAGCCTGGGCTGTTCAGCACCACAGACAGAGCCCAGGCTTGCTTGGGGGTCGGCGGGGAGGCACTGGTGGGGGCTGGCACTGGCGGCGGCGGGGGAGTTACTGGTTGGAAGCATCAGATGAAGGGGCCCCAAGCCAGCCGGGAGCAGAGACCATGTCAGCGACACTTCCAGCTGCCCTCAAGTCTCCAGAAACCTCCCCACATCTGTCTGTGTGGCCATGTACATGGGAGTTGGGACCTTTTCCCGCCTGGTTTGCAGGAGCCAGAGGCCGCTGTGCGAGCTGAACTTGGTAAACAGAGCCCCTTAGAAGCCACATCCTGTCTGCTCTTGGCCAGGCTGCAGGGCTGGCACCAACCCCGCAGTCTGGAGTCCATTGGCGAAGCCTGGAGGGCCTCAATCGGATTAGGAAATGGCCTTCCCAGCATCCTCCTCCTCCACCTGTGCCTGCGGCAGTGAGATGGCCCAAGGTTGGGGGAGGATGAGACACCCAGACCCCATGCCCTTGGGAAGGGTTCCCTCACGTGCAGCACAACCAGGTGAGTAATTCAGTGGGTACTGGGGGTGGCCTTGGCTGAGAGCCCTCAGCAGCAGCTGCGGGGTCTTGTTAGCTGCTCCGAACGTAGCAGCTGGGGTGGCAAATGGCTTTTCAGTCACGCCAGCTCCTCTCAAAGATGCATCGGAGGGTCTGACACTGCAGTTGGCTAGTAGGGGATGTGGGCTGAGGGCCCGTCTGCTGTATTTTCAAATATCTGTAGGCTAAAAGCCCATTAGAGTTTTCACATCAGTGGGGCATGTGCTAAGGAGCAACTAGGGGGGTCTAAACATCCTTGAAAATGACAGGCGGCAGCGCAGCCGTGAGTGGGGAGGGAATTCTGATCCTGGCCCAGCCCCCACGTCTGCACTATGGTGCGGCTGGTCATGGTGAGGATTTGAGCGGGAAGAAGCTTGGTGGTTAGACAAGGAAAAAGGAAGACAGAAGAAGAATGGACACAATAGAACTGTGGGGCTGGAGAATAATATTGAATATATACTGTGGACTTCCAAAAGAATGAACAAGTCAGTCTTAGAAGAAATATAACCAGAATGCTCCTTAGAAGTGAGGATGGTGAGACTCCATTTCACTTACTTCAGACACGTCATTAGGAAAGACCAATGGCTAGAAAAGGACATGGTGTTTGGTAAAGTAGAGGGTCAATGAAAATGAAGAAAACTTTCGATAAGATTGATTAACACAATAGCCACAACAAAGAACTCAACATACCAATGATCATAAAGATGGCACAGGACCGGGCAATGTCTCCTTCTGTTGTACCATGTGGCAGCCACGAGTCAGAGCTGATTTACCAGCAACTAACAATGACGACAGTGATGACAACACGCTTTATTTCACAGGCAGAGAAACCGAGGCCTGAAGAGAATGTGACCCTCATGGGGAGCCCCCTGTGACAAGTCCGAAGCTCTGAGGTCAAGCCTCCCTTGCCTGGCAGCTTCCCATCTGGTGAGAACTGGCACTGCTTATCTCTCCCACCAAGATGTGAGCCAATCTAACCATCTTTGCAAAGCCTTTTGTTTGCATTTTTCTAAACTTTAGGGCACACATTTGACTTGGAGGAATCCACAATGGTGCCACCTCATTTAGCACCGAGTGTCTGGAGGTTCAGCGTATGCCCTTGGCGGAAGTCAAGTGTCAGAGCTCTCTGCTCCAAGCAGGAAAACTTGAATGTGGTCTTTATTGAGACCCCAAGGCTGTATGGAAGTTGGGAGTGGGATTCCAGAGAGTTTGTGCAAACCCCTCTGTTGTTACCAAGGAGGCGAGATCCTGCAGGGTTGTGCTGTTGGGGTCACGTGGTTACAAGCAGGAATTAGGTTTACGTTTTGGAATGCACAGTTAGGAAGCCTTGTGCCCCACATGCCAGGACTGGTGCCTGGGCTCGAGGTTCCTGGGGATCTGTCCCCCACCCTGCGCACAGCCCACAGCCTGGTTCTCTGCACTCCTCATCACCTGGCAGTTGAATCTCCGGCCCCGCCACTTCCAGTGTATCCTTGCCATGTAATTGCGTGGACAGTTTAGCAAATATCCTGTCCCCTCTCTGTTCCCGATCACCATCCGCCAACAGTCAGCCGCTCTGCCTCCCCAGTAGACAGCTGGCTCTGGGCCCAGCCTCCTACTTGCTTCAGTAGGATTAGCACCTGCCCCTGCTTTAGATAGATCTGATTATGGGGACACAGATGGGCGTGTCCTCCCTGCCCCCCAGAAGAGGCCACAGTGATGGCGGCTGGGACTCACCCCAACTCAGCCAACATGCGGCCAAAATGTTTGTTCCATGGGGACCAGCCCCTGGCTGGACAGGACCTTAACCCCTGATAGTGACCATTTAGGCTCCTCCAACCAGGTCTCCTCTGGGATGGGGAAGCTGTGAGATCCTAAAGGCACTACCTTCTACCCCTGAATGGCTGTGTGGACAACAGTGCGGGTCCTGGGAAGCTGTCACAACCAGATCATACCAATGCAGAATCTGAGCTCCTAAGAATGGAAGCAGCTGCCGTTTCCAGTGGACAAAGGCTAAACAAGGAAATTATGAGGGATGGTGGTGTGTAGGCAGGAGAGCCACAGGGCGTACCGCTCCCCTGCCTGATTATCCCAGCATCAGTTAAAGACCTTTGTCCCCTTTCCACCCTGCAGGGCCTGAAGGACCTTAGCGTGGGCACATGACAACCCCAGGTTCCACATTTGTTTGTCTCCTTTAAAGTGACACAGGACCTTTCTTTAAAATAGTAAACAGGCTTGGCGTGCGTGCTTTACGAATGGCTCAGGCACTGACACAGCTGTTCTCCGGCAGTTCGTGTGGCAACGGCTGTGGGATGGGGCAAGGCCAGGCTTCCTCTTGTTCCTAGATACTGGAGTGAAGAGGAAGCTGGCCGATTCTAATCTTGCCAGGTGGCCTGAGCATGTCCTTTCTCACCTGTTTGCCCCTAGTGGGCTGGGCCGTCCTGAAGAACTTCTGGCTCTAAGGCCTTGACCCTCGGCAAGCCCTGGCCAAGTTGCTGCGGCCATGAGGCTGCACTGCGGTCAGCTCTGCTCTTGGCCTCGCCTCTTGCTCTGCCCCCTGCCCCCACTGGAAACAGGGGGACTTGGTGTAGAAGATGCCCCGAGATATGGCCATGACCAAGGCCAAGACGCCATCTGTGGGATGACTAAGCCAGGAAACACAGGAGGCTGACTGTCCACCAGGCGAGCAACCCCCAGGGCCGCTGCGGTGCAGGTACTGCTGAGAGGGACCCCTGGTGTGTCCATATGCTCATCAGCCAGCTCCTTTTCTTCCCAGAACTCATGGGCAGCTGAGGCAATTTCAGGAATGAGGTTGTGCTGTGGGCACCTGCCCGGTGGCTCCACCCTTAGGTGCTGCACTGGGAGGTTGGCCTGAGGCTGCGGGTTCCTGCCCTGTCAGCAGTCACAGATGCTGAGCAGAGGCAGGCTCGGAGACACCCCTCTTCTTGGAACGTTACTGGCTGCGCCCCACCTTCCACCTATCCCCTCCTGCCCACTTTGTCCACTCATCACGCAGTACCTCCTGGATGTACCACCTGCACTCAGCTCACTTTGCCTGATGGGCACGGCTTCTCCCAAGCCTGTGAGTGTTGGCCCCTGGAGTTGTGCGCAGCAGTGCCACCCATACCACCCCAGAAGGTGAGCTGGTTTAAACAAGTCCTCACCACGACTGACCTCCAGTTAGGGCTCATCGCCCCGGAACCACAAGGGACTCACAGGGTCAAATCCACAGCAGTGGGGGACAGAGTGGGGACAGCTGTCTCACACTTGCAGGTTGGGTGAGACACACAGGTGGCTGAGTCTGCGCAGTTAGACCCCAGGTCCTGTGAGTCCTGAGAGGCCTGCGTCACCACAGAGAGCCCCGACCACGTGGCATTCCTTTAGGGTTGGACTGTCTTGGTCTCCTAGGGCCGCTGTAACAGGTACACAGAGTGGGGTCATTAAGGAACAGACATGCTCTCACAGTTCCAGAGGCTGGGAGTCTGAAGTCAGAGTGCCTGCAAGGCCAAGCTCTCTGTTCTAGGGGGAGATCCCCTTCTTTCTCAGCTTCTGTAGCTCTGGGCATTTCCCGGTGTTCCCAGGCTTGTAGACGACGCTCACATGGCGTCCTCCCGCCACGTGTCTGTTCCTTCCTTTTATGGCACCACTCAGAAGGGCCTGGGATTAGCACCCATCCTACTCTGGTGTGGCCTCATTAGGTGATAAGAACAGGAAAATTCTATTTCCAAACGGGGCCATATTCACAGCTAGAGGAGTCAGGTCTTGAACACATCTTCTTGGGGGACATACTTCCATCCATATCCAGGGCTTTCCTGGGTTCTGACTCTGAGGCACTGGCCGGTGGGATCGGTGACTCTCCATGAACAAGACTAAGGAACATGCTGGTCTTGTGGACGTGGAACGCGTTTTGAAAAGGATGCCGGGCAGCTTCTCTACCCTGTACCACACCGAGCGTGACTCAACCACTCCTCCCATCCAGGTATGAGGTCTATTGTCTCTCCCCCCACCCCAAGTCTGGGCTGGCCTGTGACTGGCTTGGACCCATAGATGTGGTGCGCCTGGTGTATGTCACTATCAAGAGAGTGGTGGGGGTGTCCCGAGCCCACCTGGTCACCTGTGGTGGACAGAGGGCCACAGCGAGGTCCCAATGCAGACTCCGCGTTCGCTCATCTGTCGACAGCTTCAGGACCCTTTGCAAAGTGGAGCTGGGCACTGCCTCCTGCAGGTTACTCTGTGAACACCAGTGAGAGCTGTGAGGATCCAGCAGGGCTTGGTTCTCACAGAGGGACCAGGGGGTGGGGGGCAGGAGAGGGGCACCCCGCTTCCCAGCTCCAGGGCCAAGGGCATCGAGCACAAGCCCGGGCTGCGCTGTCCCCCGAGGAAGCCCATGGCTGGGAGCGCCTTTGGCCACCTGCCTGGAATCCACAGACATCACACCTCCCTCCACGAGGGTCCTGCACCCTCACTGCCATTACACCTCAGAACACACTCTCGGAGGGTAACTCCAGCCTTTCACAATCACCACACACTGGTTTCTTTTGAGGGTGGAAATGAGCAGATTTGGACGATAATTGCTGGGCTCTGAGAAGAACTTTGTAACAAGGGGGGGGGTTGAACAAAAGTGGGTTCAGAGTAGGCCGCTTGGAAGAAAACTTTGCCCCGGAAACAGAATCGGCAGGAAGCCCTGTCCCTGCCCAGCCCTGAGCTCTGCCCTGCTGGGGTGGGTAGGGGGATGCTGGCTCCATCCTATCACCCTGCAGGCTACGACAGAGGAAGCATGGTAAGTTTTCTCCTGATTTAGTTTGTCGGTCACCTCTTTTAGGCCCCACTCCCACCTTATGAGGTAGACTCGGCTCATACCATACAGAGGTAGGGTGAGGCCCCCCCGCCGGGGTCTGCAGTGGAGCTTGGGGCCAGAGCCCCTAAGGGAGGGATTCAGGATCTAGAGCCAGAGCTGAGGTCACCTGTGTGTCAGGAAGGAGGAGGGTGAGGAAAGGGTAGAGGGGGAGAGAAGGAAGAGGGAGAGAAGGAGAAGGGGGAAGGGGGCAGGAGGAGGATGATAGAGTCTCTGGGTCACCACGAAAACAGAATGTGTGAGAATCTGCATAAGGTCAAGGGGGAGGAAGAGAAGGAGGGTGAGGAGGAGAGAGTGGGGGAGAAAGAGGGGAAGAAGGAGGGAGGAGGGGATGGGAGGAGGGGAAGGAGGTGAAGGAGGTGGGAGAAGGGGGAGGAAGGGGAGGGGGAGAGAGAAGGGAGAGGAGAAGGGGCAGGGGGAGGGAGGAAAGGGGGAAGGGGAGGAGGGGAAGGAGGGAGGCGGGTGGCTCTCCTGGGGCAGGCATTCTGGGACCATGTCCCTCTGCTTTGAGCTCCCACCCACAAGAGGAATTTAATCTCCCACCTAATAACGTGGTTGTCAGGCTCAGAGTGGTACAGGCTGCAGCCCTGGGGTTTTTTTTGGAAGAGCAGCAATTTGACCTTGATGCCACCCTCCTTGAGGACAGAAAATGAGGCATTCTCTCCACTGCCAAGGATGCTGTCCAACGCCCGCCTCTTCCGCCTGCACAACCAGCTGATTGCATAGCCGGGAAGAGGGCTGGTTGGGGGCTGGGGACTGTTGGGAGCACCCATGTGGGGACAGGCCCACCATCCCTCTGAGTGCTGTCCGCCTGCTGCAGGACAACAGACCAGGTGGTGGTTTGGGCATCTGAGTCACCGGATGGAGGGGTATCAGCCTGCCATCATGACCTGTCCAGGATTTTGGCCCCAAGCTGGTCAGTGGGTCAACTGGGCTCACCATTTGGGATTTCATTTGCTGCCCACCCTGACCTCCCCACAGTGGGCTCCTGGGGACAGGGCGGTGTTCCTGGCACTCGACACTGGGTCCCCAAAGCTCCCATGGTGCCAGCACTCAACAGTCACCCACATTTATTTCCTGGCATAGAAGGGATGAACTGCCCAACAGGGGCCACCCGCACCGGGGGCCTGAGCAGACTCTGGATCCTGAAAACTTCGCGGGGCTCATGTGGGAGGACTTGCGTGAGGCATATAGGCATACTTTTCCCCTGGCAGAGGGTGGTCTCTGGCAGCTCTGTCTAGTAGACATAGAGTCACCATGCATTTTAAAACTTCCTAGTCACCTCATATGATGCAAAAGCTGGACAATGAGAAAAGACGACAGAAGAATTGATGCATTTGAATTTCATGCTGGCAAAGAATATTGAATTTACCACAGACTGCCAGAAGAACAAACAAATCAGTCTTAGAAGAAATATAACCAGAATGCTCCTTAGAAGCTAGGATGACAAAACCTCATCTTGCTGGCTTTGGATATGTCATCAGGCAAGACCAACTGCTAGAGAAGGACATCATGTTTGGTAAAGCAGAGGGTCAGGAAAGCAAGGGAAAGCCTCCATGAGATGGACGGACACAACGGCCACAGCAATGGACTCCAACCTGCCGGAGATCATGAAGATGGTGCGGGACCGGGATCGGGTAACATTGGTTCTTTATACATGAGATCGCCATCGGTCAGAGGCAACTCAATGGGAAAAAACAACAACAACATAGAGAAGGTTGCACTAAAACAAAGCACCGCACTGAGATCCGTGGGGACACGGCGCTGCCCTGAGAACACGGCACCTTTGTAGGAAGGAGCCCTGGGGGCCTCGCCCACCCAGAAGCAGGTCCATGTTTCTAGCACTGACCACAAAGCACCCTTGGGCACCACAGCGACAGTGAGCAGGGCTGACTATGGAGAAGATCTCCTGGGGCGGGGGACTCACAGTGCACCTCTGAGGGCTCAACAAATCTCCTGGAGCTTCTTGTTCTGGATCTTTCAACCTCCACTCGATCCTGTTAGACCCTGCTCTCTTGCTCCTCACCCAGCAAGTCTCAGACACGAATAGGAGTTTCACCAACGAGCCAAGCCCCAAGGACAGGGAGCTGGGAGGGGACGGGATGGCACAGACTTGGGGGCGGGGGACCCAGGCTCCCACAGCCACCCTGCTGTGCAGCTCAACACTTGGCTTCCCCACTCCAGCCTCAGTCTCCTCACCCACAAAATAGGGGCAGTCAAAAGAACCCCCAGCCCAGAGGGTGGGCCTGAGAGTCAGCTGACATCGTGCATGAAGCACTCAGTACAGAGCTTAGTCAGCACCCAGAATGCCAGTGCCATCAGTGACCAGGCACAGTGAGTGGGTAGCTAGAATAAGTGATGGAGACACACATTCTGACACACTCAGCACACCCGTCACCCCTAATGCAAGGTCGGCTCACTGAGCCAGAGCCCCGCTCCCTTCAATCTGCTGAGGTCCGCAGTCAAGAGTGTGGTGCCTCTCTCTCCCTCCTCTCTGTCTCTCTCATTTTTTCTCCCACTTCTTTGTCTTTCTCTGGTTTTTCGTCCCTCTTTTCCTTAGTCTCTCTCTCTTCCCCCCTTCCTCTCACTCTGTTTCTCTTTGTCTCTGACTCTCTCCCTCGTTCTTCTCCATCTCTCTGTTTGTCTCTCTCTGCTTCCCTCTCCCACCATCCTTGCACACAGGCCCGTCCTGCTGGCCTGAGTTGCCCACCCTGCATCATCATCAAGTGAGATGGTCACTGAGTAAGTCCATGGCAGCACAGCTTTCCAGAACTTTCCTTTCCAACCTGGAAAGCTGGGATGGGATGTAACCCCCGCACTGGAGTTTTCAGCAGTGCCGCCCAAAGAGAAACACACAGTCCCTGCAGAATTGCTCCCCAGGCCCCACAGCAGGGTGCTTGGTGTGTGCACTTTGGGGAACGATGTTATGGGTTGAATTGTGTTCTGTAAAAAAAAAAATGGTGGTGGCAGCGCCAGACTTCATCTAACTTCACAAGGAGGAGGGAGACAGAATGAAGATCATCAGACCAAGGCTGATTCCTAGGAGATGGAGATCAGACAAACTTCCACCCTTCACCCTTTTTACCCATTCTGACACCAGCCCTTCCATGGCACTCTCTGCTTCTCTAATTGGGTCGATAGTTTGTTGCAATGGCCACACAGAACTCGCAGCTTCGGGTTTATTAGGGAAGTAACAAGTTACAATTCAGGATCAGGGACAAGTTAGGATACAGTTCTTCGGTGGGGACAGCTCCTCAGCCATGCCCACAGGCAGTCCTCTCCCTGGCCCTTGGCCCCTCAGCTCTTGGCCTGGCCTCTGCCCTGCTCAGACACGTGTTACAAAGTTATTTAGCTCTGCCAATAAGTGCCCAGAGGCACCCCACTCAGTCAGTCTTGGCCCGAAGGTGCTCAGTTCTCTCGTTCTGGCGGCTGGGAAGCCCACTGCGCCGCCTGGTGCCGGACTCCTGGTTCTGCTGCCATTGTTTCTCAGCCACTGTGTTCTGCTGTGCTTGCCACTGCTTCTTGCTGCTGCCGTGCCATCTGTCGCCATCTTCAGTGTCACAGCTCTCTCTCTCCTGGGTCTAGGAGGTTCTCAGCACAGGGACTCTGGGTCCAAAGGACACACTCCACTCCTGGCTCTTCTTGATGGTAGTGAGGTCCCCTTCTCTCCCCGTCTGGGATTGGCTTCCTTTAAGCCTAGCTGCCAAAACTGGCCAATTCCTTCGTTAGGGTTCCATACACCTTATCTGCATGATTCCACAAGGGTTTCATGCACCTCATGTGCATTATTAGTAGGCTGTCCAATCCCCTTGCTGGGTCACAAACACCTTATTTGCATAGTCCCACCCAATCATTTTACCGGAGTCAAAAAAGGCGCTGACTAGAAGGGCCATATTAAGTAATTCACTGCACTGTAGTCCCCCCACAATTTGTGCTGTAAACCCTAACTCCTATAACCAAACCAAAAAAACCCAAACCCATTGTTGTTGAGTTGATTCAGACTTACAGCCTAACCCCTATACTACTGGTTATAATCTGATTTGGGAATGGGTTTTCTTTGTTATGTTAATGAGACAGTATTAGTGTAGGGCGCGTCTTGAGTCAATGTCTTTTGAGACATAAAAAGAGCAGATTAAGCAAGAAAGAAAAGAAGCTGAGATGGGGGAAGAGAGATGCCAGGCCACGTGAAGACCACCAAGAAACCAAGGAACAAGGACCTTCCCCAGAGCCAACAGAGAGAGAAGGCCTTCCCCTAGAGCCAGCTTCCTGAATTCGGACTTCTAGCCTCCTAACTATGAGATGATAAATTTCTGTTTGTTAAAGGCACCCATTTGGTACTTCTGTTAGAACAGCACTAGAACTAAGACAAACAGCTACACGTTTTTCCCTAATTATGTTAGTTTCCTCCCCATCTGAGGCTGAAGGACGAGGCAGGGGCTCGGGTGCTCCCAGGGCGAGTATGGTAATCCCTGTTGTGACTGGCATTCAGGCTGCATTTTCTCTGACAGGCTTTCCGCAGAACAGACTCCCACTGGCTGTTTGTGCTGCTTAAATGACTTGGAATTTGCAAGTCTGATGCCACATGCATATTCATGGTGCTGGCTGCAGGCTGCCTGGGTTCTCTTCAGGGAGGGTTTATTCTCTGTGTGGGGCTCCGGGGGTGCACCCTCTCCACAGTGAGGGCGAGGCTGCCAGGGTGCCGCTCATCAGAGAAAGCTCCGGAACCTGAGCTGCCGGCCGACAGGGGCCCTTCCACCCTGTGTCAGCACCGTGCACAGGCCCCCAGCACCCCAGGTTGAGGAAGGGCAGGTGGGGGAGCTAAGCTGGGAAGGAAAGAACGTCAGCGGAAGGGGAGAAGAGGGCCTTCTAGTGGATTCCGCTTAGTTTCCTGAAACCCAAGAGGCCTGTTTGGGCACAGCAGTCTCAGAGCTCTTTCAATCCCAGTGGCCCCATGGCAGGGCTCCTGGGCTGTGGGACAAGGGGGGACCCAGGGCACCTCAAAACACCCAAACCACTCAGTCCCTTGATCTTCCGGCAGGGGGCACAGGGAGTGTCTGGGACTCATCCCCAAATGGCCACCAGCACCCACTGGAGGGACAGCCCCATCTGTGTGCTGGACGGTGGCTGCGCATGGGGACGTCCTCGGCACTGGGAACACTCCAATGTGCCAGGGAGGCAGCCTGGGGTTGGCGCTGCCAATGGAGGACCTGGAAGAGATTTCCGCCTGTCTGCGGCGGCTGTGTGACCTGGCCAGCCGTGCTGAAGTGGGCCCATTTCCCCCTCCCATGGGCTCACTCTCTACCTGCGGGTGGGAGGTCGGGTAGAAATGCACATGTCCTCCTGGCATTTCGAAAGCATAGAAATGTGGGAGCAAATGAAAGTATTCTACTTGAACCAAAACGAGAAGGACTTAGATTAGACAGGAGGGCGAACTTCCTGGTTAAGCTGTTGAACCACTAAAGCCCATGGCTGGAATAAGTCTGAGACCTCCATACATGTGGGCTTACTTGTGAAGGCAGAGCCCTATAATCTGTTGCCATTGAGTGGATTCCCACCCATAGCAACCCTACAGGACAGAGTAGAACTGCCCCATAGGGTTTCCAAGGAGCGGATGGTGGATTTGAACTGCTGATCTTTTGGTTAGTAGCTGTATCACTTAACCTCTGAGCCACCAGGGCTCCAGGTCGAGAGCTTTGTGTTGTGGTTGTTAGGTGGTGTCGACTCAGTTCCGACTCATAGCGACCCTGTGCACAACAGAACGAAACACTGCCTGGTCCTGAGCCATCCTTACAATCGTTGTTATGCTTGAGCTCATTGTTGCAGCCACTGTGTCAATCCCCCTCGTTGAAGTCGAGTGCAGCTGACCTTTATTAACAAACTTGGACATTGGCCCTTCTCTCCTTCCACTCGACAGTCATCATCACCCTTCATGCTTATGACAGACCACAGGTGGGGTCAGTGCAGTCCGCCCTCATTACTCACAGAATGCATGTGCGTATTCGCCTGCTTGAAAAAAGGTATTTGTATCCCCCCAATCAAGGAGCCCTGGTGGCAGTGTTTAAGAGCTTGTCTGCTAACCATAAGGTCGGTGGTTTGGACCCGCCAGTTGCTCTGTGGGAGAAAGATGTGGCAGTCTGCTTCGTAAGGATTAAAAAAAAAAAAAAACCCTTGCCATTGAGTTGATTCTGACTCATAGAGACCCTCTAGGACAGGGTAGAACTGCCCCTTGAATTTTCAAGGAGCAGCTGGTGGATTTGAACTGTTGACCTTTTGGTTAGCAGCTGAGCTCTTAAACACTGTGCCACTAGGGCTCCCCAAAAGATTACAGCCTCGGAAACCCCATGGGGCAGTTCTACTCTGTCCTAGAGGGTCGCTATGAGTCGGAATCAGCTCAACGTCAGTAGGTAGCCCCCAGATCGATACTGTGACAGCCACGTGCAGACAGACGCAGGGCCATGAACATACTGCACGTTCCTAGCCACAGGCCAACAAGGTGACGCTCTGCCTTCTGGTTTCAGCTCTCAGCCTGCAAACAGGTGTGCTTTTCACGGTCTACTTAGTGCCATGTGTTCTGTATTTTTGTTGACAATTCCACAGTTTGAGATGATCCCCCAGCGTCTGGTGTTCCTAAGCACAAGACGGCTGTGATGTGCCTTACGGGGAAGATCCACGCGTGAGATGAGCTTGGTTCAGGCCCAAGTTATGGTGCTGGTGGCCGTGAGTTCAATGTCCATGAGTCAACAACACATGTCCAGCAAGTCATCTTAGCAGAGAAACCCACACACACTAAGGACAAGCTCACGGGAATCCACCCTGGACTTGCCCAGGAGCAATGGCTAACGCAGCGTTTGCAGCTACTTTACAAAATACAGCTGCTGCAAATGTTGAGAATCAAGGCTCGACATTACCCCCACTTTACAGACAGGGAAACTGAGGCAAAGAGCGGTCAAACCACGTGCTAGTAGGCATGGAGCTGAGAGGCACGTCCGCTCTGCCTGTGCCCTCTGGCCTCCCGTTTCCCCAACCCCTGGCTTATGAGAGGCCTGGCTTACAGCTGGGCTCTTAGCCCCTCACTTGCACCCACTCTCTGGACATGGTGGTCCTGAAGCATCATGTCCGCTTCCCGAGCATCTGAGGCCCTATGCTGGAGGCCTGGGTGACTTTCCAGGAGTGGAGGGGAGAGGCAGAAACTCCAAAGCCCTTCAAGAAGGTGCTGAGCATGGCTGTTACTGCTCAGACCCCTCCTGGGGGGTCACTCTGGTTTCTCTCATTAGAAGCCTGGGTGAGGCAGGGGAGGAGGGTGGGGATGAGGGTGGGAGGATGGGGGAATGGGGAGGAGGATGGGGGAAGATGGGGGAGGATGAAGGAAGATGGGGGAGGGGGAGGAGGGTGGGGAAGATGGGGAGGAGGGTGGGAGAATGGGGAGAGGATGGAGGAAGATGGGGAGGTGGGAAGATGAGGGGAGGAAGGTGGGGAGGATTGAGGAGGGTGAAGGAAGATGGGGAGGGGGGAGAAGGGTGGGGAAGATGGGGGAGGAGGGTGAGAGAATGGGGAGAGGATGGAGGAAGATGGGGGAGGGTGGGAGGATAGAGAAAGTGTGGGGAGAACGGGGGAAGATGTGAGGATGGGGGAAGGGAGTAGGAGAATGGGGGGAGGAGGGTAGGGAGGAGGGTGGGGAGGGTGGAGCAGGGGGTCCACCCATGCTGTGTGTGATAGCTTCGCACCCAGTGGAGGGGGCAGTCCTCATCAAGGGCTCCCTACTGGGCCTGGGCGATAGGCCTTGAGCTTTAGCACCACAGAAGAGTGACAGCCACACTTGGGGCCCTCTCTAACTCAGCACTTCCAGATCCTTCAGAATAAAATCACTCCAAGAGTCTCCTTGTGCTGGAGGCGCCTCCATCCTGCTGAGAACCATTCCTGGTGATGAGCTGAGGGTGGCCTCGCACCTTAGAGCTATCCTGGGTCCCACCTCCATCTCCCCTGGATTCAGCCAGGACCCAGCCTTTTTTCTTCTTCTTTGAGGAGGACCCACACTCAGAAATGGACTTCGGTGTGTCCCTCACCTCCTTGACAGTGCTTGTCCGCCGAACTTTCTGCCTGGCCCATCTGGTCAGCAGAGACGAGGCCTCTCCCCAGATCCGGGAGAACTCAGCCGCCACATGACATAAAGTAGTGGCTCCTTGGACACTGGAGCACCCAGCTCCTCTCCACAGCTCCTGCCTTAGCCCTCAGGAATATTCCCGAAAGACTAAAGCCTGGCCCCGGGCTGTGGAGACTATGAGGCCACTCATTGTAGAAGTCCCTGCTTTTGGTGCCAGGGCAACATCTCTTCCAGGGCCCACAACCGTCAGGTTAGGTGCACTCTCCGGCCATCGCTGGACATGCAGCTTTTACGGCAAAACCTGTGTGCACCCCACTTGCCAGCCTGGAACCCCCAGGATGCCCAGCTTCCGGTGGGGCCTGTCCTGTAGGCTGCCCACCCCACAGGCCACGTTTCTAAAGCTGGCTCATGGTGGCTGGGCCCTCGGAATGGCTGGGAGTTGCTGAGGTGCTGTCCATGGGAACTCACCCAGCAGCTCGGTCTGAGCTGCCCCTGCAGCTATCCTGCCATGGGGTTGGGTTCTGCACTACTGCCCTGTGTCCACTCGCAGGGGCACCCGTCAGAACGACCTTGCCAAGTACCAACCCTGGCTCCAGATGCCTGCCGGATGGGACCCATCTCTGGGAAAGAAGCCACAGCTCCAGACGCTGACAGTCTCGTTTATTTTCAGCAGTGGAAGCAAGCTGTTCCCTCCTCTCCTCACACGGTACCTGGACCCACCTGTTCCCCAGCAAATACCGCCTGTGCTCGCTGCAATCCCTGCCCCCCTCAGCCTGAGGGAGTTGCTGCAAAGATCTCAGATTGATGGAGAAAAGCAAGGAGCCCAGTGCCAGGGCGTGGCAGGAACTCAGAGTCATCCCTGTAGACACGGGGACTCAGGTGGGCTGTCCCTGGGCCTGCAGACACAGAAGCAGAGGCTGTCTGCGTCAAGGGGACATCCCACTGTGGCCTGGCCTGTCCATCTTTCTCAGAAGGACCAACAGCTGTGTGTGCTGGGCACGCTGGCCACATTCTGCTGTCCTTTGGGGGCCAGTGTCCACCCCCTCCAGATGATCAGGAGCTATGAGGTGACACAGCCCTGGGCTGTTCAGGGTGCAAGGTGGGGAGGCCCTCCTGTCACTCACAGCCAGCCCACTTCCTGGCTGTGCTCTTCCCAGCCCTGGGCTCCACTGTGGCTGAAGGCACAGCCGCCGCTGGCCAGGATTGAGCCCAGGGCTGGTACCCACCACAGTCTGTGGATCCTCTCATACTATGGCCTCAAGGTCTCCCCCGCCCCCAGAGGACTCTGCAGCCCCGTGACGGCAGAAGCACAAAAGGCACATGGTTTCCTGCCCCTGGGCCTCAGTGTCTCTGAGCCGGCCGCCAGCCCTGACACAGCATAGGTGTTTGGTGCACCCGACAGGCTCGTGTTAAACAAGTGGTAGGGAGAACTAATAGCAGGAAGTTAGCCGTGTGTGCCTGTCTGCATGGCCTGCAGTCACCCACGACTATTTTGCGGGTCTTGGTGAACTTGGTGTGGGCTCAGGCGCCTCAGCTCCAGAACAGCTTCCCGACCCCAAGGTCACTGCCCAAGCCTCTGTGGCATTTGCCGTGGCTGGCTGGTGTCTGTCCCCAGCTTCTGAGCCTTGGAGGGTACAGGGGGCCCCGTCCTCGAGGCTCTGATCAGAAGCCAGCACCCTTGCTTGCTCTTCTCCAAGATGCAGTCCAGACCTGAGGCCGAGCAGCTGTCCTCTGGGCAGCAGCTCAGGTCACTGAGGGGACAGTGCACCTCAGCAGAACGGGCCTCGCGCCAGGCCTGTGGAGGACAGCGAGGCCTTTGGTGACAGCTGCTGTGCTTTCCTGCCTCTGACAAGCTGCCAATGCTGCGTGGTCCAGCACTGGCACAAGTGAGGGTGCCAGGGCCTTGGTTGCTTGACTCTTTGCCCCGGGCCCCCCTGCTATACCGCGCAGTCCCCGACCCTACATGTGGTGCCTCCAACCCTGACCCACTGTTATGGGATGACAGGGGAGCCCCGTGGTCCCCACCCCGCATGTGGTGCCTCCGACCCTGACCTGCTGTTACAGGAAGACAGGGGAGCCCCGTCGTCCCTGACCCTGCATGTGGTGCCTCTGACCCTGACCTGCTGTTACAGGAAGACAGGGGACCTCCGGAGCCCTCACTGAGCTGGCGCTCTACAATGGAGGCCAGTTTGGAAGAATCCAGAAGCTCTTCCACGGCATGGCCCTGCCTCCACCAGGCTCATTGCTGGAGTGGGGACACAAAGGTGTGAGGCTAGGGGCCCAAAGAGCTCTGGGCCAGCTGGGCTGCACATGTGTGGAACGAGACCTCACAAGGCTCGTCTGAGACAGGCCAGCACGCTGGAGGGCTAGAGGGGGAGCCTCCATGAGCTGGAGCCTCATTAGCACATGGGGGACCCAGCTGAGACGCCAGAAAGTCCACGCCTTGGGAGCAAGGACCACGCCCAGAGTCAAGCCCACTGCAGGCCCACCCTAACCTGTTGCCCTAGAGTCCATTCTGACTCAGCTACCCTGCAGGACAGAGTAAAGCTGCCCCATAGGGTTTCCTAGGCTGTTATCTTTACAGAAGCTGACTGCCACATCTTTCTCATTGGAGCAACTGATAGGTTCAAACTGCTGACCTTTCAGTTAGCAGCCGAGCACTTAACCACTGCACCACCAGGGCTCCTAGACCCACCCTAAGCCTAAAACCAAAGCAGGCTCAGAGAGGGGCAGGTCCAGGCCACCTGGTCCGAGAGGGTCCCTGGGCTGGAAAGAGCCCTGCCCCACTTGTTGCTTCTGCACTTGAAGGGTGCCTGGGGACAGGAGCAGAGAGAGTGAAGCTGCTGTGAGCCCAGGCCTTGAGAAGCTGCAGGCAGCCCCAGGAACGGGGTCAGCGCAGGTGCAACGGGTTCTCCCTCATCTCTGGGCAATAAATAGCGACCTCAGACAGGCTTCCTACTGTGCACATCCTGTCGGGCCCTGTGCCCGAAGCAGACACATTTACAGGGACAGAGCCTTGATCTTGGGTCCACGCCAGTGTCCTGCAAGGCACAGAGCGCTGCTCCGATGGGCAAGCCCAGACACACTCTCCCCTCCTTCTCGACCCCTGGGACCTGGGGGGCTTCGGGGTCCTGTCAAACAACTGGAAATTATGCTGCAGACAACAGCATCCCCCAGCTTGCTGAGAGCGGTTACAGTTGGATAATCCCCAAACAGGAATTATTCCTAAACAGTCCCGTTACTCTTTGAAGATCTTGGAGAGGCTGGAAGTACTGGGCTCTTTAAAGGAGCCGTTTCTGAGCTACAAGAGCACAAAGCCTTTGGAGAGTGCTCTTAACCTTTAAATATGTCAAAGGAGAGTTACTGGAATTTACAAGAAATCCACCTTTTAACAGACAATGAGCTAAAAATGTTTAAGTCCAAATAGTGTTGCCCTTTCTCACAATCCAGGGTGTAAGGTTGACTCAAACATAGCGGCCAGCCTTAACTCTGTTTCCGGGAGAGCTTGCTCTCTTTGTTACATATTCTTTGCAACGTTGTTTTAATAATTCCTTTGAAGCAAAGTCTTTTATCATAAGCTGCCCCGGATATTTTTTAAAGTGGGCAGTGTTTAAAAATCTACGGACGACATCCACTTGGCAGGAGAAGGGCTGCTGGACTAGCTCTCCCGTTATAAACAACTATAAAAGTGGACACAATGTATCGACAATTGTTTCAGACACTGGACAAGCCCCTGAGTGAGGCTGTGGACTCTGGCAGCAGGGACACTCACAAGGTGACCGCAGAATCGCCCAGTTCTGCCTGGGGACAGTTTTTAGGTTGTGACAGAGAGAGCTAAAGACTAGGCAGAGTACAGCTGTCTGGCTGAGCTGGAGGCAGAGATCAGAGACTGGGTCTGTGGAAGTGGCTTGAATTGGTAGAGCAAAGTACCAGAGAGGGGGACCTGCCTGGTGGGGTCCTCAGAAGCCTGCGAGGGGCTACCCAGTGAGCTCTGGGCCGGCTGGGCTGCACGTGTGCAGAATGAAACCTCAGATGGCTTGTCTGAGAGAGGCTGGCATTCCAAAGGGCTAGAGGGGGAGCCTCCGTGAACTGGAGCCTCGTTAGCACACTGGGCACCCAGCTGAGATGCCAGAAAGTCCACGCCTGAGGAGCAAGGACTATGCCCAGAGTCAGGCCTACTGCAGACCCACCCCAAATGCAAAATCAAACCAAACCAGTTGCCATTAGGTTGACTCCAACTAAAGGCAACCTCCTGTGTGTCGGAGTAGAACTGTGTACGCCCCACAGGGTTTTCAATGGCTGATTTTTTTGAAGCAGATCACCAGGCATTTCTTCTGAGGCACCTCTGGGCAGACTGGAACTGCCAACCTTTCAGTTAACTGCTGAGCTCTTGAACCATGTACAGCACCCCGTGGCACATGACCCACCCTAACTAAGCCTAAAACCAAAGTCTGACAGAATCTGAGAGGAGACTGAGTCTAGATGTTGCGTCCTGCCAGGTTAGAGGGGCGCGGGAAGAAGAGCTTTGGGCTTTCCACAGATCTGCACGAACAAAGCAGAAAACCAAGCCTATACCAGTTCAAGACAACCAGTCAGCTGCTGAACTGTCTACTAACAACAATCAACACCCTCAAAGCAAGATAGCCGTCATGGCTTGAATTGTGTCCTCCAAAAATATGTGTATCAATTTGGCTAGACCACAGTTCCCACTATTGTGTGATTGTCCAACATTTTGTCATACGGTGTGATTTTCCTAAGTGTTGTAAATCCTACCTCTATGATGTTAATGAGGTGGGATAGGCGGCAATCATGTTAATGAGGCAGGACTCAATCTACAGGATTGGACTGTGTCTTGACTCAGTCTCTTTTGAGATCTAAAAGAGAGAAGCGAGCAGAGAGACGGGGGCCTCATACCACCAAGAAAGCAGCGCTGAGAGGAGAGCGCATCCTTTGGACCCCAAGGTTCTTGTGGACCCCAAGGTTCAATGAGGGGAAGATTGATGACAAGGACCTTCCTCCAGAGCCCACACAGAGAGAAAGCCTTCCCAGGGAGCTGACGTCCTGAATTTGGACTTGTAACCTACTAGGCCATAAGAGAATACACTTCTCTTTGTTAAAGCTATCTACTTGTGGTATTTCCATTATAGCAGCACTAGGTGACTAAGAAAATAACACAACTGAAGAGTCTCACAAATGTGTCATCCACAATGTCCACTATACAATACACAATTACTAGATATGCAAAGCATACGAAAACATGAGCCAAAGAAAAGAAAAAAAGCACTCGATAGAAATAGACTTCAAAATGATCCACTGAGAAGTGGGAAGTGTCAGGTATGAATCGGTACAATACGAACTCTTATCAGACTTTGAAACATTAAAGATGCATATTGTTAACCCTAGAGCAATGAATACAATAACAAATAGAGGTTGTTGTTGTTAGGTGTTGTTGAGCTGGTTCTGGCTCATAGTGACTCCATGTACAACAGAATGAAAACACTACGGGGTCCTGTGCCTTCCTCATGATTGTTGTTACGCTTGAGCCCACTGTTGCAGCCACTGTGTCAATCCATCTGGTTGAGGATCTTAGTCCTTTTTGCTTACCCTCTACTTTACTAAGCATGATGTCCTTCTCCAGGGACTGGCCCCTCCTGATAACATGTCTAAAGTATGTGAGACAAAGTCTTGCCATCCTTGATTCTAAGGAGCATTCTGGCAGTACTTCTTCCAAGACAGATTTGTTCGTTCTTCTGGCAGTCCTTGGTATATTCAATATTCTTTGCCAACACCATAATTCAAAGGCATCAATTCTTCTTCAGTCTTCCTCATTCACTGTCCAACCTTCACACGCATATAAGGTGACTGAAAATACCATGGCTTGGGCCAGGTGTACCTTAGCCCTCAAAGTGACATCTTCACTTTCCAACACTTTAAAGACAGCTTTTAGAGCAATTTACCCAATGCAATGTGAAGTTTGACTTCTTGACTACTGCTTCCCTGAGGGTTGACTGTGGATCCAAGTAAAATGAAATCCTTGACAACTTCAATCTTTTCTCAGTTCATCATGATGTTACTCATTGGTCCAGTTGTGAGGATTTTTGTTTTCTTTATGTGGAGGTGTAATCCATACCGAAGGCTGTGGTCTTTGATCTTCATCAGTAAGTGCTTTAAGTCCTCTTCACTTCCAGCAAGCAAGGTTGTGTGGTCTACATATCACAGGTTGTTAATGAGTTTTCCTCCAATCCTGATCCCACGTTCTTCTTCATACAATGTTCTGCTGTTTTCCATAAGATTTTCACTGGCTAGTTTTTTCAGAAGTAGATCATCAGGTCCTTCTCCCTAGTCTGTCTTAGTCTAGAAGCTCAGCTGAAACCTGCCCACCATGGGTGACCCTGCTCGTATTTGAAATACCAGTGGCACAGCATTACAGTAACACGCAAGCCACCACAGTACAACAAACTGACAGAAGGATCTCTGGGAACTGGAGAAAAAAAAAAATTTTTTTTTTTGGAGAGTGTGGGAGAAATCCCAGAGAGGAGAAAGTTGGCAAAGGGGGATCCCCTAGTTCTGTGAATGAATCAACACAAGTCCTGGGATTGCTCCCGAGCTGCACATACATGAAACAGTAAAGGCTCTGAAAACTTAACTATGATATAAACCACCTCCCAGACCCAACGTTAAATCCAAAACGGTGCAGGCATGGGGCAAGTGAACAGCATAGCAAAGGCTTTGAAACTTACTCAACAAGAAATGCATAACCTGGATAATTATCCATATCTGTTAAAAGATTTGAATTTTTTGTTAGAAACCTTCCCACAAAACTCCAAGCCCAAATGGTTTCATCAGTGAAGTCTACCAAACCTTTAAAGAAGAAATAATATCAGTTCTGCACAATCTCTTCCAGAAAACAGAAGAGGAACAAATACTTCCCGACTCATTTTATGAGCCCAGTGGTATTCTGATACCAACACCAGTCAAAGACAGTACAAGAAAATAAAACTACAGACAATATCCCTTATAGACACAGATGCAAAAATTCTCAACAAAAGATTAGTGCATCCAATCTAGCAATATATAAAAAGGATGATACACGACCAACTAGGGTTTATCCCAAGAGCCGGTTTATCCCAGGGCTGGTTCAACACTAAAATATTAGTCATTGTAGTTCGCCATATTAACTGACTAATGAAGAAAAACCACATGACCATCACAATAGATGCAGATACAGCAATGGACAAAATTCAACATCTCTTTATAATAAACACTCTCAGCAAACTAGGAATAGAAGGGAACTTTATTAGCCTGATAAACAGCATCTATTAAAAGACTACAGCTAACACCACACTTAACTGTGAAAGACCGAAATCTTCCTGCTAAGATCAGGAACAAGGCAAAAATGTCTGCTCTCGCCACTCCTATTCAACGTCATCCTGGAAGCTATTATAGCCAAGGCGTTAGTGTTAGAAAAAGAAATAAAAAGTATACATATTAGGGAGGCGGGGCCAAGATGGCGGACTAGGTGGACGCTACCGCGGATCCCTCTTGCAACAAAGACTCGGAAAAACAAGTGAATCGATCACATACATAACAATCTACGAACCCTGAACAACAAACACAGATTTAGAGACAGAGAACGAACAAATACGGGGAGGCAGTGATTGTTTTCAGAGCCTGGAGCCAGTGTACCAGTCAGGTGACCTTCGGCGCCCGATTTGGGGCAGAGCCCAGGGGGGCAGACGGCACAAACAAGGGGCTGAGCCCTGGCCCCCGAACTCATTCCAGGAGGGGGCCCAGCCGGTTCGCGTGGGTGGCGTGGCGGCGCAGCCAGTAGGAGAAGTCCCTGGGAGGCAGTGACTGATCTTGGAGTAGGGAGAGCAGCGTCCCAGCCGGGGAGTCATCCCGCCGGGATTTTGGCGGGACGTGGGCACAGCATAAGCGTGGGGAGCTGCTCCACCCCCCTGAACTAACCCCGGGAGGGGGCCCAGCCGGTTCGCGCGGGCGGCGTGGCGACGCAGCCGGTGGGAGAAGTCCCCGGGAGACAGTGACGGGTCTTGGAGCGGGGAGAGCAGCGTCCCAGCCGGGGAACCGTCCCGCTGGAATTTTGACTGGGCGCAGGCACGGCATAGGTGCGGCGAGCTGCTCCATCCCCCTGAACTAGCCCCGGGGGGGGGGCCCAACCGGTTTGTGCGGGCGGCGTGGCGACGCGGCCGGTGGGGGAGGTCCCCGGGGGGCAGCGACTGGTCTTGGAGCAGGGAGAGCGGCGTCCCAGCCGGGACGCACAGTCGCAGCGCAGGCGCAGGGAGCTGCTCCGTTTGCCTGAGCTGACCCCTGGGGGGGAGCCCAGCCGATTCGCGGGGGCAGTGCCGCGACGCGGCTGGCGGGACGGGGAGTCCCCGGGAGACAGCGACTGATTTTGGAGTCGGGAGTGCACCGTCCAAGTAGGGGAACCTTGACGCTGGAGGTGGGGCTGGCAGCAGAGGATCTGACTGTGACTCCAGCGGGCCAGACCCCCCGGGGGCAATCGCCACACAGCCAGCACACATAGGTGACGCGCCCCGCAGAAATCTCAGATATAATAGTCATTCCAAGCAAGACAAGCAACTCTGGCTATATTCTGAGGTGCTACTCTCCTATCTCTCTGATCCCTCCCCCACCCTCCCCAGGCAGCTTCATTAACATCCGAATAGCCTGAGCCAGAGGGAGAACTCTGACAGGGATCCGACTGCATTTTTTTTTTAGCGGATTTTCTGGAAAAACTAGTTTCTCAGTGATGGCTTGGAGACAGCAGTCCATATCAAACCACATAAAGAAGCAGACCATGACAGCTTCTCCAACCTCCCAAACAAAAGAATCAAAATCTTTCCCAAATGAAGATACAATCCTGGAATTATCAGATACAGAATATAAAAAACTAACTTACAGAATGCTTCAAGACATCACAAACGAAATAAGGCAAACTGCAGAAAAAGCCAAGGAACACACTGATAAAACTGTTGAAGAACTCAAAAAGATTATTCAAGAACATAGTGCAAAAATTAATAACTTGCAAGAATCCATAGAGAGACAGCATGTAGAAATCCAAAAGATTAACAATAAAATTACAGAATTAGACAACACAATAGGAAGTCAGAGGAGCAGACTCGAGCAATTAGAATGCAGACTGGGACATCTGGAGGACCAGGGAATCAACACCAACATAGCTGAAAAAAAATCAGATAAAAGAATTAAAAAAAATGAAGAAACCCTAAGAATCATGTGGGACTCTATCAAGAAGGATAACTTGCGGGTGATTGGAGTCCCAGAACAGGGAGGGGGGGACAGAAAACACAGAGAAAATAGTTGAAGAACTCCTGACGTAAAACTTCCCAGACATCATGAAAGATGAAAGGATATCTAGCCAAGATGCTCATCAAACCCCATTTAAGATTGATCCAAAAAGAAAAACACCAAGACATATTATCATCAAACTCGCCAAAACCAAAGATAAACAGAAAATTTTAAAAGCAGCCAGGGAGAAAAGAAAGGTTTCCTTCAAGGGAGAATCAATAAGAATAAGTTCAGACTACTCAGCAGAAACCCTGCAGGCAAGAAGGGAATGGGACGACATATACAGAGCACTGAAGGAGAAAAACTGCCAGCCAAGGATCATATATCCAGCAAAACTCTCTCTGAAATATGAAGGCGAAATTAAGATATTTACAGATAAACACAAGTTTAGAGAATTTGCAAAAACCAAACCAAAGCTACAAGAAATACTAAAGGATATTGTTTGGTCAGAAAACCAATTATATCAGATACCAGCACAATACAAGGTCACAAAACAGAACGTCCTGATATCAACTCAAATAGGGAAATCACAAAAACAAACAAATTAAGATTAATTAAAAAAATAATAATACACATAACATAACATACATCAATAAAGAGACAGAGAGTCACGGACTGGATAAAGAAACACGATCCGTCTATATGCTGCCTACAAGAGACACACCTTAGACTTAGAGACACAAACAAACTAAAACTCAAAGGATGGAAAAAAATATATCAAGCAAACAATAAGCAAAAAAGAAGAGGAGTAGCAATATTAATTTCTGACAAAATAGACTTTAGACTTAAATCCACCACAAAGGATAAAGAAGGACACTATATAATGATAAAAGGGACAATTGATCAGGAAGACATAACCATATTAAATATTTATGCACCCAATGACAGGGCTGCAAGATACATAAATCAAATTTTAACAGAATTGAAAAGTGAGATAGACACCTCCACAATTATAGTAGGAGACTTCAACACACCACTTTCGGAGAAGGACAGGACATCCAGTAAGAAGCTCAACAGAGACACGGAAGACCTAATTACAACAATCAACCAACTTGACCTCATTGACTTATACAGAACTCTCCACCCAACTGCTGCAAAGTATCCTTTTTTTTCTAGCGCACATGGAACGTTCTCTAGAATAGACCACGTATTAGGTCATAAAACAAACCTTTGCAGAGTCCAAAACATCGAAATATTACAAAGCATCTTCTCAGACCACAAGGCAATAAAACTGGAAATCAATAACAGAAAAACTAGGGAAAAGAAATCGAATACCTGGAAAATGAACAATACCCTCCTGAAAAAAGACTGGGTTATTGAAGACATCAAGGAGGGAATAAGGAAATTCATAGAATGCAACGAGAATGAAAATACTTCCTATCAAAACCTCTGGGACACAGCAAAAGCAGTGCTCAGAGGCCAATTTATATCGATAAATGCACACATACAAAAAGAAGAAAGAGCCAAAAGCAGAGAACTGTCCCGACAACTTGAACAAATAGAAAGTGAGCAACAAAAGAACCCATCAGGCACCAGAAAAAAACAAATAATAAAAACTAGAGCTGAACTAAATGAATTAGAGAACAGAAAAACAATTGAAAGAATTAACAAAGCCAAAAGCTGGTTCTTTGAAAAAATTAACAAAATTGATAAACCATTGGCCAGACTGACTAAAGAAAAACAGGAAAGGAAACAAATAACCCGAATAAGAAACGAGAAGGACCACATCACAACAGAACCAAATGAAATTAAAAGAATCATTTCAGATTACTAAGAAAAATTGTACTCTAACAAATTTGAAAACCTAGAAGAAATGGATGAATTCTTGGAAAAACACTACCTACCTAAACTAACACATTCAGAAGTAGAACAACTAAATAGACCCATAACAAAAAAAGAGATTGAAACGGTAATCAAAAAACTTCCAAAAAAAAAAGCCCTGGCCCGGACGGCTTCACTGCAGAGTTCTATCAAACTTTCAGAGAAGACTTAACACCACTACTACTGAAGGTATTTCAAAGCATAGAAAATGACGGAATACTACCCAACTCATTCTATGAAGCCACCATCTCCCTGATACCAAAACCAGGTAAAGACATTACAAAAAAAGAAAATTATAGACCTATATCCCTCATGAACATAGATGCAAAAATCCTCAACAAAATTCTAGCCAATAGAGTCCAACAACACATCAAAAAAATAATTCACCATGATCAAGTGGGATTTATACCAGGTATGCAAGGCTGTTTTAATGTCAGAAAAACCATTAATGTAATCCATCACATAAATAAAACAAAAGATAAAAACCACATGATCTTATCAATTGATGCAGAAAAGGCATTTGACAAAGTCCAACACCCATTTATGATAAAAATTCTTACCAAAATAGGAATTGAAGGAAAATTCCTCAACATAATAAAGGGCATCTATGCAAAGCCAACAGCCAATATCACTCTAAATGGAGAGAACCTGAAAACATTTCCCTTGAGAACGGGAACTAGACAAGGATGCCCTTTATCGCCGCTATTATTCAACATCGTACTTGAAGTCCTAGCCAGGGCAATTAGGCTAGACAAAGAAATAAAGGGTATCCGGATTGGCAAGGAGGAAGTAAAGTTATCACTATTTGCAGATGACATGATCTTATACACAGAAAACCCTAAGGAATCCTCCAGAAAACTACTGAAACTAATAGAAGAGTTTGGCAGAGTCTCAGGTTATAAAATAAACATACAAAAATCACTTGGATTCCTCTACATCAACAAAAAGAACACCAAAGAGGAAATAACCAAATCAATACCATTCAAGTAGCCCCCAAGAAGATAAAATACTTAGGAATAAATCTTACCAAGGATGTAAAAGACCTATACAAAGAAAACTACAAAGCTCTACTACAAGAAATTCAAAAGGACATACTTAAGTGGAAAATCATACCTTGCTCATGGATAGGAAGACTTAACATAGTAAAAATGTCTATTCTACCAAAAGCCATCTATACATACAACGCACTTCCGATCCAAATTCCAATGTCAAATTTTAAGGGGGTAGAGAAACAAATCACTAATTTCATACGGAAAGGAAAGAAGCCCCGGATAAGCAAAGCGTTACTGAAAAAGAAGAAGAAAGTGGGAGGCCTCACTCTACCTGATTTCAGAACCTATTATACAGCCACAGTAGTCAAAACAGCCTGGTACTGGTACAACAACAGGCACATAGACCAATGGAACAGAATTGAGAACCCAGATATAAATCCATCCACGTATGAGCAGCTGATATTTGACAAAGGACCAGTGTCAGTTAATTGGGGAAAAGATAGTCTTTTAAACAAATGGTGCTGGCATAACTGGATATCCATTTGCAAAAGAATGAAACAGGACCCATACCTCACACCATGCATAAAAACTAACTCCAAGTGGATCAAAGACCTAAACATAAAGACTAAAACGATAAAGATCATGGAAGAAAAAATAGGGACAACCCTAGGAGCCCTAATACAAGGCATAAACAGAATACAAAACATTACCAAAAATGATGAAGAGAAACCCGATAACTGGGAGCTCCTAAAAATCAAACACCTATGCTCATCTAAAGACTTCACCAAAAGAGTAAAAAGACCACCTACAGACTGGGAAAGAATTTTCAGCTATGACATCTCAGACCAGCGCCTGATCTCTAAAATCTACATGATTCTGTCAAAACTCAACCACAAAAAGACAAACAACCCAATCAAGAAGTGGGCAAAGGATATGAACACACACTTCGCTAAAGAAGATATTCAGGCAGCCAACAGATACATGAGAAAATGCTCTCGATCATTAGCCATGAGAGAAATGCAAATTAAAACTACGATGAGATTCCATCTCACACCAGCAAGGCTGGCATTAATCCAAAAAACACAAAATAATAAATGTTGGAGAGGCTGCGGAGAGATTGGAACTCTTATACACTGCTGGTGGGGATGTAAAATGTTACAACCACTTTGGAAATCTATCTGGCGTTATCTTAAACAGTTAGAAATAGAACTACCATACAACCCAGAAATCCCACTCCTCGGAATATACCCTAGAGATACAAGAGCCTTCACACAAACAGATATATGCACACCCATGTTTATTGCAGCTCTGTTTACAACAGCAAAAAGCTGGAAGCAACCAAGGTGTCCATCAACGGATGAATGGGTAAATAAATTGTGGTATATTCACACAATGGAATACTATGCATCGATAAAGAACAGTGACGAATCTGTGAAACATTTCATAACATGGAGGAACCTGGAAGGCATTATGCTGAGCGAAATGAGTCAGAAGCAAAAGGACAAATATTGTATAAGACCACTATTATAAGATCTTGAGAAATAGTAAAAACTGAGAAGAACACATACTTTTGTGGTTACGAAGGGGGGAGGGAGGGAGGGAGGGAGGGAGAGGGTTTTTTTATTGATTAATCAGTAGATAAGAACTGCTTTGGGTGAAGGGAAAGACAACACTCAATACATGGAAGGTCAGCTCAATTGGACTGGACCAAAAGCAAAGAGGTTTCCGGGATAAAATGAATGCTTCAAAGGTCAGCGGAGCAGGGGCGGGGGTCTGGAGAACACGGTTTGAGGGGACTTCTAAGTCAATTGCCAAAATAATTCTATTATGAAAACATTCTGCATCCCACTTTGAAATGTGGCGTCTGGGGTCTTAAATGCTAACAAGTGGCCATCTAAGATGCATCAATTGGTCTCAACCCACCTGGAGCAAAGGAAAATGAAGAACACCAAGGTCACACGACAACTAAGAGCCCAAGAGACAGAAAGGGCCACATGAACCAGAGACCTACATCATCCTGAGACCAGAAGAACTAGTTGGTGCCCGGCCACAACCGATGACTGCCCTGTCAGGGAGCACAACAGAGAACCCCTGAGGGAGCAGGAGATCAGTGGGATGCAGACCCCAAATTCTCATAAGAAGACCATACTTAATGGTCTGACTGAGACTAGAGGAATCCCGGCGGCCATGCTCCCCAGACCTTCTGTTGGCCCAGGACAGGAACCATCCCCGAAGACAACTCATCAGACATGAAAGGGACTGGTCAGTGGGTGGGAGAGAGACACTGATGAAGAATGAGCTAATTATATCAGGTGGACACTTGAGACTGTGTTGGCAACTCTTGTCTGGAGGGAGGATGGGAGGATAGAGAGAGAGGGAAGCTGGCAAAATTGTCACGAAAGGAGAGACTGAAAGGGCTGACTCAATAGGGGAAGAGCAAGTGGGAGTACGGAGAAAGATGTACGTAAACTTATATGTGACAGACTGATTGGATTTGTAAACGTTCACTTGAAGCTTAATAAAAGTTAATAAAAAAAAAGTATACATAATAGAAAGGAGAAATAAAAGCATCTCTATTCACAGACAACGTGATTGTCCATGTAGAAATTCACAAGGAAGCTACAGAAGAACTACTATAGCTAGTAAGAGAGTTCATCATCGTTGCAAGGTACAAGGTCAATATACAAAAAAGTCAATCGCGTTTCTGTATACTAGCCACGAACAATTGGAAAAAAAAAAAAAAGGACCACTTACATTAGCACCCAAACCAGGAAATAATTATATATTAATCTAACAAAATATGTGCAGGACATATATGTTGGAAACTTCTACTGGTGAATGAAATCAAAGACTTAAACAAATGGAGAGAGATGCAGTGTTCATAGGTTGGAAGACTAAGTATCGGTAAGATGCTGAGTCTCCCCAAATTGATCTACTGAGCAACACAATTCCAATCAAATCCCAACCTGCTTTCTGAAGATGTTTAAGTGGATGTTTAGTGCAGTTTCTCGGACTGTTTGCTCAGCATACAGATTGAATAAGTATGATAAAAGATATAACCCTGACAGACACACACCAGGAAAGGTATAAATAACCCATTAACCCATTGCCATGGAGTCGATTCCAACTCAGAACCCATTAGAATGGCTAAATAAAACAAAACAAAACAAAAAACCAGACAATACCAAGGGCTGTCCAAGACACAGATGAACCGGTACTTTCCCCTATTGCTGGTGGACATTGAAAATGGCATAGTTTGCCACTTTCCTCTAAACATCTACTTCCTCTATGATCCAGCATCTGACTTTTAGGTATTCGCCCAACAGAAATGAAAACGTATGTTCACACGAAACACTGTATGTAAGTGTTATGGATTGAATGATGTCTTCCAAAAATACGTGTCGTAAATCTTAACCCCTATGCCCGTGGTTATGTGACCCCAATACTCCCCAGCCTGTTTTCTCCTTTTTCAAAACGGGTGACTGAGAGCTTGACATAACTAATGCCATGATGAACCTAAAAGTTCTTCTCCTTGCTCTGCCTGCCTCCTCCTTCGCATACCTCTGTTAAAGACTTTGTTTTGACCTAATGTTAATGACTTTGTTCTTTGTTTTAAACTGACGCAAATAACTTTGCTTTGTTCTGTCTAACCACCTGTGACTTACAACCCCCACAGGAAAATCAGAGCCTAGGTATCTGATAAGTATTTCTGATAAACAGTCTTTTGTCACTATCTTGTAATGCATAACTCCTCCAGCCATGCCATCTGCCGACTACAAAGACACTTCTAACCCCTGGAAGATTCTATATAAGCTCTAACGTAAAATTGCTCTTTGGGACTCCATAGAGACAGCCTATGTTGCTGCTGGATCCCTGGTGATGTATAACCCGTTGCCTTCGAGTACGTCTCCTTAATAAACTTTCTCACTCTTTCTGACTTGGAGTATGTTTCTTTGGCTTAACTGCTCCAGGGCACGGACCCTAATCAGGTAACTGTTATAATCCCATTTGGGAATGGGTTGTCTTTGTTATGTTAATAAGGCAGGATTAGTGTAGAGTCAGTCTCTTCTGAGATATAAAAGTTTAAACAAGCAAGCAGAGGAGAGATGGGGTAAGATAGATACCAAGAGACAAGATCTTCAAGGAACCAGGAAGCAGAAGCTGAAGAGACAAGGATCTTCCTTCAGAGCTGACACAGAAAGCCTTCCCCTAGAACCTGTGCTCTGAATTTGGACTTCTAGCCTCCTAAACTGTGAGAAAATAAATTTCTGTTTGTTAAAGCCATCCACCTGTAGTATTTCTGTTATAGCAGCACTAGTGAATATCTGCAGCAGCTTTATTCACAATCACCCCAAATTGAAAAGAACCCAAATGTCCTTCAACTAGTGAGTGGAAAACACCTGGTGATGCACCCACAATGGAATCCTACTGCACAAAAAAAGAAAAAAATGAACTCAGCAGCAGGGATGAATCTCAAACGCATTATGCAAGTGAAAGAAGCCAGACCCAAAAGGCTAAGTCCCACATGTTTCCACTTATCCAATGTTCTGAAAAATGCAAAACTCTCAGGAAGGAGAACAGATAGGTGGTTGCGAGTGGCTGGGGCTGGGGGTGCCGCTGACTACTGAGCAACAACAGAAGGTGAGGCTTTGGGGTAAGGGGAGCGTCCTCCACTGTTGGTGATGGTTACAGGATTCTATGCCTTACGCTCAGATGTAAACCAAAACAATGAATCTTACTGTATGTCAATTTGAAGACAGGCTTTAGAAAAAGACAAAACACACATCCAGTATCCAACCCCTTTTCACCCCCTCCTCCATGAACACCCTGGTCTGAATGGCCTTGCTCCCCTGCCTGGATGCTGCAGCCAGTTCCTAACAGTTTCCCCCACCCTCAAAACATTCTCAACACAGCAGCCAGGCGATGCTGGGCAAATGCCTGTCACTTTGCTGCTCCACTCACCATCTCCAGTGCCAACCACTGTTCCTAGAATAAAAGCCACAGCATGGTCACAAGGCCCTACGTGACCGGCCCCCGTTACTTCTTGTCCTGCCCCTCTGCCCATGCCGCTCCGGCCACACTGGTCTCCTCGCTGTTCCTCCAGCACCCAGCACCTGCAGCCCCATGACTTTGCACTGGCCGTTCCCTCTACCAGGAACCTTTGTCCTCAGACACCTGAACGTTTGCTCCTTCAGGGTCAGGACCCAAAGACACTGACATCACCTCCGTGAGACCTTCTCTGACCTGCCTCTTCAAAACAGCATCCCCATCCTCCCTGCCCTCTTTCTCTGTTCAATTTTTCTCCATTGCACTTGTTGCTATCATTTTGACATGTTATTTACTTTGCTTATTTTCTGTATTCAGTTGGGATGTGTGCTCCACAGGGCAGAAATTTTTACCAGTTTTGTTCACCGCTCTACCCACTGTGCTTGGGTGGGTAGGGAGGGAGGGAAAAATGTCATCAGACCATAAAGGGGAGTAGTAGTCATAGCGTCAGAACCTGTCTAACTTCAGGGTGATTAATGTGAACCAAGATCAGCCCAAGGCTGGTTCCCATGAGGTGGAGGTCAGACATACCTCCACCCCCCAACCTTTTTACCAGTTCTGATACCAGCCATCCCTCCCATGGCACTCTCTACTTCTCTTCTGGGTTTGATAACCCGTTGCAATGTCCACACAGAACTCACAGACCATTCTGACAGCTAAGTGGTTTCTTAAGGAACAGAGTACCTCTCAGGATCCGGATCAACAAGCCGTGCAGGCCTCTTTTCAGCCCCCTGAGGACAGGCTCCCCTTGGCTCTGCATTCTATCACCACTGACTCTGCCACAGGGCCCCTTCCAGGCCTGTTGCTGTCTTCAGAGTTCCACCCTTTGACCTGTGTTACAGCTTTTTCAGGAGGCTCCCTGCCTCCTGTCTCTTTCTGCTTCTTCCTGCTGTTTCTCTCCCTGCTTTTTCCTGCCTGAAAAATCTCTGTATGGCTGGCTGCTTATATCTACAAACTCCTTGTGGCACTCCCACCAGGGCCAAAAACTGACCAATCCCCTCCCTGTAGGCCATAGACATTTGTAGAAGAGGCTACAACTCATCTCGTTTGCATAGTCTGTTAACCAATCACAGGGCAGGGTGCAGCCCAGGGCCAGACAAAAAGGAACAAACAAGCTTACCCACAAAATGTCAATCAACTAGGACGAAAGTAACAAACCTTCCTGGGTGGGAAACTAGGGCAACGGTAACTCCTCAGGGTTTAGCGGGGAAATCTCTCAAACTGTTTTTCCAAAGAACCAAGGCAAAAGGCCACATTGTTGTTGTTAGGTACTGTTGAGTCGGTTCCAATTCATAGTGACCCTATGCACAACAGAAGGAAACACTGCCCAGTCCTGCACTATCCTCACAATTGTTGCTGTGCTTAAGCCCATTGTTGCAGTCACTGTGTCAGTCCATCTCATTGAGGGTCTTCCTCTTTTTTGCTGACCCTCTACTTTACCAAGCATGATGTCCTTCTCCAAGGACTGGCCCCTCCTGATAACATGTCCAAAGTAGGTGAGATGAAGTCTCGCCATCCGGGCTTCTAAAGAGCACTCTGCTCGTGCTTCTTCCAAGACAGATTTCTTTGTTCTTTTGGCAATCCATGGTATATTCAATATTCTTCGCCGACACCTCAATTCAAAGGCATCAACTCTTCTTTGGCCACATAAAGGAATGCATTTCACCACAAAGATGCTCAGAAGAGAATTCTTCAAACCTGGGTACCAGAGAGCCTCACTCAAACCCTGACCTTTATTTAGGTGGCCAGCTTCTCAAGGAAATGGACAGACGCTGCCCGGCGCTGAGGGCTCCAGGATGTGATCGATGTGGGAGCACTGCTTGGGCACTGAGTGGTTTTTTCAGGACTCTGCGGTGTGCACTCGAGCCCCCTCCCCCGCCCCATGCCTGGATGGGTGGATGGGGGAGAAGAGCTCTTGTTATCCTAGAACAGCGGAGCAGAGGGCCCCAGCCACTCCTCAAACGCCGCTGTACTGTTGCTGTCAGCATTAATAACTGACTCAGGGTTCCGTTTGCACTAACTCAGAAAATCACCTGGCAGATGAGGAAGCTGAGGCACGGAGCGGTTCAGCTGCTTGCCTGGGCCCGGTGGCTGGTGGTGGCGAGGCTGGGACTTGAGCCTGGGCCTGGGATCTACACTTCCACTGCGAAGAACCCCACACTGCCCCCAGAGGTGTGCTGTGTGCCCCAAGGACTCCCTCTTGCTTGCTGCCTCCCCCCTTCCTCCCCAGCAGCTGTACTGACAAGGCTCACCTCCTCCCCTGCACAGGCGACCTGAGTCCCCAGCACTGATGGGCAGCAGGCAGCAGGGGTGCCATTCCATGGACAGCTGGTCCTGTGGCAGGACCAGCTCACCAAGCAGGTGGTTCCCTCTGGCCGGCACTGGTAGGGGAACTCCAGGCAGGAAAAGCAGGCAGTCTCGTCCCTTTCTGCCCTTGGTTTCCCCACTCAGTGCTGAGAAGCCTAGGCGGTTCTTCTCTAGGGCTGGGTTTTCACGAGGCGCCTTGGGAATATGGGCTGGGCTGACCCATGGCCCCTCAGTGACCGTGCCCTCTCTGGCACCAGTAGGTTGAACGCCAGGCCTGGGAAGAGGGGTGTCCCTGGGGTCTGCGGACCCAATGACTTGGCCCAGCCACACCCTCCTCCCAGTGCTGGGAGACAGAACTTCTGTCTTCTCTGCCTGCCCGGTGTGTCGCCAGCTGGGCGTGGTGAAAAGGGCTCTGTGGCCCCCAAAGGCTCAGCCTGGCAGAACCAGTAGTCTTTGGAGCTCGGGGTCCTTTGGGGCCTGTTATGGATTGAATTGTTGTTAGGTTCTGTCAAGTTGGTTCTGACTCTTAGCGACCCTAAGAGCAATAGCATGAAACACTGTCTCGTCCTGTGCCATCTGGATTGAATTATGTCCCCTAAAATATGTGTTGTCAATCCTAATCTCTATGTCCGTGGTTATAATCCCATTTGGGAATGGGTTGTCTTTGTTATGTTAATGAGGCAGGGTTAGTATAGGGTGTATATTGAGTCAATCTCTTTTGAGATACAAAAAAGATTAAACAAACCAACAGAGCAGAGATGGGGGAAGATAGATGCCAACCCACATGGAGATCTCCAAGGAACCAGGAAGCAGAAGCTGAGGAGACAAGGACCTTCCCCCAGACCCAACAGAGAGAGAAAGACTTCCCCTGGAGCTGGCGCCCTGAATTCAGATTTCCAGCCTCCTAAACTCTGAGAGAATTTATGTCTGTTGGTTAAAGCCACCCACTTGTAGTACTTCTGTTACAGCAATGCTTAGGAACTAAGACAGGGCCATTGAGCGCTTTGTGGCCACTCAGGGTGGGAGGACTGTGAGAAGACACACAAGGGCCGTCCGAGAGATGACCTCGCTGCCCCAGATGGCCTTTGCAGGAGGAAAATGTGGGAGCTCTCCATGTCTGTTATTTCCTAAAGACAGATTCATGGAGAGAGAACTTACACACACCAAAATCCACACTTATCTATGAGCTTCGATCAGTACTTTGTTGTTCAACCACCACCGCAGTCAAGACACAGAACACTTCTTCATCCCAAAAGTTCCCAGGTGCCCCTCTGTCATCACCACACCCCACTCCTACCCCCGCCCTGGCAACCACTGGTCTGCTTTCTGTTTCTAAGCCATTGTCTATTCTAGATGTTCCACATAAGTGGCGGCCATAAAATGTGTCCTTTTGTGTCTGGGTTCTTTCACTCAGTGTAATGACTTAGAGGTTCATCCAAGTCATAGGACTTCATTTCTCTTTACGATGAGCAATGCTCCTTGTATGAATAGACCACATTTTGTTTATCCATTCATCTGTTGATGGGCACTTGGGTTGTTTCCACCTTTACTGATCGTGAACAGTGCTGCCAGGACTATGCCTAGTATGTAAGCGTTTGTTTTAAGTTCCTGCCTTCACTTCTTTGGGGTATACACCCTAGGAGCAGGATTGCTGGGTCATATGGCACGTCTACGTTTCTCTTCGGTCCCTTTGAACATAGAGCAGTTCCTCAGCTGTTCTGTATTTTCACGACCCTGATGTGCTTGGAGTGCAGGCCAGCTGTTTTACAGACAGTCTCTCACTTTAGGGGACAACCTGTGTTCTTCGTAATTGGACTGAGGTTCTGCATCTTGGGCAGGAAGACCCCAGAGGGGGTGCTGTGTTCTCAGCATGTCACATGGGGGTCACGCGACAGTGCCACCTTTGGTGGTGTTGACTTTTATCACGTGCTTCATGTGGTGTCAGTCGTGGTATCCACCGTGAAGCCACTGCTTCCCTTTGCAGTTAATGAGCATCTTGTGGGACTACTTGAGACTCTGGAGCTGTCTGTCCCTCGTCACACTTCCACCCCCCAGGGCTGGCCCCACCGATGCTTCTCGCCTTGCCATTTCCCATAGATGTGGCCCGCAGTGTGCTCGTCATGAACGATGCTTGAGCTGCACCGGATGGGCAGATGGAAGGACATGAGAGTCAATGAATGGGGATGAAGAAATAAATCTGTGAGAGGCCCCAGGGAGCGCCTGGAGCGGGGGCACAGAGGCACTGGGCAGAAACATGAAAAGGCGATCAATGTCTAATCTTGTTGGAACCAATTTTCTTCCCCTTTGTGGCAGCAGGGCTCGGCCGCTGGCCCTTGGTGGAATCCCATCAGCCCTTAATGGTCTGGACGACCACATGGCCACTATGCAATCCATCAGCCGCAGGACTCCGAGCAGGTGGACGAGGATCAAAAACGGCCCTGGCCTCTTGAGCTGCCCCAGAGTGTGAGCGCACCCTGCCCGGGCTGGCCACCCCGTCAGAAGTGGGTGTTCTGACCCCAGCTCCAAGCACTCTGTGAACACTAAGTAGGAGGGGTTCCTGAGGAGATAAACGATGAGGCGGTGGCTGAGCCCCCTGGGAAACAGCTGTGAGCCCGGGAAACAGCAATCATGCCGCCAGGGTGGAGGAGCCTTTGGCCCCGCTGCATCAGCCCCTGGGTTTGCGATCATGGGGGTCCATAGTGGGGCGTTTCTCTAACATGTCTAAAATACTGCAATCACCTCTCTGCCCGCCCCACCTGCACTCACCCCTCTCAACTCCCCAGAATTTCCCTGTTGTGGTTGGGAGAAGCTCCAAGATTCCTCCCCGCCCGGCAGCGCCACGTGTCTGTATGTGTGCCTCTGTGTGCCTATGCATGTGTGTCTGTGTGCATGTTTCTCTGTGTTCATGTGTGTGTGTGTGCATGTGTGTGTCTGTGTGTGCATGTGTCTGTGTGCACATATGGGTGTCCATGTGTGGATGTGTGTCTGTGTGTGCACATATGGGTGTCTGTGTGTGCACATATGTGTGTTTATGCGCATGTGTGTGGACACAGTATCCCAGCCCTCAGAATGCTGGGTCCACTCTCATTTTATGAAGGGGACACTGGTATCCAAGGAGCCGGGGCCCAGGGCAGCTGGACCGACAATCAGTTGCTGGTCGTGGCCCTGGCGCTCAGAGCTGGTGGCCCAGGGCAGGCGGGGAGACATGGCTGGGGTCTGGGATGGGGGCTGCTGGATGAGACATGCTGGACAAGCCCCTGGCCTAGGTCAGACTGAACCAGCCAGTGATTCCCCAGGCTCTGTGCGATCAGCAAGGTATGCTGCCCTCCCCCCCCGCCCCACCCACACTGCTTACTGCCACCATATGCAATCAACACGCATTCACTGCCGGAGCCACCAGCCCTGAAGCCAGATACAACATCTATGACCATAGCCTGCATCCCAAAAAGGTCAGAGCTTTTTGAAGGTGGATTAGGGGTGGCTGCTGCCCTCCATGCTTCTCCCCAGTGCTTCCCTCCCAACCCCGAGCCATGCCCATCAGAGGAAGCTTGACCAACTGTCATTCGATGTTCACTCCACAGGGACACAGCCCAGACTTGTGAAATGGACACCTGAGTGGATGGACCATGGACACAGGGACAAGGCAGTGAGGCTTCAAAAGGTCTCTCAATAGCCAATGACTCAGTCACTCACAGACAGCTGTCCCTACCCCAGGATCTTCGCTGTAAGCACAGTCTGGTTGGGAGGGTTTGACCCTGGTCCCACCTGGCTCAGAGGGACAGGACACCCCAGTGAAGCACAGGGACCCCTTACAAGTGAAGCCATCCCCCTACCCAGCTCTCCTCCATCTCACCTCTGCTCACACTGGGCCGGGTTGGGCCTTGGAGAGGGGTCTGGGTGGGAGCCACCCCACCCCTCACCTGCCCTCAGCTGGCTTCGCCCCGGCCAACCCCACCCCTGGGGCCATGCACTCAGAAAACGCCCAGCTGTATTAAGCAACGATTATCCAAAGTTGCTCAGAAATTTTATCACCAAGCCACCTCACTTCTAGACATGACTCCTGTTTCCAAGTGGCCAGGAGGGATCTCACAGATGTGGGGGGGCTGGTGGGCCTCAGAAGAGGTGCACAGGGCAGGGAGAATGGGAAGCAGCCCTCTGCTTTGGGCAGAGCAGCCATTTTGATTGGCCAATGCCTTGATACCCTCAAACGTGGCTGATGAACAGGGAGACGGTAGACAAGGGTGTCAGCCCCCTTCAGTGAGATAACCCTGTTTAAAACCAGTGGAAGCTTGTCCTGTCTCTATGGCCCAAACCCAAATGCGGACAGCCGTCCTCCCAGAAACACTCCTAAGTGGGTGGTGGTGGCCGAAGGGGCAGGCGGCCAGGGCGGCCCCGTAAGGATGGTCTTCCCAAACACATGGAGCCGGGGTGCCGCGACCCCAACAAGCCTTGTCCAAGCTGTCAGCATCCATGGGGAAGAGCCTGTCCACCCCCGAGCCTGGAAGCACACGGCTGAGTCTTCCAAGAAAAATCAAAGCTGCTTTTCGAGGGTGACAAGGAGGTCAGGGAGGATCTAGTAATAGCTCAGCCACTGCCAGGTGTGTGGGGCACAGCTGTGCCAGGGTGACACTCAACAGATGCTCACTGAATGGACGAATGACAGAGATGCCCCTCAGTCACCCTGGAACCATGGCCTCGAGCCACAAGACTCAGATAGATGATGGAGTCGGGGACCGATTACGTGGGGCAGACAAGGCCGTGACACTAGAAGGGGACTAGGCTGAACCACACGTCCCTCCAACCGGGATGATGGCAGAAGGCCAGCCTCGCCTGCAGAGCTGGTGGGAGCAGGTCTCTTGGTGAAGGCACATTCAGGAGTGCATGATGCCCCCCCACAGTTGCCCCCAATGCGGCAGGGGGTAAGGCCCCTGGGTCAAGCCCGGAGCAGAGGAAGGAAGGCAGTTCCTCACTGAAGAGCCTTCCTGGAGCAGGGCGGGGCCTCACCAGAGTGTGCTGGACTCATTTCTCTGCTGCTGGGGGAAGGGGCTCCTTCTTGCAGGAGACCCCTGTAGCCCCTAAGACCTGGGAGTTTGAGCTGCCCCAAGGCCCCTCTGCGGGGTACTATGGTGTCAACCGCAGCCCAGGCACCCGCATGCAGGCGCCAGCTCCTGTCCAGATGCCACCATCCCCACCACGTCATTCAGTTGCTCTACTGCTCTCTGGTGCCCGGGCAGCAGCAGCAGCTCTTTCTGCTGGAGGCTGCAGTGGTGTGGAGCCCGGCCCCTCCTCCAGCTCAGCAATGTGCAGACCCTGCCCAACCCCTCCCTCTGCCTTCCTTAGCCCACCCTGGGATGGAAGCCCCACGCCTCCACGGCCACCCACGGCCACTCACATCACAGGCCAAGATGCCTCTCAAAGTGTCAGTTCTGCCCTGACTTTCCCTGACTGACGCCCTCCTCCCACCTCGATGCTGGTGTGGCTTCCTGCCTGATAACCCCCCCAGATGTCTGATCCTCCCATGCTGCCTGTCGCAGTGGCCCCAGGGAGGGCTCCCGCCTGGGCTCCTGTGGCATTGTGCTCAGGCCCTCAGAGGGCCCCTCCTCCTTTGGCTCCAGCTTTGGCCCCTCCACCCCTCCACTCCCAATCACTTCTGCTCTTCCCAGCAAACACATCGTCACCATCATCATCATCAACAATAGGACCTTTGGCACCTTCTCCATGCCAGGGGCCATTCCACACTGCCCACGTGCTCTCCCTCTGACCCTGTCCTTTCTGGGGGTGCTGTATGGTTACATCACTTTGCAAGTGGGGACAGTGAGGCTCAGGGAGTGAAGGGGGCGCCCAGGGTGCCACAGGCCTGCCCGAATGGGGGCCAGCTGGGAGGCTCAGCTGCAGGGGAGGGGGCATAACCTTTGGGGGCACAAAGCCTTTGAGAAGCTGATGAAAGGGGCATCAGGGACTTTGGAGACACCTAAGGCTGGTCCAGGGACCACCCCCAGGAATACCCTGATCAGAGGGTCCAGCTCTAGCTATAGAAGGAGGTAAAGATGGGAGGAAGACCCAGCAGCTCTGGAGTGAAAGGTGGGAAGAAGGAGGGAGGCAGGTCCTGGGGGTCGGTGTTCCGCACCCCACCCTACTCCCCTTCCCAGCTGCACAGGAGTAAAATTCCTCAGGACACATCTTCAGCTCCCTGGGCACCCAGGCACCCAGACTGGAAATGACTTGGGGGATGAGGGGAAGGAGAGCCCTGAGCTCCCCAGAAAAGCCCCCAGCCTGGGGCCCCTGGCACCCATCTCCTCACCCCCAGGCTGCTCACCTGGATGACGACCTTGACAGTGGCGGTATCCACCACAGGTGTACACACCAGACCCCCGGGGTGCTGGCCGTCGTCACTGCGGTTCTGCTGGCCCATGGTGAAGAGCATGGGCACAGCCAGCAGCCCCGAGGCTAGCCAGACGGCGCTGATGAGCTTCTTGGTGCGGCTGCGGGACATGAGGGTCTTGGCCTTGAAGGGGTGGCAGATGGCCAGGTAGCGCTCCACGCTCAGGCTGGCCACGTTGAGGGCCGTGGCGTAGGTGCAGGCATCACGCAGGAAGTAGTAGCCGCGGCAGAGGGCGTCACCGAAGGCCCAGGGATGGTGCACCCAGATGAAATTGTATAGCTCCACTGGCATGGCCAGCAGCAGGATGAGCAGGTCGGACAGGGCCAGGCTGCCCAGGTGGTAGTGCACCGTGCTCTGCAGGTTCTGTAGAGGCTTCTTGCGTGCCAGCGTGAACGCTGTCACCGAGTTGCCCACTGTGCCCACCATGAAGAGGGCCAGGTACACGGCCGTCACCAGTACCTTGGAGTAGATGTCTGTGTTCACGTCCAGGTCGCTGCTGGGCGCCGCCAGGACGCGCTCCGTCGCATTGCCGGAGCTGTTGCCAGAGCCTGGGGCCAGGAGCCCCGCCTCCAGCCCCGACGGCATGGGTGAGGAATCCGTCCCTGGCGCGCCAAGGAGTCCTGGCGCCGAGCTGTTGAGGTGCATGGTGGGCGAGCTTGTCGAGGGTGGGCGCGTCTCAAGGCTGGGGAGGAGGAGAGTGAGTAGGGGGTAGGGTTTAGGACGCTGTCCAGCCGGGAAGCGCCCGACCCAGCCCAGGCCACCCCGGGAGCGCTCCGGGCTCCTGGGTCTCTCCGATCTTCAGACTTCAGACTTCGCAGATTCCTCCGAGCTCGCGCTCACCCTGGGCTCCCTCCTACTCTGTACTCCGCGGTTCCTCAGGCTCCCGACAGCCACACTGTACCCGGCGGAGATAGCCCTGCCGGCTCCGGCTGAGGGGGGAGGCTGTGGCGCCCAGCAGACCGCACGCCCAGCTGTCCGGCGCGCACAGCTCCTTCCGCTCGTTCGCTCGTTCCTGGCTCTCCGGCTCCCGCTCCTCCCTCGCGCTCTGCGCGCACACCCGTCCGCGCACACTCGCCTGCGCACACTCGCCTGCGCACACCCCTCCTCACACCCCCGCCCGCGCCCTCGGGACTCAGTCGCCACGCACGGAGCTGGTGGTCCCGTGGCGCTCCCAGCAGAGAGGGGAGACGGCTCCAGCACTGCTCCCCACCGCGTGCCCCCAGGGGCAATCCGAAGTGGATTGGGCGCCCCAGGGAAGCGGGATCCCAGGGGATGCAGTGCGGTTGTGGGGAGAAGATGGGGTATTGGATCTATCCAGTCACCCCCCTCAGCACATCCTCCCCTTCTCTGGTCTCCCCAACCTCTCATGCTCCCTCCTCAGGAAGCTGTCCCCAGGAAGCCTCCAACGCCCTGGGGAGGAGGCTAGAGGGTGATGAAGAGGGCAGATGGGAAGAAGGGAAGCGTCCCCTCCGGGATGTTTGGGTGGCCACACAGCTGGCTGCCTGTGCCCCTCCCTCCTCAGGGCTCCCATTCAATGAAGCCCACAGAGGGTGTCAAACGCTGAGTGCCCAGGGCTCTGCAGGAGGCTCCGGTGGGGGTGGGGTGGGGCACGGATCAGGGAGACAGCTGCACTGTCACTCCACACCTGGCATCCATGCTTGGCACCCTGGCTGGCCTTCTGTCACAAGAGGCCCCTCAGACCACAGTGTCTGCCTGGGCCCTGCTCTGGTTCATGAGTCCCCTAATGTGCCCTTCTCTGGAAGGGACTGCCTAGCCGTTGTTACCTCATGAATTTGGTCAGAAGTCACCTGCAGAGCCCCTGCCAGGGAAGGGCTTGGGAAGGCGTATGTGATGGGGCAGATCTGGGTCCTCTGCACAGGTATACCCCCTCCCAGCATTCTCCAGAGCCCCCAGCCCTGGCCTGAGAGTCCTTTAAGGGCAGGGCCTTGTCCTCCCCTCAGGACTCCGCCCCCCCCCCCAACCGCAGCACTGGCAGGGACTGGGGAAGGCCTGGGTGCAAGCTTGCTGCCTGGTTCCAGGCTGCTCAGACCCTGGGGAGGGGGGCGCTGCAGTTCCTCCTGGGCCTCCCCACTCCTCTCCGTGGCCCTGTCCTCCCAACCACCCACACTAGACCACAGGGGGCTGCTCCTTTGTGTCCCAGGTCAGGAGGATCCCTCAGCTGTCACAGCCCCCAAAAGCACCTAGCAGGCTGTGCATGCTGCGCCTAGGGAACCAGAGGAGTCTGGGGAGCAGGGGTCGCAAGGTCCTGAGGCAACATGCTCGTACCCCTCCAGCCCAGAGCTGCCCAGCAGGGAGAAGTCGAGTCTGACTAAGGTAGCCGAATGGCCGGCTGGCTCCGTGTTTAGTCTTGTGTTCTCAGCCTGCTTTGGGCTCGCTCAGCTGCAACCCAACTCGCTCATCAGGGGGTCTCCACACATGAAAATATGTGCTGAGAAATTTAGCCTTCAAAGAAAACAGAAACGGCCCCTCTGCCAGAAGCCAGCATGGCAGCTCCAAGTCCAATGGATGTGGTTTGAATCCAGCTCTGCTGCTTAATAACTGGGGCAAGTGTTTTAATTTAAAAACAACCAAACCTGTTGTCGTGGTCCATAGTGACCCTATAGGACACAGCAGAACTGCCCCATAGGGTTTCCAAGGAGCGGCTGGTGGATTCAAGCTGCCAACCTTTTGGTTAGCTGCTGATCTTTTAACCATTGTGCTACCAGGGCCTCCATTTAGTTGTCTGTAAAATGGGGATAGGACTGAATGAACGCCCTTGGGGCAGGGTGGGCACATGGAGGCACTTGGTGAGCGTCTGTGGAAGGGGAGTTGTTGGTGGGCTGTGCCAACCTTGGAGGCGTGCGTGAAGGGCGTGCCCACTTACAGGAGGTGCCCCACAAAAAAAAAGGATGGTGTTAAAACCCTGCAGCTTGACGGGGTTTGTTTTCGGGAATACGAGACCCCAGTTGGACAAACACGTCTTGGACTTGGACCCGAATGTCCGTGTGGTAATTAGAAGAGATGGGGAGGGTGGGAAATGTGGCCTGCTGCTGGGGACACGGAATGGCTGTTAAGGGTGATGGCCAAACCGCAAGAGGAGTGTAATTTACGCTGTGAAGACGCACGTGAGGAATGCTGAAATGGCAACTGTTTTGTTACTTATACATTTACAACAATTCTTTTTAAAAAAATTAAAAAAGAAGAAGTGATGATGCTGGTGTGTCTGACTATGGATGCTCTCTGCCTGACCAACCTTGGACCGTGCCCTCTGGTCACCTCTACCTGGAGCCCCTCCCCGGAAGGCGACAGCTGGTGGCCACTGGGGCAGCTGAGCCCCAAAAGAGGCTAAGAGAATCGGCGCTCCGTGCTGCCTCTGTCCCCTGTTTGGTTTTCCAGCCCCTGACCTTTTGGGTAAGCCAGCTTTCTTTCCAAAGACTTCTGTTTGAGCTGCCTAGGAGCTTAGAGAATCATGAAAGGCAACTTACCACAAATATTATAAATGTCACTTGGAAGACATCATTCTACAGAAGGTGGGCCTGGCCCTTGCAAGCTTCCTGGGGTCTGTGGCAGCCTTGCCAGCGGAGTCATGAACTAACTCTGTGGGGAGCCGATTTCCCAGATATGAGACCGTGTAAAGTTTAAAAAAAGAGAGTGGTGGGGATGGTTCCAGCTTTCTGTGACCTCCAGCTTGTCGTTGGCCAGGCAGTGCCCTTCCCAGCAACATGGGGTAAAAATGAAGCTGAAAGAGTCACCCCATGAGAGCTTCCTGGAAGACAGGCCCAAGGACAGGTTCTTGTTTGTTTAGTTTGCTAATTTAGCTAAAAGTCAGCACTCTTGGTTGGTAGGTGGTAGGGGCTCAGCAGATGTTGCTGAGTTGAATGAAGACATGGGATAATGTTCTGCAGAGAGAAGGAGCCCTGATGGCAGTTAGTGCTCAGCAGTTAACAGGAAGGTTGGTGGCTGGAGCCCACCAGCTGCTGCTCGAGACTACTTCTGTGGGCTTACAGCCCAGGCAGTTCTGCCTGTCCTGTAGTGTCCATGAACCCAAAGTGAAAGCAACCCATTCTTTATAGCACAACAGGAATGTGAGATACCAAGGTTTCGTTTTCTCAACAGGTGTCCAAATGCAAGAGCACAGTGTTTAGGAGCCAGACCTTCTGGGCTGACCCATGCCCACCCCACCCTGGCCCCAGCTCCAGCTGCAGGTATGGGAGACATGTGGACGAGGGTGTTTAGTCATCTGAGGAGAATGGCTGGCCAGGGTGAGGGACAAAGGCTGTGAAGAGTTACCTTCTAGCAACAAGAATTCAGTCCTTGGAGTCACAGAGGCCATGGAGTCCATCATCTTTTTTTTTTTTTTTTGCGGCGAAATATATATAATAAAACATTTATTTCTCTCACCATTTTTATGGATACAATTCAGTGAATTGTCTTCGCCATGTTGTGTAACCATTACCACTGTCCGTTGTCAAGGGCTTTCGTCACCCCGAACGGAAGCCCAGCGCCCCTGAAGCAATACTTGCTCATTCCCTCTCCCACCCGCCCCTGGCTACCGCAAATACATTTGGTTCTGTCTGCATTTGCCTCTTCTGGATATTTCACAGAAGTGGGATTATACAGTATTTCTCCTTTTGTGCATCGTGTGGTAGTGCGTATCACTACTTCATTTCTCATTATGGCTGAATAATATTCTATTTGGGGTCTTTGTGTCACAGTGGTTAAGAGCTCGGCAGTTCAAATCAACCAGCCACTCCTTGAAAATCCTATGGGGCAGTTCTACTCCATCCCACAGGGTTGCTGTGAGTAGGAATCAACTCAGTGGCAATGGGTTTCATTTTTTTTTTTTTTTTAGTGTGGATATCTGTCAGTTTTTCGTACTGTAGTAGCTTTTGTGTTGCTGTGATACGGAAAGCTTTGCCACTGGTATTTCAAATATCAGCAGGGTCACCCTTGGTGAACACCTTTCAGCGGAGCTTCCAGACTAAGACAGACTAGGAAGAAGGACCTGGCAGTCTACTTCTGAAGAGACTGCCCAGTGAAACCCTTATGAATAGCAGTGGAACACTATCTGATACAGTGCCGGAAGAGGAGCCCCTCAGGTTGGGAGGAACTCAAAAGATGACTGAGGAAGAGCTGCCTCCTCAAAGTGGAGTTGACCTTAATGACGTGGATGGAGTCAAACTTTCAGGACCTTCATTTGCTGATGGGCATGACGCAAAATGAGAGGAAACAGTTGCAAACATCCATTAATAATAGGAACCTGGAGTGTACGAAGTATGAATCTAGGAAAATTGCAAGTCATCAAAAATGAAAGGAATGTGTAAAGATCAATATCTAGGCATTGTTGTTGTTAGGTGCCGTCAAGTCGATTCCGACTCACAGCGACCCTGTGCACAACAGAACGAAACACTGCCCGGTCCTGCGCCATCCTCACAATCATTGTTACGCTTGAGCTCATTGTTGCAGCCACTGTGTCAATCCACCTCGTTGAGGGTCTTCCTCTTTTCTGCTGACTCTGTACTCTGCCAAGCATGATGTCCTTCTCTAGGGACTGATCCCTCCTGATGACATGTCCAAAGTATGTAAGACTCAGTCTCACTATCCTTGCTTCTAAGGAGCATTCTGGTTGTACTTCTTCCAAGACAGATTTATTCGTTCTTTTGGCAGTCCATGGTATATTCAATATTCTTCACCAACACGACAATTCAAAGGCGTCAATTTTTCTTTGGTCTTCCTTATTCATTGTCCAGGTTTCACATGCATATGAGGCAATTGAAAATACCATGGCTTGGTTCAGGCGCACCTTAGCGTTCAAGGTGACAACTTTGCTCTTCAACACTTTAAAGAGGTCCTTTGCAGCAGATTTACCCAATGCAATGCGTCTTTTGATTTCCTGACTGCTGCTTCCATGGCTGTTGATTGTGGATCCAAGTAAAATGAAATCCTTGACAACTTCAGCCTTTTCTCCGTTTATCATGATGTTGCTCATTGGTCCAGTTGTGAGGATTTTTGTTTTCTTTATGTTGAGGTGCAATCCATACTGAAGGCTGTGGTCTTTGATCTTCATTAGTAAGTGCTTCAAGTCCTCTTCACTTTCAGCAAGCAAGGTTGTGTCATCTGCATAACACAGGTTGTTAATGAGTCTTCCTCCAATCCTGATGCCCCGTTCTTCTTCATATAGTCCAGCTTCTCGGATTATTTTCTCAGCATACAGATTGAATAGGTATGGTGAAAGAATACAACCCTGACACACACCTTTCCTGACTTTAAACCAATCAGTATCCCCTTGTTCTGTCCCAACAACTGCCTCTTGATCTATGTAAAGGTTCCTCATGAGCACAATTGTTCTGGAATTACCATTCTTCACAACGTTATCCATAATTTGTTATGATCCACACAGTCGAATGCCTTTGGATAGTCAATAAAACACAGGTAAACATCCTTCTGGTATTCTCTGCTTTCAGCCAGGATCCATTTGACATCAGCAATGATATCCCTGGTTCCACATCCTCTTCTGAAACGGGCCTGAATTTCTGGCAGTTCCCTGTCAATATACTGCTGTAGCCGTTTTTGAATGATCTTCAGCAAAATTTTGCTTGTGCGTGATATTAATGATATTGTTCTATAATTTCCACATTCGGTTGGCTCACCTTTCTTAGGAATAGGCATAAATATGGATCTCTTCCAGTCAGTTGGCCAGGAAGCTGTCTTCCATATTTCTTGGCATAGAGGAGTGAGCACCTCCAGTGCTGCATCTGTTTGTTGAAACATCTCAATTGATATTCCATCAATTCCTAGAGCCTTGTTTTTTGCCAATGCCTTCAGAGCAGTTTGGACTTCTTCCTTCAGTACCATCGGTTCCTGATCATATGCCACCTCTTGAAATGGTTGAACATCGACTAATTCTTTTGGGTATAATGACTCTGTGTATTCCTTCCATCTTCTTTTGATGCTTCCTGCGTCATTTAATATTTTCCCCATGGAATCCTTCACTATTGCAACTCTAGGCTTGAATTTTTTTTTTTTTTCAGTTCTTTCAGCTTGAGAAACGCTGAGCATGTTCTTCTCTTTTGGTTTTCCATCTCCAGCTCTCTGCACATGTCATTATGATACTTTACTTTGTCTTCTCGAGCCGCCCTTTGAAATCTTCTGTCCAGTTCTTTTACTTCATCAATTCTTCTTTTTGCTTTAGCTGCTCGACGTTTGAGAGCAAGTTTCAGAGTCTCCTCTGACATCCATCTTGATCTTTTCTTTCTTTCCTGTCTTGTCAATGACCTCTTGCTTTCTTCATGGATGATGTCCTTGATGTCATTCCACAACTCATCTGGTCTTCGGTCACTAGTGTTCAATGCGTCACATCTAGTCTTCAGATGGTCTCTAAGTTCAGGTGGGATATACTCAAGGTCATATTTTGGCTCTCATGGACTTGCTCTGATTTTCTTCAGTTTCAGCTTGAACTTGCATATGAGCAATTGATTGTCTGTTCCACAGTCGACCCCTGGCCTTGTCCTGACTGATGATATTGAGCTTTTCCATTGTCTGTTTCCACAGGTGTAGTCGATTTGATTTCTGCATGTTCCATCTGGCAAGGTACATGTGTATAGTCTCTGTTTATGTTGGTGAAAGAAGGTATTTGCAATGAAGAAGTTGTTGGTCTTGCAAAATTCTATCATTCGATCTCCAGCATTGTTTCTATCACCAAGGCCATATTTTCCAACTACTGATCCTTCTTTGTTTCCAACTTTCGCATTCTAATCACCAGTAATTATCAATGCATCTTGATTGCATGTTCAATCAATTTCAGACTGCAGCAGCTGATAAAAATCTTCTATTTCTTCATCTTGAATAATATTCATTTTAACTGGTCTTCCTTGTAGGCGTACGGATATTATCCTATCACTGACAGCATTGTTCTTCAGGATAGATCTTGATATGTTCTTTTTGATGACGAATGCAATACCATTCCTCTTCAAGTTGTCATTCCCAACATAGTAGACTATCTGATTGTCCGATTCAAAATGGCCAATACCAGTCCATTTCAGCTCACTGATGCCTAGGATATCAATGTTTATGCATTCCTTTTTATTTTTGACGATTTCCAATTTTTCTAGATTCATACTTCATACATTCCAGGTTCTGATTATTAATGGATGTTTGCAGCTGTTTCTTCTCATTTTGAATCGTGCCACATCAGCAAATAAAGGTCCCGAAGGCTTTACTCCGTCCACGTCATTAAGGTGGACTCTACTTTGAGGAGGCAGCTCTTTCCCAGTCCTATTTTGAGTGCCTTCCAACCTGAGGGGCTCATCTTCCAGCACTATATCAGACCATGTTCCGCTGCTATTCATAAGGTTTTCACTGGCTAATTCTTTTCAGAAGTAGACCACCGGGTCCTTCTTCCTAGTCTGTCTTAGTCTGGAAGCTCAGCTGAAACCTGTCCTCCGTGGGTGACCCTGCTGGTACCTGAATACTGGTGGCATAGCTTCCAACATCACAGCAACACACGAGCCCCCCACACAGTACGACAAACTGACAGACACGTGGGGGATCTATAGTGAGCTGAAATAGACTGATATTGGCCATTTTGAATCTGACAATCATGTGGTTTACTATGCTGGGAATGAAAAATTGAAGACAAATGGCATTGCGTTCATTGTCAAAAGAACATTTCAAGATCTATCCTGAAGTACAACAGTGTCAGTGAGAAGATAATATCCATGTGCCTAAAAGGAAGACCAGTTAGTAAGGCCAGTTAACCAGTTACTGAAGGATTCTATGGGAAAATATTGAATGACATACATAGGAAGCATCAAAAGCTGATGGAAGGAATTCACAGAGTCAGTGTACCAAAAAGAATTGGTAGACATTCAACCATTTCAGGAGGTAGCATATGATCAGGAACCAATGGTACTGAAGAGAGAAGTCCAAGCTGCACTGACAAGAATAGGGAAAAACAAGGCTCCAGAAATTAATAGAATACCAGTCGAGATGTTTCAACAAACAGATACAGCTCTGGAAGCACTCACTCTTCTATGCCAAGAAATTTGGAAGAGAGCTACTTGGCCAGTCAATTGGAAGAGATCCATATTTGTACCCATTCCAAAGAAAGGTGATCCAACAGAACGCAGAAATTATTGAACAATGCGTAGTGATTAAGTGCTTTTGTTGCTAACCAAGAGATGGGCAGTTCAAATCTGCCAGGCGCTCCTCGGAAACTCTGTGGGGCAGTTCTACTCTGTCCTATAGGGTCGCTATGGGTTGGAATCGACTCGACGGCAGTGGGTTTGTTTTTTTGTTTTTGTTTTTTTTTGTTATCAGTAATACCACACACAAGTAAAATTTTGCTTGAAAATCATACGAAAGCACTAGGAGCAGTACATTGACAGGGAACTGCCAGAAATTCAAGCTGGATTCAGAAGAGGTTGTGGAACCAGGGATATTGTTGCTGATGTCAGATGGATCTTGGCTGAAAGCAGAGAATACAGAAGGATGTTTACCTGTGTTTTATTGGCTATGCAAAGGCATTTGACTGTGTGGATCATGACAAATTATGGATAACATTGTGAAGAATGGGAATTCCAGAACACTTAATTGTGCTCATGAGGAACCTGTACTTAGACCAAACAGAACAGGAGAATACTGCATGGTTTAAAGCCAAGAAAGGTGTGTGTCAGGGTTGTATCCTTCCACCATACCTATTCAGTCTGTATGCTTTACAAATAATCTGAAAAGCTGAACTATATGAAGAAGAACGGGGCATTAGGACTGGAGGAAGACTCATTAACAACCTGAGTTATGCAGATGACACAACCTTGCTTGTTGAAGGTGAAGAGGACTTAAAGCACTTACTGATGAAGATCAAAGACCACAGCCTTCAGTATGGCTCACACCTCAGCATAAGAAAACAAAAATCCTCACAACTAGACCCATGACCAACATCATGATGAACAAAGAAAAGACTGACGTTATCAAGAATTTCATTTTACTTGGATCCACAATCAACGCCCATGGAAGCAACAGCCAAGAAATCAAATGACATGTTATTGCAATGGGCAAATCTGCTGCAAAAGACCTCTTTAAAGTGTTGAAAAGGAACGATGTCACCTTGAAGACTAAGGTGTGCTGACCCAAGCCATGGCATTTTCAGTTGTCTCATATGCTTGCGAAAGCTGGACAGTGAATAAGGAAGACCAAAGACGAATTGATGCACTTGAATTATGGTGTTGGAGAAGAATATCAAATATACCATGGACTGCCAGAAGAAGGAACAAATCTGTCTTAGAAGAAATACAGCCAGAATGCTCTATAGAAGCAAGGATGGCGAAACTTCATCTCATGTACTCTGGACGTGTCATCAGGAGGGACTAGTCTATGGAGAAAGACGTCATGCTTGACAAAGTAGAGGGTCAGCAAAAAAGAGGAAAAACCTCAACGAGATGGGTTGACACAGTGGCTACAACAGTGGGCTCAAACGTAAGGATGGCACAGGACTGGGCAGTATTTTGTTCTGTTGTACATAAGGTCACTATGAGTCAGTACCGACTCAACGGCACCTAACAAAAACAGTCCCGGAGCTGTTTCATTATACAAGTATTCTTATGGTATAGAAAGAGGAACCAAACCATAGGGAGGGCAGTTACAGGAAAATCAACAAATATTGTAATCATCACACTCTGATTGATTACTGATTATTAATAGTCGTAATTAGTGAGTGCAGATAGCTTCACAGGTTGCTTAGATCATGCTCACAAGGTGCTTGCTGAGTTTTCTTTGTCTGTCTTGCAGAAACACCTTGTCGGCAACAGCACCCAGGCAGTGCTCTTCCTGAGTGTGTGCGTTTTGAGGGGTACACATGGTCACTTGGTCAAGACCCCTCAGGCCTATGGTTTCACATCCTGGTTTTGACCACCAAGGAAGAGCGTGTTTTTCTCAAAAAACATAGCGTTACTCTAGAATCCAGATTAGAATTAAGTCTCACGGCCAGCACATTCCACCTCTGCCTCACTGACGGCACTGACAGATGTCTTTTTCTGAGACAGCGGTCTTGCCTCAGAGAGTCCAGCTGAAGTGGATGCTTGTCTTCATCCACCCACACCCATCCCACCTTCCCGACGGCACCAGATTTCTTCTGGGGAAGTGGCCTCTTTCCCCTGGAGGTAGGTCCCCACTGTGGGGGCCCCCAAAAGCCTGGCCAGTCAGACCCCGTTCCCAAACCTCAGTCACGTGAAGGGTGGGCAGGCCCCTGCTGCTGGGTGGGAGGCAGGACCTGCCTGCTCTTCACGTGACTGTCCACTGCCGCCCACCCAGCTCTCAGCCTCCAGTGGGCTCTGGAAGCCCCTGAGAGAACTGCCGCAAAGCCCTGCCATTGCTTGAGTTTCTGAGTTGGTCCCTGTTACTCGTGTCCAAGGCTCAGACACTCTGGCTATTTTCCACCAATCCCCTTCTAGCTTCTTGGTGGAATTTTCTTTTTCAAACTAGAAGGACATATTCAAACATGGTGTTGCCCCTGGGGGAAGGTGTTCATAGGCCTGACGTTCAAAATCCTAGGTCTAGAACATCTCTAACAACCGGCGCAACAGACCCCACTCACGTTTAATGAAGTAGAGCCCATGCAAGGAGCAGACTTCCCTGTGGCAGCCTTTGTCCTGCTGCCACGGCGACAGGGGCATGTCCTGAGCGGCACTGGGATACCCAGAGCACAGGCCAGACCAGAGGAGGGGGCAGGGAAGGAAATGCAGATTTACTCCTGGTGCCATACAAAGGGCATGGAGCTTAGGTGACCCGCATGGAGTGTGCATCCCTTGGGTCCTGTGTGGAGTGTGCGTCCCGTGGGGCCTGCATGCCGCGTTTGTACAGTGCAGCCTGCATGGAGTGTGTGTACGGTGCAGGCTGCGTGGAGCGTGTGCACGGGGCGGCCTTCATGGAGCGTGCGTCCCGTGGGGCCTGCGTGGAGCATGTGTACAGTGCGGCCTGCGTGGAGCGTGTGCCCCATGGGGCCTGTGTGTGTCATGCATCCTGTGGCCTGGAGCTGTGGATCTCCACGCCGTGTGTAAGTTGTGCATCTTTCAGAATGGGCAGCACTCCAAGGGGGCTTTTAAAAATAGAACGACAACAGGCCAGTACTTGGGGTGTGAGTTTATGTGTGCTGAATGGCGTGTGAGCTTGTGCACACCTGTAGCAGACAGCTGGAGCTTCTCCTGCCCTGTCCCCCATCAGCACCCACGTTTTCCTGGTCTGCATGTGCACGTGTGCGTGAGTGTACGCATGAGTGTGGGTGTGGGCACGTGTGTACATATGTGGGGACGTGTGTATGCATGCGCATATGTATGTTGGGCTCAGAAAGTCTCCATCAGCAGAAGGGCCTCCCATCCAATGTCACCAGCCCCTGCCCTGCCCGAGACCCCCACCCAGCTGCTCCCAGTGCAGAGAGCCAGGCAAGCCCCTGGCCCAGCCCCCCACTCTCCGAAGTCTTTCCACTTGGATTCACAGAACTGGTCTCCCTCCAGCTCAGAGTCTGCCCTCCAGCTCTTGGGGAGCTGGTTCTCAGGGGGCCAGGCCGACTTGTAAGAATACTGGTAGTGACACCACAGCAATGAGCTCAGCAGGGCGCCCCCATCTGGGATGTAGAGACCTTAGCACCAGGACATGCAAGCAAAGCCAGCGTTTTAGGAGAAATGCCGAGTCCCGCAGACGTAGCCTATCTCCTAAGAAGAAGTGAAAGCTCACGTCCACACTCGCCCGAGGCAGCGCGACTTCCTAACTGCTCCTCAGGGAGATCTTCTGGGGCTTTCCTTCCAGGCTGACCCGTTGGGGAGGACCAGCAGGCTTCCTCTGGGCCACAAGCCCCCCAAGCCCACGCCCATCCGCCCATCATGCCCATCCCCCGCTCCGTGCTCATGCCCCTCACCTGTGTCTACCTCGCTGACACCCACCTTCTCTCACCCTCTCCCATCCCCCTGCCCATACACACCCGTCCCCTCTCACGCCCACCCCCTCCCTGCCGGCCCCGACACCTGGCCCTCCCTGAGCCCCTCCCCCCAGCCAGGCTGGAGGAACAGCCCGCGGTTACTCTCCCTAGGGGAGAGGCACCCTCTTTTTGCTTTTGAGCCAAAGCCGAAACGCAAACAGCACATGAAACACAGAAGGACAAACGCTTCCATCTGTTCAGTTTGCCGAGAAAAGCAGCTTCTTATCTGCTCTCACCCCAGGAAGCTGAGCATCTATGCCGCTTATAAATTTACCAATTTGCAGTTAAATTTTGCAGGCGTGCTTGTGTGCGCACGAGGCAATTTCAAGTTTAAAGGGTCATATTGGGCTAATTTTAGTCTTTCATTTTGTCAGAGATGGGAAGGACGGCCTCGGATTCTCTAGAAAGCACACTCTCCAATTGCATACTGAGGCCGAGACCCCCAGCACCTGGAGTGGCCCAGCAGGGAGACACCGGGGGGCCGGGGTGGCCAAGAGGTCTCCTCACCACATTGCCCCTTCCCACTCCGTAGTGTCCAGGGCCCTGGCGACCTCCTCGAAGCTTTGCCAGGCTGGCCCCTGGGCAAGTGGAGGCTGCGTCCCTGTCCCTGTCGCTGTACTGAAAACGTCTTCCTCCTTCCGGGGAAGGGCAAGTTTGCATCAACAGGATTTCTGACATCTCTAATCTTCTCCCGAGAGCCAAGATGGGCTGCCTTAGCTGTTCGACTTCTAATCAGGCGTTCTAGTTGCTTAGAAATATTTAAACAGGAAAAAAATGTCACCCGGCTTTTGTAGTGGCTTGGTACAAGTTCCACAAATAAAACCGTAAAGGGATCTTGCCTTTGTCATTCTTCCCTCGGAGCTATGATCTAGCTGCTCTCCTTAACAACCCAAAGCCACGCCAACTGCAAGAAAGTACAGGCTCGAAAGGCACCACAGGGTGACACTCTGGCCTGTGGCATCCACCCACTCTGAGACCCACGGGAACCTCAGAGGGCCTCAGGGGGCCTGGGGTTGTAGGCTGGCCTTGGGTGTGGAGGCACGTGAGGGCCTGGCTGGGGCTGCCAAGACAAATGACCACAGACTTGGGTCTCAGAAGAACAGAAGTGCATTCTCCTGCTTTCCTGGAGGCCAGGGTCCACAATCCCGGTGTCAGCAGGGCAGGCTCCCTCCGAGGCTCTGAGGGAGGGTCTGTTCCTTGCCTCTCCCAGCTTCTGGTGATGGCAGCAGTCCTCGGCTTCCTCGGCTTGTGGCTCCAGTCCACCTCCATTGTCACATGGCCTTCTCCGTGTGTGGCTGAGTATCCTCTGTTCTTATAAGGACATCGGTTGTTGGATTTAGGACCACCCTGCTCCAGTGTGACCTGGCCTTAACTAATGACCTCTGTGATATGGTCTCATTCTGAGGTTCTGGGGACATAGTTTTTGGGGGGCATTCAGTGGTTAAGTGCTACCAACGCTGACCAAAAGGTTGGCAGTTCGAATCCACCAGCTGTTCCTTGGAAACCCTATGCGGCAGTTCTACCCTGTCCTGTAGGGTTGCAGTGAGTTGGAATTGGCTTGACAGCAATGGGTTTTTTTTTGTTTTGTTTTTGGTGTTATTCAGCACAGAGCAGAGGACAAACCAAGGGTCTGTCTGAGGCGCTGTGCCAAAGCCAGCCTGGGGCCCTAGCAGGTGGCAGCTGGGCCGGGTGAGGTGGAGGCCACAGAGGGGCTGTCATTGCTGTCCTCGGTGCTCACAGCCCCTCGGAAAGCAGAGGTGGAGGCCCTGGCACTCTGTGCCCTTCCTCCCCTTTGCCCTCGGTCTCCACTGTGGGTGCAGCACCCGAAGGAGACTCACTGTCTGGCTCCCTGAGAATTGTTGCAGGTGCTTCATCCGGCCCTCCAGGGTTGGCCATGCCCTTAGCCATACCCCCAGGCAGGCCACGCCACCACACTATATCACCAGGGCTAGCCGTGCCTTCTGCTGGCTCCCACTGGCTGACATGTGTCCATGATGTGGGCCTGGGGGGCTGGACAGTCACCTTAGATCACAAGAGAGGTGCCCTAGTCTCAAGATAGAGGAAACCACGTCCTGGTTCTGGACTGCCCGCCTCCTTGGGGACACTCCCTGCCCCCAACCCTGCCTGTCTCATCTCCCAGGGACCCTCTGCCTTCCTGGCGCTACTGCCTCCCTGGATTGCTCTGGGGTAAAATGGAACCCATTGCTCGAGGCCCTAGAGCAACCCGGCTGCACCTCCAGGCTCCTTGGTCCCATGAGCCCTGTATCCCCGCCAACCAGTCTGAGAGGTTTTGCCACATGTCTAGGGTCCTGGCATGGGAAAATGGGGTCCAGTCTGGGAAAACAGGGTCTAGCAGGCAGAAAGCCTGGCTCGGGGTCAGCCCAGTGCCCCACAGAGCAGAACCAGCCATGAGACACACAGTATGGAGCCAGCCACTCAGGGGACCCTTGGGAGTTGGACCTAGAAGGGTCCGTGGCAGCAGCTGTCTCTTCTCCTCAGGGACTATCTGGTCCCCACACCCTTGCCTCCTATGAAGACGCTCAGATGCATCTCCGACAGCAGGGCAGGGGCTAGCGGCCTCCCAGTTGCAGGTTCAGTCACGCTGGCCTGGGCGCTCCCTGGAGGCAGGCTGGGATGGCCTCCCCTGTGCATCCCACTTTCACACCTCAGAGATTCCGTTTAAAGCTAGCCAGCCCAGGCTGAGCTCAGAGGACCGGCTGGGGGGCCAGAACACAGGTTGATTTGTCTAATTGCTTCTCATTCTCTTTTCAGAGGCTGAATCATTTGAGCTGAGCATGGATAAGTAAGTGTCCAAGTTTCCTAACTACACTCACAGGTGTCGGCCTCCCGTGCTGTCCAGATAAAGACAACCACTATGGTGCCTTCGTTGGGTCTAGAAGTGTGCTCCTTGACTTACCGGAGGTGATCTAACTCTCTCTGGCAGTCCTCGTCCCCACAGATGGGTGGAAGGAGGTGCCAGCTTTCCTCTTTAGGACACAAAGTCTGCGAAGTTGGCTTTACCCTCTTGGTGTCTTTCCCTGTAGCCCCCCGCCCCGACTGCCACAGTGCACCCCCATCACCAAGCCCCCCACCAGTCTGCCTGCTGGTTGCCACGTGCGGACACTCAGTGCTGACATAGCATATGTGTTGAGTCGCAGGGTTTGCTAACCAGGTAGGGTCCAGGAACTGAGCTCTGACACTGGCTGTCCCCTCCTTGGGGGCAGGGAGCTGGCCTCTCGGCCCCACTCTGTCAGGTGAGGGGCTCCTGCAAGCCCCTCTGCCAGGTGGACATTGGAGGGTTAATGGGGGGTTCCTGTGGGCCACAGACGTTGGTGGGATGAGCAGGACTTACCTGTTAGGTGAGTAATCTGCAGTTTAACAAACGTGGGAGCTTTGACATGGACGTGAGTGCTTTCCTTCAAGGTGGCCCCTTGGGAGACCAGGTCCTATGTCTCTGCTTTTGCCACGACCCAGGACAACCCAGGATGACTCAGGATGGCCCAGAACAACCCAGGATGACTCAAGACGACTCAGGATTACCCAGGACCCTCAGGGACCACCTTCAGGGCAGAGCAGAGCAGAGAATCGTACCAGCCGCCAGCCTCGCAGGTCCAAGAATCCTTGTGGAACCTCAAGGACTTGGTGCTGCCTGCCTGGGGGGCCTTGGGGCTTGAACCTGGCCTGATGCAGAGCCAGTGTGGCCAGCAGGCTCGGTGAGTGAGGGGCCAGAGGGGGGATGAGCTGCCCACTTGTCATTCTCGTATCTATAGGACTGATGAACCACTGTGAGAGTCTCATGGCTTCCATCTTGCCTGCAGGTTTCCAAGTGAACAGCCCGCTCCTCAGCCTTTTCCAAGGAGGGCGGTGGGCAAGGGCACAGGCCAGGGTCCAGAATCCCTCAGCCTCGTTGAGGCCCACCTGCAGTGTGCAAGGAGTAGGGGGCTGTGACACACTCTTGGGGGGACAGCCGGAGCTTCATGGGGCACCCCGCCACATTCCACCCCCTTGGGCTGTGTCACCCACCCCCAGAGAGCCACCATGACAGATGACCACATGCAGTGGCTGCAAACAGCACACTTAATACCTGGGGACCAGGAGTTGGCTTCTCTGCTCTGGGTCTCACAGGGCGTGTCAGTCACCGAGTGCTGTGTAACAAAAACACTGCAAGAAGCGGGCAGCTTCAAGAACAGGTGTTTATTGTCTCAGAGTCCCGGAGGCTGGGAGTGGCCTTCAGGACCTTGGTGGGGCCTGGCCAGCCTGGGCATGGCGGCGAGCAGTTGGATACCACCCATGCACTTGCAAAACCTGGCGGGGAGCGTGCAGATGGTAGCGTGGAGGGCCTGCTGGCCACTTTCCCTTGGAAACTGTCAGCACGAGCACCACAATGGCTCTGCAATCTGGTTTTTAAAACCATCATCATGGGGAAAAGGAGCATCAACATGTGTAAAGAAAATGCGTTCTAGTATAAGTGAGCAGTTAAAGTAGAATCAAATTACGTGTTCCTTGTAAACCAGCAGGGCTGCCTGAACTGCACAGCTTCTCTCTCACATGCATCTGCCTGTGCGCACCTACGTCCGTGTGATCATAACAGCGGAAATGCGCTCAGTGCTGACTGCATGCCTGCACCGTTCTAAGCAGGTTATAGTAATTATCTCCATCATCATCTCTCTCTGTCTCTCTCCCCTCCCCGTCGGCCTGTCTCTCTCCACACACACACACACACACACACACACACACAGAGTCCTAATTTGCATATTAAATGTATGCCTGTATATAATGGGTGTCATGTCTTAAGAGAGATATAGACCTATTTTATTTTGCTTAAAAATACAGTAGCCAGGAGCTTTGTGCCCGGCTGGGGGAGTGGCCGAGTGAATAATCTTGCTCTCTCCCTCCTTAATGGCCCTCGAATCTCAGAGCCTGGCTTCTGTAATAGTTTTTCAAATGTCACTTTTGTTTAACAAGCATTTCCCTCTAGAGGGGAAATTGGTTTCTCCTTTGTTAGTCGCCACAACAGGCCAAACAGCCTGTTCTGCTCTGGGCAGCTGGCACTCGGACCTCAGCCCAGGGCATCTGTTGGTTGCTTGTCCAGACCCACAGTGCCTGCCCCCAGCCCTGCCCCTTCTGCTGGGTCACAGGTCTCCGTTCCTATGTGGCTGGGGAGGGGCTGGCCGTCTCCTCTCCTTCCCCTTCCCCAGAACCTACCAGTGTGGTCCTGGGTCCCTGGTTGGGCCAATTAGAGGCCACAGAGATAGTCCTGGGGACAGCCACATCATCCAAGCTGGACCATCAGCTCTCTCCCACCCCTAGGACCTTCCACTGTGATTGTTGGGAAGAGGAGGTCCCCTCCCAGGGGTGCTATGCTGGTTCCAAGTGACTGTAGGCAGAGCTGGGAGACAAAAGAGGCACAGAGCCAGATGACATCACTCTAGCCCCTGGATCCTGTGGTACCTGAAGCCTGCCTGATCCACCCCTGCACTGAGTTTCCAAAAGCTGGTTTGCCCGGGCTCCCATCACCTGCAATCAAGAGTTGTGACTGTGGGCACTTGAAGGCAAGTGGATATCATGAGCCCTGATATGTACCACTTCAGACATCACCTTCCATCCTAAATCCTTCATCACATACGTGAAGGCCGGAAGACAGCAGAGAGGGGCTGGGAGCAAGTCTGTGCTGTCATTTTCCTGTAGCCAGCTGGGAAGCGATGGCACAGTCACACGAGTAGGTCCTCGTCTTCTCTGGAAATTTCAGTTTTGATAATAAAGACACTCGTTCCTGGGATGAATCCGTCTGGTGGGGATTTAGGATGATCTGTTCCTTCCTGTGAAAGCTAATTTTTCGCTTCACAGCAGCAAGAGCTTGTTGCTGAGTTGTCTACAGAGCCAACTTACTTAGAAAAATGTCCTTCTGATAAGATGCAATTCTAGGACCTTACTGCTACTTCTCCTGAAACATCCCAAAGCCTCCCACCAGCATGATTCTATTCAGAATATTCCAGAATGGCCTGGAATCCAGTTCCTTCCCTGTTTTGTGATCTGTAGGAATGGCAGTATCTTAGCTATCTAGTGCTGCTATAACAAAACTACCACAAGTGGATGGCTTTAACAAACAGAAGTTTATTCTCTCACGGTCAGGTGCCAGCTTCAGGGAAAGGCTTTCTCTCTGGGTTGGCTCTGGGGGAAGGTCCTTGTCATCAGTCTTCACCTGGTCTAGGAGCTTCTCAGAGCAGGGACCCCCGGGTCCAAAAGACGCACTCTGCTCCTTCTTGTTTGATGGTAATGAGGTCCCTCCTTCTCCGCTTGCTTCTGTCTCCTTTTATCTCTTGTAAGATAAAAGGTGGTGCAGGCCATACCCGAGGGAAACTCCCCTTACATCGGATCAGGGCTGTGACCTGAGTAAGGGTGGGTGTTGCATCCCACCCTAATTCTCTTTAACATGACCTAATCTTCCTCATTAACTGCAGGCAGACATTAGGATTTTCAACACGTGGGAAAATTACATCAACTACAAAATAGAGGACAACCACACAATAGTGGGAATCATGGCCTAGCCAAGCTGACACACATTTTGGGGGACACAATTCAGTCCATAACAGGCAGTTAGTCCACCTGGACCTGGGTTGAGCCATTCTGAAGCTGGAGGGCCATCAGCCCTTCTGAGGGTCTCCTTTAAAACCAGCGGTATGGGAAACTACCTACCACCAATTTTACTTCAAGGAACCCTAGTGGTGCAGTGGTTAAGCGCTCACTGCTAACTGAAAGGTCAGCCACTCAAACCCACCAGCTGCTGCTTGGGAGAGAGATGTGGCAGTCTGCTTCCATAAAGATCACAGCCTAGGAAGCCCTATAGGGCAGTTCTACTCTGTCACATGGATGGGTCGCCCTGAGTCAGAATTTATTTGATGACACCCAACAACAACAACGGCAACAATTTTACTTCATTCTTAACCTGCCCATGGACTGACCAGGGTCTTTTTACTTCATCAAATTAAAAAAAAAAAAAAAAGAGTGTGGGGGAAGAACCCAATTGACAAGTGGGTGAAGTAAGTTTGGCTGTGAGTGGGGAATCGTTGGAGTGGGTAACAGTGTACAGGGGCTGATATGATAGCTCTTTATGGTTTGAAATGGCCCACAGCAAAGCTAGCAAAACCAAGTCTCAGTGATATGAAAATGTGTTTATTGAATCGTGATTATCTGCCCCGAATGGCATGAACTGTCAGGGAGCTTACCGGAAACCAGGAGGGTGTCAATCACGGAATCTGGGTGCAGAATTGCCCCGTAAGGAATCTGGGCGAGCAGCATGAAGATGTTCATTCCTTTCTTGGTGAAGGAAAAGGTAAGGCTGACATGGCAGTGAGAAACAAGGTGCGGGGCCTCTGCTCAGTCCCTACTTCTGTGAGACGGCCCATGGAGAGCAAAGAGCGATCACGTGCTTTCCTTCTGTGATAACTGGGGTCTTGCTGCCCCCTCTGCAGGCAGAAGAAAGGGAGTCAGTGTACAGACTCAGTTGTGTCCCTCGAAATATGTACAGTCCTACCTCTGTGGCTTTAAATAGGCCTGCCCAGGTGTCGAAACGGTTAAGACTCGGCTACTAACCTAAAGGTTGGAGGGTCGAGTCCCCCCAGGGGCCTGGAGAGCGGCTTCCTATGGAGCAGTTCTACCGTGCACACGTGGGGTCACCACGAGTCAGAGTCAACCCCGTCGCAAGTGGTTTGTTTTGTGCTGTGTTTTTTTAACTTGGTACCTGTAAATGAGACGGTTTGGAAATCGGTTTTTCTTTTGTTATGTTAATGATGTCATACTGGAGAAGAGCAGGTCTCAACCTAACCCCTTCTGATTTATAAAAAGAGCAGAATAGACAGACATACACGGGGGCGAAGGGGGTGGAGGAGAAGACACCAAAGACAGCAAATCCATCTCCGAGCCTGGAAACGCCAAGGGTTGCTTGCAGTTACTAGAAGCTGAAAGAGACAAAGGAGGACCTCCCCCTAGAGCGTTCTGAACTCAGACTTCCAGCCTCCAAATTGTTAGACAATAAATATCTGTTCTTGCAGCCCCCACTGGTGGCGTTTCTGGTACGGTAGCTCTGGGTGCCCAGAACTGGCAGCTCACCCAGGTTCACTTCTGGCTCCCTGCCACCCCGTGACTAAGCTAAGTGGAAGGACACAGGCCTGGGGCCCTGCGCTGCTGTGACATGAACCGAAAGTGGACGCTTTGAGGAGGCCCTTGCAAAGGTCAGCTGCTCCAAGCTCGCCTCATCAGTTTCCAGGGATGAAAACTGCCTTCCTTTAACTCCTGGGCACCTAACTACCAGGGGTCTTTGAAGATGACCATGGCCCTCCCAGGCTGTGTCTTTCAGTCCCGACAAGCCCTGGGCTACCGAGACCTGGGCTCGTCTCACTGTTTCTTTGCTCAGAACGTTCTTCTCTCTCCTCCCCTTTTGCCTGGCTGCCCCAACCCCAGGTCTCTGCTCAAAGCTCAGTAGCTCTCTGGCCCCCACCAGCCAAGTTAGAAGCTCTGTGATGGTCCCCCCACCCCATATATGGTGATCCCGGGCTTACACCCTTGTGTGGGGTGCAGATGAGCAGGTCCGGGGTGTGGGTCATGGATGAGCAGGTCTGGGACGCCCTCACAGAGCAGCCTCCTGGGCTCTGGCTTTGCCCTTGGCCATGGCACAGACAGCTTCCGGAAGATGCTCAACACATGTTTGTTGACTGACCAAGTGCACAGAGGCACACTTGTGTCTCAAGTGGCTGTATGGCCTAGGTCATCATCACAGGCCCTTGGAGCACTGTGAGACTGAGCCAGAGGCTGGGCCAACTTAGGGAGCCAATGACATTTGTCCTCAGAGGTTCCCGGCTCCCGTTTTGGGATCTCTTCCTGCAAATGATGCCTTTACCTACCTTTTCTCTCTGGCTCTATGAACTCTGACACCCCCTTCTCTGCCCACATACCACCCAAATCCACCCTCGATGACATAGCTGATATACTAATTCAGACTAAAGAGTAAATGACTGCTAAGGCTTATTGTGTTAAAAAACAAAGATGTCAACTTGAAGAGTTAAGGCTTATTGTGTTAAAAAGCAAAGATGTCAACATGAAGACTAAGGTGCGCCAGACCCAAGTGATGGTGTTTTCAATCGCCTCATATGCATTCAGAAATGGACAATAAGTAAGGAAGACAGAAGAAGAATTGACACCTTTGAATTGTAGTGTTGGTAAAGAATATTGAGTATATACCATGGACTGCCAAAAGAAAGAACAAATCTCTCTTGGAAGGAGTATAACCAGAATTCACCTTAGAAGCAAGGATGGTGAGACTTCATCTCGCATACTTTGGACATGTTATCAGGAGGGATCAGTCCCTAGAGAAGGACATCATGCTTGGTAAAGTAGAGGGTCAGCGAAAAAGAGAAAAACCCTCGATGAGATGGACTGACACAGTGGATACGACAATGGGCTCAAGCATAACAACCATAGTGAGGATGGTGCAAGACCGGGCAGTGTTTTGTTCTGTTGCCGCTATGAGTCGGAGCCAAGTGGATGGCACCTCACAACGACAAAGCTTACTGTACCCTCTTCCTTTTTACCTTGTAATAAAGGATTAAAAAAAGAAGACAACAGAAGACCGACTCCCAAATGGTGGGCCAGCTGGCAGGCAAGGTCTGCCGGGGTCAGAGGACCCCTGGAAGGCTCAGAAAAGGTGCTCTTGGGGCCGGCAGGGGCCTGCCCCTCCCCACCCCTACAGCTGGTGAGGTGGCACCAGTGTCTTCTGTCTCCCTCCCGCCTCCGCCCCTGGGTGGAGAGGCCTGTCTTCACTGTGGTGGTTTGGAACAGGGCATTCACGCACTGCCAGAACACTGAAGAGGTGATGAACCCCGGCTCTGCGGCCGCTGCTGCCTTGACCTCATGGATAGTGGGATGCGGCTGCTGCGTCTCAGCTGCCGGCAGAGGGGAGGCTCATTCAAATAGGCTGGAGCCGATTTCCTCGGGAATAGCTATTCAGACTTCACCTGTCAACCGCTCCCAGGAAGCTCCCACGGGGCTGTGCTCATCTCCCTGGAGAAGCAGCTCAGATGGGGCCCCACACCTAAGAACCGCGCCTGTGCCTGGCCGAGATAACCGGGAATACGACCCCTCGGGGCTTCTTGGAGCAGGCACCTGCCCTGGAGGGCCCCTCCTCCACTCATTTCCCATCTCTGCTGTGGCTCTGGGGGAGCTGTTGGCAGAGATGGGGTGACATGGAAGGACTTATCAGCCACTAACTTATGGATCATAATGGTCCTATCCTGTTGTGCACGGGATCGCCCTGAGTCAGGGGCTGACTCCAGACTGCTCACAAGCAACAGCCACAAAACAGAGAGGGGGTGGCCTTGGCCCTCGCCCTCCCTCACCAGGTTTTCATCCCTCACATCAAATCGCCAGGGCTTCTGTGAGGCTGTTGTTGTTGTTAGTTGCTGTCGAGTCAGTTCTAACTCAAGGCAACCCCGTGTGTGCAGAGTAGAACTGCTCCATTGAGTTTTCAAGGCGGTGACCTTTTGGAAGCAGATCTCCAGGCCTTTCTTCCAAAAGACCTCTGGGTGGGTTTGAACCACCAACCTTTCAGCTAGTAGTAGAGCGTTTAACCATTTGCAGCATCCAGGGACTCCTTCTAGGAGGCTAAGCTCTCTCACATCTTTATAACCGACAGGCCTCTTTGCACGTTTAATGTAAAACCTTAATTTTAAACCAAAGGCACCCTGCTGGTGTGTCTGTGATAAAGAACCCCACCCCCTCATTTCCTTCCCTCCTTATCTTGTGCGCTTGGTCTGGGGCACTGGAGACAAATGCATTTTTCTAGAGGAGACACAGGCAGACTTCCCCAAGAAAAGCCGCGTTCTGGAACACGCAATAGGAGAGCTGGCCGGACATCCATCACCACTGCAGTGGAAATCCAGTTAAGAAAACCTATTTGTGAGGCCAAACTGTTTTCTACAGCTTTCTGAATCCATTCTCTTCTTCCTTAAGAGTAGAGCAACAAGGCAAAGCCGGAAAACAACCCACTTTGTTAGGGCCATGGCAGAGACAAAGCTAGGCGGATGCAGCTACCCTGTGACCCGAACAGTGGAATGAGTCTGGCTGGGGATAGGGTGTGGGAGACAGCCTGTCACCCCACCCACCCCATTCCCACTCCACCTCTGCCCTACCCACCCTGTCCTCACCCCGCCCCACCCCCTTTATCCTCGCCCCCATCCTCCCAATGCCCCCTCCCTCCCCACAGCCACATCTCTGGCTCTGGCCCCGACCAATCTTTTTCTGTGTCTTATGATCTTATGATCAATGATGAGATACAAGAGGGGTGAGCATACCCCCAGCCCCCACCCTCCGTGCCTGGGTCTGACCCACTAACTCTGCCACCGGCTCCAGTCTTTTCTGGGAAGGGTACAGAACTTGTGACCACTGTTGTTTGTCGAAGTCAGGCTGTCATTAGCTGCAAACCAAAGCACTCCGGGGCCGTGAGAACGGAAGTGGAGGCCAGGGGTCCGATTAGCTCCTGATTAGCAGCCTCCAGGTACAGTGATTGCTGGCCAGCAGTGGCCGTAATTAATGGTGATGGCCTATGAGTCGCTGTCGTGGAGATCTGTACGCCCAGGGAGGTGCTGGCAGCAGCAGGGCTGGGAAGTCAGGGGTGGTCAGAGCAAGACTGGAAGCCAGTGGTCCAGACATAGGTGACAACCTGGTTGCCTGGGTTCATGTCAAAGGCAGCTTCGACGACCCTCCCCTCAGACTCCAATCGGGATCTGAGGTGGGCCGGGGCTCTGGGCGATGCTGGGGGACATATTGGTGTACCAAACCCCGAGACACTGTACAGCATGCCTTCTGGGGAGACCCAAGGCTCTGAGAGTGGGCATGGCCCAACAGGGTCACCTAGCATCCACATCCTAGGCCAGCATCCTCACCCTAGCTCTGCTTCCCTGGCGAGCTGATTGGCTCTGGATTGTTATTCAGTGCTCTGTGCCTCAGTTTCCCCACTGGTTGCATGAGGGTCTAGGCCACCACAGACTGGGGGCCTTACACCTACAGAAATGTATTCTTTCAAAGCTCTAGAGGCAGAAGGCTGAATTCAGGGTGTCAGTAAGGCCGTGCTCCCTCCAAAGACTCTGGGGAAGGTCCTTCCTGGTCTCCAGTTTCTGGTGGCTCCAGGCATCCCTGGGCTTGTGGCTGCACCACGCCTGTCTCTGCTCCATCTTCCGTGGCCTCCTTATGTGTGTCTGTGTCTTCTCCTCTGCCATTTCTTATGAGGACACAGTCATTGGGTTTGGGGCCCACCTAGAGGATCCAGGGTGATCTCACGTGCAGTTTTTTCACTTGGTAAGTCCACAAAGATCCTTTTTCCAGATGAGGTCACATCCTCAGTTTCCAGGGTTTAGGGCGTGGACACATCTTTTGGGGGCCACTGTCTGCTCCCTGCATAGGTCGAACGGGCTGATGGTGGTGTCAGTGGATTAATAAACACGTATGCTGCACGTACTGCCCACAAGCCCAGCAAAGGTGTATGGCTGGTGTCGTCCCCGCTGCAGACGAGAGGGGTCTTAGGCTGTGGTCTCTAGAGAAGCAGAACCAGCGAAGCATGTATAGATAGATAGACAGACAGACAGACAGGTAAAAGAGAGAGAGATGTATAGCAAGGAAATGGCTCACACAGTTGTAGAAGCTGGAAATTCCCAAGCCTGCGGGTCAGGCTGGAGTCTTCTCCTGACTCAGGCAGCTGCAGAGCCTGATGAATCCCAAGATTGCAGGTCAGACAGCAGGCTTCTGGCTCACAGGCTGTGGAGGCTGATGAGTCCCAAGATCAGCAGGTAAGCTGCTATCTCAAGTCCCAAGAACCGGAGGTCAGATGAGGGTCCAGAGAGAGTAAACCCAGTGACCTTTGACAGAAAGTCCACATATATTGGATGCAGACCATACCCCCAAGGAAACTCCCTTTCAACTGATTGACTGCTCACAGCAGATCTCATCATGGAGATGATGACATTATATCAAATCTCCTTATGGAGGCGATTGCATCATTATGTAACTGCCAAACCACCGAGAATCATGGCCCAGCCAAGTTGACACACAACACTAGCCATCTCAGGAGGAAACCAAAGAGGGAAAGGTTAAATGAAATGCCCAGACCACACAGATCCGGACCCATGAGTCTGGCCCAGAGCCTGTTAAACTCACGCTGAGCAGCTGGCCCCTATCTGGCAGGCATGTTGGGGAGTCACACATGTCCTCTTGTGTTGTCCATGGCTGTCATCATAGTCATCACAGTCCCTGCCTTGGAGCCTCCTCTGCTGGGAGGTAGGAAGGGAGGGCATCAACCTGGATGGGAACCCAGGCCCCCACGACAGTGAATGCAGAAGAGGGGCCCCAGCTTCCCCACACTGTCCACTCTCCGGAGCCCACGCTGGGAGATGCTCTCGGCCGGGCAGCCCAGGCCCACCACGCCTGGAAATAAACGATCAAGCTATGAATTAACACAACAGAAATGTAATTACTGCGGGAGCCGGCTGTGAATAAAATGGATAATCCATTCAACAGTCATTAAACGGTTATCACATGTGCCCTTCTAACGTGCTGCTTATTAAAATAAACCCAAGCTCAGACTATCACTCAGCACCACGGCTCCCCACAGTCTCCTGGTGCCCCAACAGGAGCAGGCCCGGGAAGCACCTGAGCCGGGGACCCCCTTCCACATCCCCCAGCCTGCACAACCCAGGTCAGGACTAGAGGGAACACGGTGGCCCCCTGAAACGATGAGGACTGTGGTGACAGGGCACTTCCTGGGCCAGGGCTATCCTCAGAGCCTCTGCAGAGCAATGGAGGAATCTTCACCACAACTGTGATGCCAGCCTGCAGGTGGAAACACTTAGGCATAGGGACTCAAATCCCAGCTCCAGAATTGGGTTTGCCAGGATAGAGCTTTACTAGTGTGCATGTGTATGTGTATGTGTGTGTCTGTGCGTGTGTACACACATGTGCATGTGTCTGGGCGTGTGTACACATGTGTGTGTGTGGGTGTGTGTACACACATGTGCATGTGTCTGGGGGTGTGTACACACATGTGCATGTGTCTGGACATGTGTACCCGTGTGTGTGTCTGGGTGTGTGTATACGTGTGTGTGTGTGCCTGGGCATGTGTACACATGCGCGTGTGTCTGGGTGTGTGTACACATGTGAGTGTGTCTGGTCGTATATACACACACGTGTGTGTCTGGACATGTGTACACACAGTGCATGCACATGCATTTATTTCGAAGGAGGCCCACGATTTCGGCAGACGTCCTGGAGCATCACAGACTCACGAGGTGTCTCCCCAACCAGCAGAGTGGAGCCCTACCCGGCCTCCCTCCTGGGGAAGGGAATGGTATCCCCAAATTGGAAGCAAGGCATGACGGGAAGGATGGACGTGGTCCTGGTTCCCAGGTTCCAGGATCCCTGTCCCCAGCCCAGGAGGGAAAAGTCGCCTGCAAGGGCCCCTGTTCTCAAAGTCTTGCCAATGTAGCCAAATCCAGGGGCACCTAGAGAGGCCTGCAATGTAAATATCCCCCACCCCCATTATAAAAGCAGAGACACATCAAGATGGGAGTGAGGCCCTGGTGCCGCCCAGCCAAGCTTCCAGGCATGTTTCTGCCACCTGAGAACATACCTGCTGTCTCACTCACAGCATACCGTGGACTACACCCAGGTCAATTCACACAGGTATACCTGTGGTCTTCAATTGTAAAGGTTCCCATGGTGGGGATGACAGTCGTTGTGTGCCGTGCAGTCCACTTCCGACTCATGGCGACCCCACGTGACAGCGTAGAACTGCCCCATGGGGTTTTCTATGCTGTTGCTTTACCTGGTGGTGCAGTGGTTAAAGTGCTTGGCTGCTAACTGAAAAGTTGGCAGTTGGAGCCTACCAGCAGCGCTGAGAGAGAAAAATGTGGCAGCCTGCTTCCATAAAGATTAAACCCAGCAAAAACCACGTACCATCAAGTTGATTCCGACTCATAGCGACCCTATAGGATAGAGTAGAACTGCCCTATAGAGTTTCCAAGGAGCTCCTGGCGGATTCGAACTGCCAATCCTTTGGCTAACCACTACTCCCAGCCTTCGAAACCTTATGGGGGAGTTCTACTCCGTCCTGTAGGGTAGCTATGGGTCGAGATCAACTCGAGGACAACAGGTTTTTGGTTTTGGTCATCTTTACTGGAGCAGATTGCCTGGTCTTTTCTCCTGAGGAGCAACTAGTGGATTTGAACTTCCCACATTTTGGTTAGCAGCGAGCACTTAACCATTTCTCCACCAGGGCTGCTATGGGGATATTTACACCACACTTACTTCCTGATTGCCGACTGTCCCTGCCTCTCCATACTGTCACCATCGCGGACTTGAGCCCCGGGCCTGTGTCCAGTCCACTCAGCACACTCCCCCTTATGCTGTGACCAGAGTGAGCACCTGGTGCAGGCTCCAGCCGCCCCTAGGAGAGCTGCCTGGCACACTCCCCCTGTGGTGGTGGCCGGAGTGGGCACCTGGTGCAGGCTCCGGCCGCCCTCAGGAGAGCTGCCTGGCTATCTCCTGTTGCAGGCATGACTCAGGGATGAAGTAGTTCTTCCAGCTTGGCTGGGTCAGGGATGCTCCTGCCTCATCAGAGAGCTGCTGGGTCCTTGGGCCAGCTCTGGATGATGGACAGGTGGGGCACTGGCCATGACACCCTCTGGTCTGAAAGGCTTTTCCTCTGTCAGAGGTGTGTGGGTGTCACCTGTGACCTTTCACAGCCCCCGGGGAGTGGCAGCAAGAAGTAGAGACACAGTAAGAGCCACTGCCACCCCTTGGAGGACGTTCCAGGTGAGGTGAGGAACGGCGGTGGCCCTGGCCAGCCAGGTGCAGGCGGGTGGGGTGTAGTCAGCCCCCCTCTGTCCACTGCACCTGGTTGTGCTCATTCATCCACTACACGCACACTGAGCACAGGCTGCATGCCAGCCGCTGCTGTCGGAGAACAAGACCATCCACGACCTCAACCCCAGGACAATTGTGGGCCTCATGGAGGAGGTGACATTTGATCAAAGGCTGAGGGTGGAGCTGCGGGTGGGAGCTGGGGAAGTGATTGGGGAAGAGCATTCCAGGCAGAGGGAGCTGTCCACGCAAAGGCCCTGGGGCTGAAGCAGGTCTGGCTGTGTGGGGGCCATGAGGGGCAATGGGGGCAGTGAGGAGCAATGGGGGCCATGAAGGGCAATGGGAGCTGTGAGGGACAATGGGGGCCGTGAGGGGCAATGGCAGCAGTGAGGGGCAATAGGGGCCGGGAGGGGCAATGGGAGCCAGGAATGGCAATGGGGGCCGGGAGGGGCTGGGCGTGCTGACAGGCAAGGGACAGGTGGGTCAGAGGTACGAGGTCTCAGCAGGAGAAGAAACATGCCCAAAGGTGTCTGGAATGTCCCCTGGCTGCTGGTCCTCAGTCCCGCATCAAGGTGGTGGGATATTATAGATCCTTGTCTGCCCCAAACCCGGCTGGTCCCTCCTTATTCGGCATCCTCCCTCTCAGCTCCAGCCCTCTGCCCAAGGGACGTGGACTTCAAGGCCACCCAGCTGGACGTCCTGAACAGTGACCAGACTGGAGGCCAGGGGAGAGGTATCCCCGAAGTGTGTCCCCACCTCCCTTCATGGAGGGGCCAGCATGCCGATGTCCTAATGACCCTCCGTTGGGGCTACCACCAGACCAGAGGCTGGTACCACATCTGCTTGGGGCTCCCCACAGCTGAGCCCCCCCAGCTTTACCCTCCTAACTTCACTCCCCCAACTCCCCCCCAACTTCACTCCCCCAGCTTTCCCCCTAACCTCACCCCCAGCTTTACCCCCCCAGCTTCCCTCCTAACTTCACTCCTGCAGATTCCCCCCTAAATTCATTCCCCAGCTTTCCCTTCCCAGCTTCACCCCCCCACCCCGTATGCCCCCCACCTGTCCTACCAGATGGGCTTGAAGTCCTGATGTGCAACAGCTTGATTGCGCCTGGACTCGGTGAGGCTCCAGAGCATGTTTGATCTGTTTGAAGTTCTCCTGGCTTCTTTTGATGTCTTGATGCCTTTAACATCTGACGGGGATTCTTGGAATTTTGCTGCCCATCATTTCAAATTCTGTTTGTTTGTGTCGCTTACACACGGGTGCCCTCTGCTAACAAAGAGACTCTCTTGTCCTCTCTCCAGAGCACCCTCTTTTCTGAGTTGGCTTCAGGTCTCAACTTCACCCAGAAATTAGGACTTTTCTTCAGCCCTCTGTATTTTCGTAAACAGATGGACTCATTTTTGCAGGAAGGGATTTGGTGAGTCTGAAGTCCGTATCCAGTAGCCCTGGTGGCACAATGGTTAAGCACTCAGCTGCTAACCGAAAGGTTGGAGATTCAACGCCCCCCCCGCCCCCCCGCCACAGTGATTCCACGGGAGAAAGACCTGACAATCTGTTTCCATAAAGATTACAGCCTAGAAAACCCTCTGGGGCAATTCTGTATTGTTACATAGGGTTGCTATGAGCCGATGGCACCTGACAACAACAGGTCCCTATCACTGGACATGCCCAGGCCACACGAAGGTTCTTTGACTGATGGGGGCTTGGGGACAAAGCTGGGGTCTCTGCTGTCCACCCCAGCTGTGCTTGACGTGGGTGCAGGCTCTACTGGGGTCCTGTCAATCACAGCAGTACTCTGGTTCCTGTTGCTGAGTAACAGTCACCCGACAGAGTGCCCTTATAACAGTCACCCGACAGAGTGCCCTTATAACAGTCACCCGACAGAGTGCCCTTATAACAGTCACCCGACAGTGTGCCCTTATAACAGTCACCCGACAGAGTGCCCTTATAACAGTCACCTGACAGAGTGCCCATAACAGTCACCCGACAGAGTGCCCTTATTGCACTCATGAGTCTGCAGGCCGGGTGGGTGACTGGCTTGTCTCAGTGCCACATGCTGTCAGCAGGGCCTCAGCTGAGGCCTGGAAGATCCACTTTTAAGACAGGTCACCCCGCAGCAGGCAGGCTGGGGTGGCTATCGCCTGGGAGCTCAACAGGGGCTAAGGCCCAAATGCCTCGGTTCCTTTCCACAGCAAATAGAATCCAGAGGTATGTAAAAAGAATACCACAACATGGCCAGATAGGTTTTATCCCGTCAATGGAAGCCTGGTTTAATATTCAGAGAGTAATCAATGTAACCCACTGAATCAACAGACTAAAAAACCATGTGATCATGTCAACAGACACAGAAAAAAACACTCAACAAAATTAAACATCCATCCGTAATTCAAAAAACAACTCAGCAAACTAAGAATAGAAATAAATGTGCTTACCTTGTGTCATGGACTGGATTATGTTCTCCAAAAGTATCTGTCAACTTGGCTAGGTCACGACTCCCAGTATTGTATGATTGTCTGCCATTTCGTTATGTGATGCGATTTCTCTATGTGTTGTAAATCCTATCACTATGATGTAAAGAGATGGATTAGTGGCAGTTATATTGATGAGGTCTACAAGATTAGATAGTGTCTTAAGCCAAACTCTTTTTGAGATATAAAAGAGAGAAGCAAACAGAGAGACATGCGGGCCTGAAACCACCAAGAATGAAGAGCAGGAGTGAGGGTCCTTTGGACCTGGGGTCCCTGTGCTGAGAAGCTCCTCAACCAGGTGAAGATTGATGACAAGGACATTCCTCCGGAGCCGAGAAGAAAAAGCATTCCCCTGGAAGCAATGCCTTGGATTTGGACTTGTAGCCTACCAGATTGTGAGATAATAAATTTCTCTTTGTTGAAGCCTTCCACTTGTGGTATTTCTGTTATAGCAGCCTTAGATGACTGAGACTCCTTGATAAAGGGCTTCTATAAAAAGTAGCTACAGCTAACATCATCCTTAAGGGTGAAAGACTGAATGTCATCCTTCTGAGACCATGAACAAGGCAAGAATATCCTCTCTTGCCACCTCTTTACAATGTTGTACTGGAGGTTCTAGCTGGTGCAATAAAGCAAGAAAAAGAAAAAAAAGAGAGAGAGAGAGAGAGGGGTAGATACATTGGAAAGGAAGAAATAAAACGGCCCCTATTCAGAGATGACATGCCTGTCTAGGTAAAAAATCCCATGGAATCTGCACAAAAGATTCTAGAACAAATAAGTGAGTTTAGCAGCTTGTGGGATACAAGGTCAACACACCAAAACCAATTGTATCTCTGTATATGAGCAAAGAATACTTAAAACCAAAGTAGAAATACAATAACAGTAACTGGAAAAGTAAAATACATTGCTATGAAAAAAACAGTGTGGGTCCTATGAATCTTATTTGGGTTCCCTCCATTAGCCAAAGGCTGTGTCCTCGTATCTTGTCAAGACAAGCCTTTCTCTCTTTTGGGCTTTCTGCCATGTTGCTGGGCAGCAACACCTTTAAGATTCTTAGGGGACTTGTGAGCTACACCCTTAGGGTGCTTTGAGGGCCCTGTGTCTGTTTTAAAGGGTCTACAAGCCACCACCTTGCATTTATCTGACATTTTAACAAAGGGCTCTATAGCCAGGCTTCATCTCCTCCTGACAGCACCCTAGATTTGGTCTTTGGCCTGAATCCCTCTCTTAATTTGAGAATCCTTTGCCATCTGGAGAAACTTGGAATAAGAAATGAATTTATTTTATTTTTTTAAACAACCATGCAGTAAAATTGACTTCTTTTTTTAGTGTAAAATTCTATGAATTTTAACATGAATAAATTTGCGTAACCACAACCACAATCAGGACAGCTCCATCACCCTCAAAAACTCCCTCATGCAACCCCTTTAAAGTCACAGCCCCCAACTCTGACCTCTGGCGACAACTGATCTATCTTCGTCTCAGTTTGCCCCTTTGAGAAGGTCACAAGAGGAAATCCTACCGTCCATAACCTCCTGAGACTGGCTTCTTCTTCACAGCATGATGTCTTCGAGATTCTTCAATGTTGTATGTACCAAGAGTTCATTCTTTTTTATTGCTGACTAATACTCCATTGAGGAATCTCTGGGTGGCTCAAATGTCTAAGCGCTTGACTATTAGCCAAAAGGTTGGAGGTCCAAGACTGCCCAGAGATGCCTCAGAAGACAGGTCTAGTGATCTGCTTCTGAAAGCTCACAGCCTCGAAAACTCCAGCTCTACTCTGCACATACGGGGTCACTGTGAGTCAGAACTGACTTAATGGCAACTAGCAATGGCAGTACCCCACTGCAGGAGTTGTCACAGTTTGTTCACCCATTCACCCATCCAGCTAGCAATGGCAGTACCCCACTGCAGGAGTTGTCACAGTTTGTTCACCCATTCACCCATCCAACTAGCAATGGCAGTACCCCACTGCAGGAGTTGTCACAGTTTGTTCACCCATTCACCCATCCATGGATATCTAGGCTGTTTCCTTTTTTATGATTATGACTAGAGCTGCTGTCAACATTTATGTCCAAGTTTTGTATGAACATCGCTTTGTTCTGGGATGAATACCTAGGTGTGGGATTGCTTAAACATGTATAATAAGTACGCGTTTAACTTTTTTATAAACTGTCAAACTGCTTTCCAGAGTGCTTGTATTTTTTTTCATTTCTGCCAGCAACGTAGGAGAGCTGCTGTTGCTCCATATCCTTGTCAACACTTGGGATTGTCAACACAGTTTTCTTTATAATCCTATTAAGACCTGGCTTCTTTATACCCCCTCTAAATTCTGCTTCAAAAAAACCTTTTTTTTTTTTTTAAACTCGTCTCCCAATCTCCAGCCCATTTGCTACATTTTCTACTTTTCATGTTACAGCAGACTGCAGTGTTGCTTAGCTTTCTGCCATTACCTAACAAGAGTCCCATTTCTGCCAGGTTCCAATAACATCTGCCTCCCTGTCCTTTGAGCCTTCACTGACAGCTGAGATCATCAGGCTTAAGACAGCAATAATTATTTATTTTGGTTACAAGTCTGCAGTCAGGTGATGGCGGCTCAACCCAGGCTGAGGATCTGCTTTCCAGATGGTGCACTCACATGGCTACTTGTCAGCTCAACTCGGATGAGAGCTGGATGCACGGGCTCGGGCTTCTTCCTACATGGTGGCTGGGTTCCAAGGGCGAGTGTCCCAGGAGGGCGAGAGCCAGCTGGAAGCTGTATTGCCTTTTAGGACTGAGTACAGCAGCTGCCTCTATTAGTGGAGGCAATTGCAAGTGCCCGCCCAGGTTCAAAGAGAGGGGTCATGGACTCCACCTCTTTATGGAAAAGTGACAAGTCTCTGGGAGAACATGTGGAATGGGTATATTCTTGTGATTGCTGTTGGGAAACCCAATCTATGGTCACTTTATGTTTAAAATTTTATGGAACTGCCAGACTGTTTTCTACAGCACCATTTTACATTCCCACCATTAATGTGTGAAGGCTCCATTTTTACCACATCCTTGTCAACACTTATTATTGTCTGTCTTTTTTATTCTAGCCATCCTAGTGGATGTGAAGTGGTATCTCATTGTGGTTTTAATTTCCCTGATGACTAATGATGTCGGGCACCTTTTCATGTGCCTGTTGGCCGTTCGTATAGCTTCTTTGAACACATTTCTATTCAAATCCTTTGCCCATTTTTTAAAAATTGGGTTGTCTTTTTGTTGACTTGAAAGAATTCTTTGTATATTGTGGATTCAAGAACATATTTGAAAATGAGCATCAGAATCAAAGAAGCACAGTCCAGCAACACCAGGAAACTACCTAGAGATATTTCAAATCCTGACCAGCATCTGGCTCTTAGAAAAGAGCATTCAACTTCCGGCTCTAAGGAACGTTCTTGCTCTCCATATTTCTCAGCCCTAAGATTCCCCAAAGCTGCCTCTCGACAGAAAACCAAGAGCCCCTCTGGACCCTGCCTGTCCTCTCCCTTCCTGGACTCGGGCCTCCCTTCTCCTCAGTCAGCCTTGGTCTTTCTGCCGCTCCATCCTGCCTAAGCCCGGCTGCTTACTCTCGGTCTCCACGTCACTGCCTGAGCCTCCCGCAGTTTGTGTGTGTTGGAGAAGGGACATTTGAGGGCTGACCCAGAGCTCCTGGAAGGCACGGGTCTGCCACAGGAGGAAGACGGGGCTGTGGTCCCAGTGGCCCCAGGATGCTGTCAGCGCTGAGCAGGGCCATTTTAGCATCCCTGATGGTCTCTGGCCTCAGAGGCAGGGCCCGGAGCCCAGCACTCTGTTCCACGTGAGTCAATACAACTGCTGCGTCTCCAGCACCCAGGGGCCCGAGACAGAGTTGGCTGCTGCCACCAGATTTCTCTTTCCCGGCATCCAAAGCCACCTCTGCAGACTGTCTGCTCCTGCTCTCCCCAGACCTGAATCCGGAGCTCAGCAGGACAGGCTGTCAGCGGGAAGGCAGGGCTGACCTAGAGAGGTCAGGCAGGGGCAGAGGCCACCGGAGCACTGTGGGTCTCTAAGGCGGCCTAGGACCAGGTGCTAGAGGCAGAGCAGTGCAGGATCAGGGAGAGGTGCCCAGGGACTGTGCGAAGCGTGTGGGCCGACGGCTCGTCAGTGTCAGTCACGCACAGAGAGCTCTCTGTCCACGGGAGGGAGGTCTAATCAGTCATGCATGGACAGTGCCCTGTCCACAGTAGGGAGGCCTCTCATGTTTATGAGTGGAGCAGTCCCCACCCTGCGCCCCCACGTCCTCTGATCTGGACCAATCCTGTGTGTCTCTTTTCGCAACCTGTCTGCGAGTATGGTGTCCTCACAGAGTGTGGCCATCCTGGGGCACTCTAGTGCCAAGTCTGGGGCTCACACTGGTGGCCCTCCTTTCCCCTCCCTCATCCTCTCTGCAGCCTGCAGTCTTACTCTCCCTCCGGCATTCAGAGGTGGGGGGTGGGGTGCACTGGACAGCTGGGCTAGCACTCCAGGTCAGGGTCCTACTTCTGCTGTTTACTACCCCTGGGACCTGGGCGGGGGGGCGGCATCACTGGGCCTCTCTGACTCTCAGTTTCTTCTACAAAGGGGGATGACTGATAGGAATCATCCGCCTGGGCGTGCAGCAGGGCCTCCATAGGTGCTCGCTCCATCCATTCCCTCTCCCTTTCCTCCTCAGTCCTCTGAGGGTGCAGCTTTGCCCCCCAAAATCACGGGTTTCCTGGACCCCAGCTTTGGCCCCTCACTCTACAGGATGTTCCTGGATGACCGTGTGAGCCCCGAGGCTGCTTTGCCCACCTGCTCCTACCATCTGCCTGAAGTCTGCTCTGCCCCAGGCCTTACCTCCCTCGGGATGGTCCCCACTGGCCTCCTATTTCTCCCCTCCCCTCCTTTGAGCTGTGCTTTTTCTGCTGTTGCCCGATGTGCTGGTCGGTTACTGCTGTGTAACAAATCACCCCAAGCTTAGCGGCTGACACAGCACACACTAATCGTTGCACAGTATCAGTGGATCAAGAGCCAGGTGCAGCTGAACTGGGCCCTCTGCTCAGGGTCCTGGGAGCTGCACTCACGTGTAGGATGGAGGTGGGGTCACCCCAGTTTCAAATGGGGCAGGGTCCACTTCAAAGCTCACTCACATATTGTTGGCCGCATTCAGGTCCTCGAAGGCTGTCAGAATGACTGAGGGCCTGTTTCCTGCTGGCTGTTGGCTGGAGGCACCCTCAGCTCCTGGCCAAGTGGGCCCCTCCATCAGGGTAGTTGAAAAGAGCCAGAGAGGGAGAGCTGCCAGACAGAAGTGACTCCTGTTATTTCTGTCACCTCTAGCCATTAGAAGCAAGTCACCACCCACCCCCACCTCCCTTGCCCAGCCCCCACGCACCTACCCCACCCCTGCACACACACTCTTCCCCCATTCACCTGCCCAGCCCCTCTCCCTGCCTCAGCCTCACTTACCAGCCCTACCCCACTCCAGGGAGCAGGGACCCTGGAGGCAGAGCCTCATTCTGAGAGCCCACCAGACCTGGCTCCCCTGTTTCCCTGCCTTTGTGCTCCCTCTGGCCTGGCTTGACTGTGCCAGATGTGATCATGGGTCTGCCACCTCCTCCTGCCTTGGCTCACCTCCCTTCCAAGTCCAAGGTCCTGTCCCAAGTGACTGGCGACTCACCATTCCTGGTCTGGGGTCTTGTGCATATGACCCTCCCACCCCCTTCCAGATGCTTCGAAGACACCACCTCCCCCAGGGAAGCTTTCCCAGCCCCTTCCCCCCCAATCACCTCCTCCGTTCTCTGTGCCTGGGGATCCCTCCCTGCCTGGCACAAGGTGAACCAGGCTCCCCTGAGGCTCCCAGCTGCTGGTGCAGGCAGTGCCGGGGCCCTCCTGTAATTGCTGATTGTGTTTTTTACCTCCTTATAGGGCAAATCAAAAACCTGTCAGCCTTTACCTCACTCAGCCTGATTTGGGGGTCCTGCTGGGCCCATGGGGGTTTTGTGGGCTCCTAGTAGGCCCTGGCCAGTGGCTTCCTCAGCAGGCATGGTGGCCCCTGAGGGCGAGGGCAGCCTCTGTCAGTCCTCAACATATCCGCTGGATTCTCTTCTCACCCCGTCAAAGCCAAATCCTTAAGAGATTTCCAGGACCTCATGCCCAGCTCCTCCTTTCCGTCCCCTTGCGCTGGCCCTGGCCACTGTCTACCTGGATGTGCCCTTAGTGCTCCCAAGGCTGTCTGCTCAGTGCCACTGTAGGATGCCTCATCCCCATCTGCCCTGGCACCCCCCAACAGCACTGTGCTCTCCGCCCCTCACACAGCACAGTCACTGTCCTTAGTGATTGTCACTGGGCCAGCACACGGTGACCGGTGGTGGACATCTGCTGGCTGAACTGTCCCAGGCTGCCTCCCTTGCTGTGGCCCAGAGCTGTTTCCACAGTCTTCAGAGGGAGACCCCAGGGATGCAGGGTGAGTCGGCGGGACGCCCCTGTTTCTGGGTGGTGGAGCAGCACACCAGTTCCTGAGGCCTGAGACCCCTGAGGAGGGGGCTGATCTGCCCACAGACCTTGGGCCTTGAGGTGGTGACAGTTTGCCCTTACCTGCCAGCTGCTGGGCGGTGGAGAGTGACTGAGTCTCAGGGGCTGAGTGGCATCTGAGTCACCCCCCCTTGTACTCCCTAGAGGAACGGGGGGGTCAGAGCACCTGGGAGGGAGCCAAGGGCGACGTGGCTGAGCAAGCTGAGAGCAGCCAGGCATCCTAGGGTCTCAGGGAGGGGCAAGGGTGGGCAGCGCCTCCCTGCCTGGGTTTGTGGGCTCCCCGCCCCCTGGTGGCTACAGAGGGAAGCACTCCCCGGCTGGGGTCTCAGGCCGGCTTTCCCTTGAACTTCCCCAACCCTCAGGTAAAAAGGATTCAGCAAATATAACTCCAGGATGCCCAGCTAAATCTGAATTTCAGACAATAAGGAAATGAATTTTTAGTGGAGTCAGTCCCACAGGCTGAGACAACTTAGAGCCGGTGCCCATTGTCTTAGAGTGGGATTTCCGGGATGTGGCAGGTTTTTTTTTTTTTTGGCAGGTACATCCCTCCCCCGTGTGGGGACTACCAAGCACTAATCTCCTACCCCGGCAGCATCCAGAAGCTGACAAGGCCAGGATGCTTGATGATGGAGTATTTAGCCTGAGAATGGCTGGGAGAAGCCAGGGAACCTTTTCCTTCTTTAAAATAATGTGATAAATAAAATACAGCCTATCCATTCCATGGGGGCGTTACCCAGCCATAAAGAGAAACGAGGTCCTGATGCTTGCCACGACATGGATGAGCCTCGAAAACGTCACGCTGAGTGAAGTAAGTCAGGGATGACCAGAAACACCAGGACAGGCAGAACACAGAGCCCACAGCTCATTAGTGGTTCCCAGGCAGGGCGACGAGCTTGGGGGTGTTAGTTAGGGGGCTTCTTTCTGGGGAGTTGAAAATGTTCAAATTCACTGTGGTGACAAACCATTGAATTTTACATTTTAATTGGGTGAATTGTATGGTGTGTGAATTATGTCTCAGTAAAGCGGCTTAAAAGAGATGTGAACTTTAAAAAAGTGCTTGCCTCAGCTTAGACACTGGCTTGGACCGTTTTCAAAGAAAAGAGGGGAGCAAAGGAAGCCGAGAAAGTGGAGGGCAGACAGCCTCAGTGGCCACTCAGGGGCAGCTTGTGCCAAAGGCGGCCAGGGAGGCCCTGGTCAGGGCTGTGAGGACAAGTCCAGCTCACACTTACAGGGACCCCTCGTGGAACGGGGGAGGGGGGAGGGGAGAGGCCCCTTGCAGGCTGGCATTGGGGGAGGATGCCCGCCTGGGACGTGGGGATCCTGGAGCCCACTCCCAGGGTGGTCTGTGCTGCCCCCTGGTGCTGACGGGCTGCAAGTGTGGGTCCCACTCCAGGCCTGGACCCTGTTCAGCCAGGGGCCAGAGTCCAAGAACAAGATGCCCAAGTGAGGGCACGGGCCCCACGTCCTGGGACACCATCCCTGTGTGCTGGCTCCTCAGCCTCTGCAGACGGCCCAAGAGCCCAAAGAGGGACAAGTGTCCTCACACGTGTATTCTGGTGGCGGCCAGGGATGGGCCAACACAGCACGGGGGAGGGACAGATGGGGTGCCCTCCCTGGCCTGTAAGAAGGCCACCACCTTGAGCACCCCATCTGCAGTGCTGAGTGAGGGTCAGTTTGTTTCAAGAAGTACTTGCTGAGCATTGAAGTGCTGAGTCTGCCCCCAGGGGATGAGTTAGACTCCGGCAGGGGGTGGGACCTGGCAGAGCAGAACACCCTCGGGCCATGTGAGGCTGACCAGGGGAGGATGGAGCTGTCCCCAGAGGGAGGCTGGGAGGGGAAACAGGGATGTCCAGGAAGGGGTAGGCCCGCACCCTGGCATCGGTGGGGCATGGAGTGGGGGTCTGGTGCTGGGGCACATTGAGGTGAGATTGGCAAGTACCCCAGCCCTGGGGCACAGGGGTGGGGGTGGGGGTGGGGGTGGGTGAGTGGGGCACCGGCCTTGCATCTACTGTGTCTGCAGATAGACTCAAGGGGGAGGCACGGGTGGAGCAAAGTTTTGGGGTGACTCTGGTGGAAACTGGGGACCCGGAGGACATGGCATGTCACACCAGGAGCAGGTCTCAGTTTTGGGGTGGCTCTGGTGGGAAATGGGGACCCCAAGGATGCAGCGGTGTCGTATCACTTCGAGGAGCAGAGCAGTTAGGGGGGTAGTGGAGAGACAAAATCCCACTGAGGCGAGAGGTGTCCCCTTTGCCTCTAAGGCCCCTGTTCAGAGTGCGGGTGGGTTGAGGGCAGCCACAGATGACCCAGGCCTGGGGAGAGGCAGGGGGGTTACTGGGCAGTTCAACCCTGGCATGTGGTGAGGTCGTGAGGGAACATGAGACGCCATGAGGTGAGGCTGGAATGGAGCCCTGGGGACCCCTACATTCAGGGGTGGCCAGGTGCCAAGCCCTCTTTGCTCTCATGTCCACTCAGAGCTGATCCTGACTGGGCCGAGCCGAAAGCGCACCCAGGCCCTGCCCTACCCAGCCCAGCCCCAGGGCTATGTGGGGTTGTGTGCAAGCTGGAGTCCCCACGAGAGCCAGGACTGACTGGGTTACACAAAAATGAAAATTCGTGTGAACAGAACAGATCAAAAGTTTAAGGATAACCAGTAGCAACATATTGAATAGCGAACGGTTCATCCCGATAAAAACACAGGCCTCTCCTGGAAGAGAAATAACCTCTCTGTAACTAAACCCGTTGCCGCAGAGCAGAACTGCCCCGTGGGGTGTCCAAGGCTGTCATCTTTACGGAAGCAGACTGCCACATCTTTCTCCTGTGGAGTGGCTGGTGGGTTCAAACCGCTGATTTTTCTGCGAGCAGCGGAATGCTTAACCAGTGTGCCGCCGGGTCTCAATTACTGGTAACTAAAAAAAAAAAAAACACATTTCTATCGAGTCGATTTTGACTCATAGCGGCCCTATAGGACAGAGCAGAACTACCCCATAGGGTTTCCAAGGAGCAGCTAGTAGATTTGAATTGCAGATGGGCTGTGTTTCACCCCTGAATCACCCCAAGGAAAAGCAGGGTTGGTGCTGATGGAGGAACAGGAAGGGTGCTTTGGGATGGGAGGCATGGAGGAACCCGGGCCATGGCCTGCCTGGCAATGAACTGGGCAAATGCTAAAAAGGACGGAATCGCCCTGCCTGCCCTGGAGGGCTCTGTGCAGGTAGGAGCTGAGGCCACCTTTGCCTCAAGGAGTGTGTTGTTCCTGCCCCCAGGTCTGTTGTCCAAAATATTCACCCCAGGCCCAAGCATAGCCAGCCCCTCCTCCAGTTGTAAATGCCCCTTGGTCCCAGCTGGTGAACCCTATGTATACCCTGGACCCCATCCCAACATGGATGAAGGCTGTCTGTCCACTCTGTGGTTCCTGGCTTCTCCAGAGATGCTAGACCCTGGTGCTGGGGGCTGATGCCCTTGCTGGTGGGGGTGTCAAGGAGCCTTCCTGGGAGTGGCAGAATCCACTCCTGCGGCTGAGCTCTGTCCGAGGGCTCTTGAACGATTAGATAGGAAGCTTAAGGGCCAGTACGTTCATGTTAATGGGGGAGGAACAACTCTGAAAAGGAAGGTGAGGATGGATGGCTACATGACTCAAGGAATGTGATCAACGTCACTGAACTGTACATGTGGGAACTGTTGAGTTGGTGTGTGTTCTGCTGTGTGTATTCTCAACAATAATAACAAAAATGGACAGCATCAGACACTTGGCACGTCTGATCACAGCCCAGCCTGGCTGCCGTGGTGGGCTTGGAGGTGGAGGGGACGAACAAGGGCTTGGCTCCTTTGGTTTCCTTTTCTCTGGAAGACACACTGTCCCTGGATCACATACAGGATCCAAGCGACAGGATCCATCTCCTGATATGATGACTCCCTCGTTGCTCCACTGCTCCCAACCAAGGGGCCACATGTCAGCCTCAGATTGTTATTTCCTTGGTGCCCAAACCTCCACTTTGTCACCTGGGAATGTGCAGTCATTGGGACAAAGCCAGGACCCGTGACTCCCTGGTTCCTGGGGTTTCTAGGAATGGCCACTCAGCCTCTGGGCTTTGCAGAGACATCCCTCCAGGAGCCTTGCCTGCAGGTCTCGGGGTCCTGCAGAGCACCTCACCACCCAAGAGTCCCGTTACACAAGATAGCCCATGCTGGTCTCCTTCAGTTGGTTACACCCATATGCACACCTTATGCATGCACACACAGCATACTCACAGTGCACGTATGTACACAGGTACTCACAGTGCTCAGATGCATGCACACAGCACACTCACAGTGCACATATGTACACAGGTACTCACAGTGCTCATATGTACACATGTACTCACAGTGCTCAGACACATGCACGCACACACAGCACACTCACAGTGCACATATGTACACATGTACTCAGAGTGCTCAGACACATGCACACATGCACAGCAGTCAGTGCAAATATGTACACACTCACAGTGCTCAGGCACATGCACGCACACATAGCACACAGTGCACATAGGTACACACGTACTCACAGTGCTCAGACACATGCATACATATCCACATGCACACACAGAAAATATATGCACACATATAGCACACTCACACTGCATATGTGCACACACATGTTCACACGTGCTCACATGCACACACACTCCTTTGTGCTAACACGCAGTGTCTGGCCACCCCTCTCTGCAGTCCCAGGTCATTCCTAAAAGTGGCAGGAGTGGGGACCCAGGAGGAGGACCGAGGCCCATATGGGCACAGGACCTGGAAGGGGGAGACTCCTTGGCTTGTCCCTCTGGTCACAAGGGGGGAGTCACTAAGGGGAGGGGGGCCCTGAGGAGGACTGTGGGGCCAGGAGACCATTCACCCCCGGGGATGCCCAAAGCCACCTTTGGAAACAAGGAAATGTCAAACCAGCAAGGTTTGCAAATCGACAGAAACATGAGACACTGCACAGGGATGTGGGCTTTAAATATGAAAATATACTCACATTTGCACAAGTGTAACAAGGACCCACAGGGGCATGCATTCCACAGAGACACTCCCGGGGACCCACCCCGAAGGTGACCGGAGCTGCCCCCGTGCATGCTGCGCCTTCAGGAAAAGAAGCACTTCTTATAAAAACCATTTTATGTAAAACAACCATTCAGAAATACATGTCTACGCAGCTGCCCTGTCCCATCGTGGCAGAGGGAGGCAGTGTTGGCAGGTTTTCAACACCCCATCGTGTGCAGGGTTCCAGTAAGCCACCCCATCCAGAAGAAACGCAGAGCAGGGCCTGACGGGCAGCCAGGAGGCGCGAAGGCCATGGCCCGAGATCCCGAAGTGGGAAGCAGGGCAGTTATCCTGCCCACGTGGAGCAGCTAGCTCCTGGGCTTTCATAATAAATAAAAAACTGAGCACGAGTTCCAGACACAAACCAGGGTTCTTCCTCCTCCAGCTGCTTCTCCCTGTCCCCTGAGAGCAGGACCTTCACCAGCTTCACAGGGGATGGCACCCACAGACCAAAGCGTTTAAAAGAAAGGTGGGGTGGCTTCTCCGCAAGTCTGCAGAGAACTGGGTTCTTTAATAACCGATGATGGTGGTAACTGAAGATTGTGTAGATTGTGGTAAAATGCACAGGCCTCTGTCTGCTTGTCCCGGGTCCACCCACGCTGCTGGGGCAAGTCCACTGGGAAAACCCCCGGTGTGGGGAACGGGCAGGAAAAAGGAGATGGGGGAGGTGGGCAGAGCGGTTGGGCAGATGGGGGCCCTTCCTCCTGTCCTGCGAGGGGCTAAGCGGAGGTGGGGGGGGCTGGGGGTGGCATCATCCTCTGTCCAGAGGAGCCCCCAGTCAGCCTCAAGTCCGTTTCCCATTAGTGCTTTCACAGTTTGGACACACGCGGCCCCAACGTTGGGGCAGTCTTGCAGCCCCGACTGCAGTGTGAGGGTTCCAGAACCCCCAGCACTTGGGAGTCGGGGAGTCAGCCCTTTTTAGAGGAATTCACGGAGGAGGCCGAGGTTTGGTGTTCCGTCCCCTGTCGTGCTTCGTGGCTGGCCGGGCTCTGTGCTGGCTGGGGCCCAGAGGTGGGGGTCAGACGTTGCTCTGGTGCTGGAGGGCGGAGAAGTCATCTTGAGGGTCCGTGGGGTTGTCAGACCCTGAGGACTGGCTGGGCAGAGAAGCTTCCAGGCCATCTGAAGACGAGGGCTGGGGCTTGTACAGGAAGCAGGCCCCTGCGAAGAAGAGAAAGCCGAGCACCTGGGGGAGGGGGGAGAGGAGGGGCTGTTGGGTTCATGCCTTGTCCAGAAACCACCTACTGCAGGCTGACCCCCCATCCCGGGGGTCTCACAAGGCCCCGAGGCCACAACTCGCTCATCTGAGGAGACAGGTCTTCCTACTGACCCGGTTTCTAGGGCAGATGCAGACATTTGCCAAGGGGGAAACAAAACACGTTTGACTAAAGACAGAGGCACAGGCAGAGATGAGAGGAGTGTGTGGTGGGCTGGGTTGTGTCCCCCAAAAAGATATGTCCAAGCTCTGGCCCCAGAACCTGAGCACGGGGCGTTATTTGGAAACAGGGTCTTTGCAGACGTGATTAAGTTCAAGACCTCTAGATGAGGTGACCGTCCCAGATTAGGGCAGGCCCCAAATCCAGGACTGTGTCCTTATAGGACAGGGAGGGAGACTTGAGACCCAGAGACCCGGGGCTGGGGCTGTGTGAGGGGGAGGCCCAGGCTGGAGCGATGCAGCCACAAGCCAAGGAATGCGGGGAGCCGCCATGAGCTGGGAGAGAGGCCTAGGGCGGTTTCTGGCTCAGCGCCTCCAGAGGGAAGCAGCCCTCCCTGCCTTTGGTGGGAGCAGGGTTCTGCCAACACCGTTCCTTCCTGGGGGTTCAGGCCACGGGTCTGTGATTCTTTGCTATAGCTGCCCTAGGAGACTCAAGAAGAGCTGGCCAGGCCTCAGTTCCTGCCAACCCGTGCTCGAACCCTGTCTGTGGGCTGTCACCTGACCTTTGGGCTCTTGGTTCCTTTCTACAGCAAAGGGTTGTGCCAACTCGGGGGTGTGGGGCCACGGGAGACAACGTCCTCCATGTGACCGGGGCGGTGTGGCCATGCTCACACCCTCCATCCTTCTCACGGCTCAGATACAGGTTTGAGGCCGCCCACCAGCCCCAGGCCCGGGGCATTTGGATTCTTTGAAGGGGACACTCTGAGCATGTCTCCTGGCCGCTGTGTGCACGCGTGTGCATGTGTGCATGTATCAAACCTCTGAAAACAGGACCTTAAGCAGAAATGCACCCCCACCCTGCCCCGAGTTTCCGGGAGCTCCCACCTGGGCACTGAGTCTGGAACCCACCTGCACAGAGGGCCCTGTTTCCATCCCTCTATACAGTGCTCTCGTTTGAGGGCAGACCTGTCTGCCCCTGCATTGGCACCAACACTTGTGTATGAAGCTGCCGTCACTCTCTGGCAGGGTTCACATGCCGGGGAGGGTTCCCCAGTACTGTCTGCCCCATGGCCGCCACACCTGCGGCTCTCGGCACAAAACCCAGAAAACAGAAAGCTCAAGGCCCACTCCTGGGAACAGACGTCGTTTCAAAGCTAACCAGGTGCTTTTCTCCAGAGACAGGAGCCCTGGTGGCGCATGGTTAAGAGCTCAGCTGCTAACTGAAAGGTCAGTTGTTCAAACCTACCAGCTGCTCTGCAGAAGAAAGATGTGGCAGTCTACTGAGTCAGAATTAACTCGATGGCAAGGGTTTTTTTTTGCTTCTCCAGAGTCACCCAGATCCTGCCCTGTCCTTGGCTATTTTTATGCTAATCCGTGGGGATAAGCCCCAGGGCAGCTGCTGGCTCCCAGAGAGAGACCTTCTCTCTCTCCGCGGCTCAAAGCCTGGAGGCGAGGGCCCTGCAGCTGAGAGTCCTTGTGTCACCGGTGACCCTTGGTCTTGACCACGGGCGCCAGGGTTTCCTTTGGTTTTTTAAGGTTTGAGGCCTTCTCCTCCTTGGGAGAAAAACCCAAAATATAAAGACTGCACATCTCCCAGGCAGCAGGAGCCAAGGGAAATGAGCCTGAGAGCCATGGCAGGAATTTCTCTTAGCAGTGGGAAGAAAGAGGGCTGAGTGAGAACATAGCCGCATTCAAGGCTCATTGTGGCTGGGAAAGGTGCCACATTGCACATGAGGGCCTCGTTTCTCCAAAGCCGCTAGCTAAGCAGAAAGGCCCGGGCACCCAGTGAGGCTGTGATGAGGTGGCTCCCGGGAGGTGGGCGGAGTGCAAGCTCAGCTGATCCTTGAGGGGAGCGCAGGTCTCAGAGGTAAACCCTAAGGCTGACCTGTGGCCCTTCTCTCCACACCCAGGGCCATCCTCCTTCTGGCCCTCAACTGGCCCTGTGTCATTGCAGCCCCAACAGCCACCAGGTGAGCATGACTCCTGCTAGAAACCACATCTGAGAGACTGTGACAGTGGCCACTAGACCTCCTCCCAGCACCCAGTTCCCCAAGTCACAGGGGGAGAACCCGACTCCCCAGATCAGTGGAGGGAGAACTCTGGCTCCCGGGGTCAGCAGTGGGGAGAGCCCTGACTCCCCACATCAGCGGGCGAGAGCTCAACTTCCCAAATCAGTGGTAGGGAGAACCCTGGCACCCCAGGCCAGCAGGGGGATAACTCTGGCACCCCAGGTCAGCAGGGGGAGAACCCTGGCTCCCCAGATCAGTGGTGGGGAGAACCCAACTCCCTGGGCCAACAGGGGGAGAACCCCAGCTCCTTAGGTCTACGGAGAAGAGAACTCAACTCCCCAGTTCACCAGGGGGAGAACCCTGGCTCCCTGGGTTCTGGGGAGAATCCGAGTCAGGGGAGGGAGAGCCTGGGTCATCAGGGGAGAACCCGGGTTGGGGGGAGAACCTGGTGCAGGGGAGAAAGCCTGGTGCAGGGGGGAGAGCCTGGGTCAGCGGGGGGAGAGCCTGGGTCAGCAGAGGGAGAACCCTGGCTCCTGGGGTTATCAGGGGAGAACCCGGCTCAGGAGGGACCTACAGTGCCCCGGGAGCCGGCCCCTGCCCACTCACCTTGCACAGGAGCCCGGTGGCCAGCATGTACTGGCTCATGGCCCCGTTCTGATACATGAAGCAGGAGCCCTGGATGCCGCACTGGTCCTGCCAGAGTAGGCATGACTTGTCGATCACCCAGCCGAAGGCGATGGGCCCCGGGATACCCCCTGCAGAGAGAGGGGGCTCAGGACCCAGCAAGTGGCTCTCGGGGAAGGCAGTGCTGTGGACATCAGGGGTGATGTTGCTGTGTTCTATAGAGCCAATCCAACTCATAGAAACCCTGTAGGACAGAGCAGAACTGGCCCATAGGATTTCCAAGGCTGTAATCTTTACGGGAGCAGATCTCTGGGTCTTTCTTCTGCAGAGCTGATGATGGGTTCGAACCACTGACCTTTCCATTAGCAGCCGAGTCCTTAACCACTGCACCACCAGGGCTCCTTTCAAGGGGCTCAGGGGATGTGAGTCTTACTTCTATGGGGACTTGGCATCTAGGGCTGGGAAATTCCCTGATGTCTCTGGCTCCTATAGAGCCTTTGGTTAAGGAGGAAAAGTAGTCCCTGGGTGGTACAAAAGGTTAACTCACTCAGCTGCTATCTGAAAGGCTAGAGGTTCAGGTCCACCCAGAGGCACCCTGGAAGAAAGGCCTGGCGATCTAATTCTGAAAAATCAGCCATTGAAAATCCATCCTATGGAGTACGGTTCTACTCCGACACACATGGGGTACCACGAGCTGAGAGGTTGACTTGAGGGTCACTGGTTTGTTCTTTTCGATTTGGCAAATGAAATGACAGAGGGCCCTCTAGTGGACAATTAGGGGTGCACGCTGCCTGGCTTGGTGAGTGGACCCTGCCAGCGCCAACGTGCAGTCAACACCTTGCCCAACTGTACATGGCTCCCCCTATGCTGCGCAGTACCTAGCGTTCTAACGACGATCCACTGGATGCCCAACGCGAAGGACCTCTGCCAGTCGCACACACACCTGCAAGGACGACGCGGCGTTGGCTACAGCAAACAGAAGTCTCGCCTTGTCTCACCTCTGCTCCAGGGCCAAGTCCCGCCAAGCCCCAGGCCCCCTCCCCACCTCCCCAGTGGTCAGCACCCCGGCACTCCTGGGGCAGCGAGTTGTGTGCTGCCTGTGCAGGCACAGGGCCTGGCACATTCCACAGTAGGACCGCCCGCCATGGGGTCTGTAGAGCTTCCACCATTGTGGGCTGCAAGGAAAGATTCCACATAAGAGAGACCCAGGCCGGGTTTCTTACCGTAAGGTTGCCGTTAGCGCAGGAATGCTGCTGAGGAATGTAAAGATAATTACAACGAATATGAAAACCAGAAGGAGGGGCTTTCTCTGACAGGCCGAGGTGCATTTTCCTGTGGTGGCATGGCCAAAGCCAGAGGAAAAATTCTGAGGGATACAGCTACAATCTCGGTATACCTGGGGAGCCCAACAACAGCGCTGATTACACAAGGAAGGTCCAGGGGGCCCCTCCCAGGTCCACCACAGGGACAATGGGCCTCGGGCAGCGGCCACACTCACCTTCCGGCCACTGGAGTCTCTGGTGGCTGCCGCCAGGCACCCCGCGTGGCAGGGTGAGTAGTACATGGTGCCATCAGAGCCACACACGGGGCTGTAGTGCTCAGGCCAGCAGTTGCAGGCGGCATTGCAGGCAGCTGTCAGCTGCAGGTGGCCCTCGGGCAGGGGGCTGCAGTGGGAGGGGAGGGATGCGGGATGGGGCCCAGGCACAACCTGGGGTCCTGTCCCCACCCCACCTACATCTGAGTGGGCCCTGCCGGTCGGTGCCCTTGGGTGGTCAACACCCTGGACCCTGTTCTGGGAGATCATTGTCTTACGCAGCCTCCCGTGACCTGGTTTTTGCTTGCTGGGTGCCCTTGAGTCAATCCTGACTCATAGTGACCCCACGTGACAGAGTAAAACTGCCCATAGGGCTTCCTTGGCTGTGATCTTTACAGGAGCAGATTGTCAACTCTGTCTCCTGCGAAGCCACTGGGGGGTTCAAACTGACAACCTTTTGGTTAGCAGCCAAGCGCTTACCCTGTTCAGCTCACTTGCCTGGAATGTGTTTGCATTTTGGATAGGCTGTGCCTAAAACTGGTGCCAGAGTACAAGGTGGAAAAACACCTTCTTCCCTGTGCCCAGCTCCCTCTTCTCAGCCCAGGCCAGTGGCTGCATGCCTCCAGAGACGGTTCGTATGCGTGCAGCAAACATGCACACACATGCTCATATGCATGTACACGTACACACACACACACCCCTTCCCTTCTCCTTTTTTGTCTCACACCAGAGCACAACCTATTCTGTTCCACTCCTTCCTTTTTCTGCTTGACAACGTGTCTTGGCAATGGCCCAGAAAGAGCTTCTTCGTCCCTTTGAATGCCAGTATAGTAACCCATGGGATGCACGGCGGTTTAGCCAGGCCCCTACTGACCAGGTTTTAGGTTGTTCCCAGGCTCTTGCTGTTTCAGACACGCTACAGGTCCTCTCTCTCCCTCTGCTCTCTCACCCTGCAAGCCCATCTACATGGCAGGTTCCTGGGAGGGAGACGGCCAGGTGGGGCTCAGGCCGTGTGTACATTTGTAACTTAGACATTCCCAGATTGCTGTCCTACAGGTTGCAGGTGAAGACAAGCCTTGAGGACACCGGAAGGTGGGTGGTTGTTGTCCCAGGGCACAGAAGAGGAGACTGAGGCCCACAGAGATGAAGAGCTAGGACTTGAGCCCAGGTGTCCTTAATGGCTGACCTGGTGCCATTTTACAAATGAGCCTTAACTGAACTGGCACTGGGTGGTGTCCTCCTTGGCCATCACTGCTCCTTGTCCTGCCGGCCCTCCCCTCAACCCAGGTGAGTCTCCTCACAGGTGCGTTCCCACACAGATTTGTCTCCACACAGGTGAGCCCCCACACAGGTGTGTACCTTCACACAGGTGTGCCTCAACACAGATGTGTCTCTATATGTGTATCTCCAAACAGGTGAGCCTCCACACATGTGAGTTCCCACACAGATGTGTCTCCACACAGGTGAGCCTCCACACAGGTGAGCCCCCATACAGGTGTGTGCCTTCACACAGGTGAGCCTCCACACAGGTGTGTCTTCATACACATGTGTCCCCATGTCATTGCCCTAGCTGAGAGTCTCCCCTCCATCCAGACCCCACCTGCCCTTACCTCCTGCTGTAGGTGGCTGTCACGCCAGCCATGGGCACATTGGGGCAGTGCAGGAAGAACATGAAGAAGGCCAGGAGGCTGGTCAGGGTGCAGAGCCCGCAGAACTTGACCATGGCTGAGCCACGCAGCTTGAACTTGTTCACCAAGAAGCCACCCAGGAAGGTGCCACCTCCTGCTGATGGCACCACCAGGTACCCTGGGAGGAGGTGTTCAGTAAGGCCTCAGGGGGGTATGGCCAGGAGGAGCATCTGGATGCCATTAGTTGGAGGAGGGGATGGTGGGACCCCTAATCTGGTGCCCTCTCCTGCCCAGGGAACGGAACCGTAGGAGGTGATGTCTGGCTGAGAGTGACTACACGCTGCCCAGAGGCCCCCTGCCCTCCTCCATGCCCACCCCTGATCACCCATGCCTGGCACCTCCCTCTGGTCTGGGTGAGGCTGAGGAGGCCCCGGAGCTCTGGAGTACCCTGTGAATGCTCCAGGAGGGTGGATCAGAGGAGGTTGCCCCACCTGCACAGCCCCAGGAGGGTCAACCAAGCCCCCAGCCATGGGATGCACCCACCAGGCAGATGCAGGTGCTCTGGCTAAAAGGTCTGAGGCCCCGGGACATTGTGTGCCCAGCTTATGGGGCACCCAGGGTCTGGGTGCTCAGCGGGCACTGCCCCCAAATTTTCTTAGCCAGCCATTGATGCCTGCGGCCAGGGCGCTGGGGTGAGGAGTGTGCCTGGTGAGCTGGAGCCCCACCCCCACCCCCTCCAGTCGAAGCTGCTGGCAGTGCATACCCACTCGGATGGGGCCCTGATGCAGGGGACTGGTCAGCCACCAAGAGCTGCAGCCAGAGCTCAGCAAGCCCTTGTGGAAGGGCAGCCGCTCATCCTGCTGCCTAACAGTTGTGCAGCAACATGGACTTGATGAAAAGCCCAAAGCTGCTCTCTGTTTGCACTGGCCTGGAGGGGACCCTCCTGTGCTCACGGTTGGAGCAGCCCTGTGAGGGTCTTTCTAGAAGATGCCCTCAAAGACCCTCATTTGTCTGAGAACTCACGAGAAAGCAGAGACCTCCCCCTGAGATCCAGTGAGTTTTCTCACCAAACAAGGTGGCGGCTTCTGAGGCACTGAGGCTGAACTGTGACTCGAGGAACTTGGGGCCAAATGTGGACATGCCGGCAATGAGCATGGCCTCCATGGCCCCGGCCAGGCAGAGCAGGATGAACGTGGGGTTCTTCAGAAGGATCCAGATGGAGCTGGATGGAGGCGTGGGGGCACGGAGACCAGAGAGAAGAGACAGAAGGTCAGGATGTACCAGGTCCCAGATTGAGGACACCTTGCCTCTCCCACCTGAGCACGAAGGGCTCCCGTTCTGAGAGTGGTATGAGTGGAGGCCAGGTGAGCTGAGGGGACAGCCTGCTAGGCCTCAGGGACAGAGAGCTAGCACCCTGAGGCTGAGCCTGTGGCCGCTTAGTGGCAAGGCTGACTATGGAGTCTTATCACTGCCTGGGCCAGAGTTCTGGCTTCAGAGACGGGACAGCCCACACATCTCTCCAGAGATGTCAAGTAAGCACAACCTCAGTTGAGTCACCTCTGGGTGACGCTGTAAGGGCAGCAGAGGGGCCTGCAGGGGAGCTGGGGGCTGGGGCACAGGAGGTGGCTGGGCCAAAACCAAGTCCAGGGCTGGACAGCCCCTAGGCAGGGGCACTAGGGCCACTGAGGGGTGGGGCCTGCTCACTAGCCCAGGAGAATGGTTGGATTTAGAACAAGAGGTCCCCTGAAGAACCCCCAGGGGCTGGGCTGGCTCCCCAACTTCTCTTGGTTTGCACCTGGGGGGATCTGTGGGGGGCCTAGTGCCCCCTTTCTGAGGACTGAGAGGACTCGGGCTGTACGGGTGGTGGGGGTGTGGCTTCCACACTCCACGTGATACCTGGTCTTGGGCACAGGGCATTCGCTTAAAAGCTGTCGCACACTCAGCTAGACTGGGTTTTTTAGGCATCTCTGAAGTGGACTATCCACCTGGACATGCCCCGGTCAACCATGGCAGCGCCCTGGGAAGGCAGCTAAAAGTCTATTAAAATGTGTCAAAATTCCAAAAAAAAAAAAAAAAAACCTCTTTACTAGGTGCTATGAGTTGATTTCTGTCCCCTAAAAAGATATGCTGAAGTCCTAACCCCAGAGCCTGCGAACATGACCTTGTTTGGAAATAGGATCTTTGAAGCTGCAATCAGTTAATAGGAGGTCACACTGGAAGGGTGTGTCTGAATCCTACAGGACTGGTGTTATCATAAGAAAAGCCACAGACACAGACAGACAGAGGGAAGAGGGTCATATGAAAAAGGAGGCAGAGACTGGAGTGATGCCGTCAGAAGCCAGGAACACCAGGGGCCCTCAGAAGCTGGAAGGGGCAAGGAAGGGCCCTCCCGTGAACCGGGGTTCAGAGCACGGCCCTGCCCACATGCTGACTCAGGCCTCGGCTTCTAGTCTCTGAGAGAGCAGTTTCTGTAGCTTAAAGCTGTGGTTTGTTAGGGCAACGGCAACTGACTCATGCCCTGGGCAGTGAAGGGTGTAGAATTTTGAGATAAATTCAGAAAGTACAACCACTGGGAAGAATCCCAGACAAAGAGCCTGTCTTTCTCTAGGGGGCAGAAATCACCCACACTCGCCAACTCCAGCCCCTGTGCTCAGCCTCCCAGCTCCATCCAATGCCTCCTTTCAAGCTTCCTGGGACTGAGCTCAGCCTCCGAGAGAGCTGCAGGGCCCTTGACCAAGACCAGGGGTGTTCCCTGATTGAGGGTCACTTCCCTGTCCCCAAACTTATGAGTGACCCCATCAACAGACACCCCTGGTTTGCAAGTAAATTCTGAAGGAAGTGGGTCCCCATTTTAATCAGGAGGGGGAACAAAAACCATCTTGTTAGTGTCTGCTGTCTGTGAACCTCAGCAACTCCGTGACCATCCCCACGTGTCAGATGTCTGGGCTCTGGACCCTCCACAGCAGATGCACATCCACCAACCACAGAGCGACCGCTTGCAATAAACGACCATCACCCACTGACACAGGGGCTCGGTGTCTCCCATTAGCCCCTAACACGGGGCTTGGCCTCTCGCTCCATGGCTATGGGCCCTGGGTGTGTGAGGAGACCTCGTTCCTGTGTGCACGCAGGGACACTTTATTGGGGAAGCAGGATGGCCTGGAGATCGGGGCTTAAACACACCCGCTCCTAGTTCTCGTCACAGTCACACTATGAGGCAGGGACCCCTTCTTCCCCATGCGAGCCAGCCTAGTAAGCTGCCATGAGGAATTGGAGCACTGGCTAAAGCAGCTTTGTGCTTCATTTTGGAGGCCGCAGGTCAAGAATTAATTTACTTCTGAAGGAGTAGAAATGTGCAAAGGCTATTTGGGGTTCAAAGGCTATAACCAGTCTTTGAACCTCAGAACTCCCAACAGACAGTTTGGGGGTGCTGATGGTGAGGAAGGGCCAGTCCCCCTCCGGCTTTTAGACACACTAA